>NC_091065.1:192741543-193106615 GCF_000393655.2 Nicotiana sylvestris | reverse complement strand
ATTGACCAAGGAAATATACTCAAAGCTAGTACTTCGACAACTGAAACTACAATGGTAGGTTGATATCAAGTCATCAACTGCTGAAGTGGGTTTATATTCCACGTAAAATCTGCGGCCTGAGCAGCCGCACTTGTACCCTATAATCCTGCAAGATTGTATGTTAGGACGAAGATGCTCAAAAGAGACTACACGAACCTTGTTAAACAATGACTTACAAAGCAAAGAAAAATTAAAGGTCGCAAGCCATATAAGACCAATTCTCATTAACTGCCATTGACAGGCAGGAAACCTTTCTGTCATCTTTTAATAAATATAGTAATGAGGAGGATGAAAAGAGATAGAAAATCTCATCGATGGATTTGGTAGAAATAACGGCTTGTAAAATAGTGGTGGCTTTTAAAATTTTGATACTATAGTTTTGAGATGAGAGTCGCTGAAATACACATTTAACTTAATGTATACTTGATTTTCAGATACATATACATGGGGTTTGAGCTGATAGTCTGCCTTTTTAAATGTAGGGATAAGCCTGCGTACACTCTACCCTCCCCAGACCCCACTTGTGGAACTACACTGGGTATGTTGTTGTTGTTGGTTCGAGCTGATAGTCGTAAGTACCTGTGGAACCCCTCGAGTATCTGCCACTACTGTAAACCATACACAATAAGCACTTTTTCCTGGTTTATATCCACAGGACTTTCTCAAATGGCATCCTGCTCAGCTAGCAGCATTAATACAGACCTAGCCAAAGTAAATGCTCCTCATACCTTTAGTAACAACCCCTCTAACCCAATCCAAAATGGAAGAATATGTAGTACTAAAACATTTACAAAAAGCTCCAATTCCTAGACATTAGTGCATAGAAGAGTAAACCATATGTACCTGTATTGGATATTTACATGTATTCAGTTTTGGCGTTCATCCTCACGTAGTGCTAAACATTTCACACAGTCTGTATTGCACGCTTAAGAAGAGACCTATACTCTTGACTTCTCGACCATTCATCAATCTCACGTGCACGTAAAACAGGGAGTGGATGTGAAAGTTGCCTTGTTTGAGCATTTCTGAAGAGAAAGCATGTTGAAGAACTTAAAAGAGTTTAAGAAAATAAGAAAATTGCAGCCGACCTATCTCAAGATACAAGATAGCTATACGTACCTAATATACCACCCAACTGGGCTTGATGATGCTTTTTCGTAAGAGCGAGCTTGCTCTAAGAATGCATCCACATTCAGTTGATCCGACAGAGATGGGCAGCCGCCAGCTAGTTTCATTAGTACTGAAACGACCACCTCTTGTGGGAGCATGAAAAGAAAGGAAAATCATGGATAAGATTTTCTAATGTGGTTAATGCCCTAAAATGAGAATTGACTGTTTGAGTTTCCTCTACCTTTGGATCTTGAGCAACAAGAAGTGCTGCACGATCACAAGTGAGTTCTGCTGCTCGAAGCCAGCGGAAGAGCTGTTCTTCCAGCCTCTGAGCAATCAAACCACCAATACCTGTGGGTGGAAAAAAATTCAAAATCATTTGTAACTGAAATAAGCCCCTCTTTGCACGCAGCTACTTAATTATAATCCCATATAACACATGCTGGCAGCTAAGAAACAATTGATTCACACTCAAGCAGCTTCAAGTTTGAATATTATATTATACCAGCATTAAGATGAAATCCATTTTGAACCTTACCCAAACATCCCATAGAATATAATTTTGGGCAAACAAAATCTAACAAACAAATGTTATGAACAAGTTTTCTAGTTTTGAATCATCAATTCAGAGCAACGATCTTTTTGTTCTCCAGGGTTAGAGATGACATTATCAGGTTATTGATAAAAACTATGAATCTGTCAAACAGAAGATGTTTTTAAATAGAAAAGCATAAGGACGCTTCATGTAATATGTCCACGTACCAAACAAGTTAGAGAAAAGCTTTGCACAACACTTACCTGACATATATAACTTTACATTTTGGTATATATGATATAGTCCCCCTTCACGGACATCCAGTAAAAATATACAAATTAATATGTAAAGAGATCAGTTCTAAACCCATACATGTTGAAGCACTTCCATAAGAATTATGTGATATGAATATAGTAACAATTACTACTAGCTGATATTTAACATGGTTAACTTACAAAAGTCGCCTATGTTATCTATTGTTTAACTTCTATATCCTAGCCCTTTTGAGGGTTTATTAACCGGAAATGGCTGGATTCTCTGTTACTGTTGTGTTCGTCTCACAATTTCCTGTGTTATGCAAAGTAGAATGTAAGTCATACCAGGAACAGTGTAGGCACCAAGAGTGAGAATATTTGCAAATGTCAACCACACACCATGATCACATTTGAGATGACCTAACTCATGAGCCAAGACTGCCTGGAATTA
The DNA here is from genome assembly GCF_000393655.2 of Nicotiana sylvestris. Classification (NCBI taxonomy): domain Eukaryota; kingdom Viridiplantae; phylum Streptophyta; class Magnoliopsida; order Solanales; family Solanaceae; genus Nicotiana; species Nicotiana sylvestris. The sequence goes on along the minus strand of NC_091065.1, from coordinate 193,104,226 downwards.
AAAACAACAAAGGACATAAAAGAGGCAAATTAAACATACGCTACAAAAGTTATAAGTCGAAATAGACAAGAAACATAAGGGACCACAGAAGAGAAAAGTGAAAGAATCACATCCCAGTTTACTTGATTAGAAAATTAAGGTACCATGGATGTCAAAAGAGAAAGAATCACATCCTGAGCTTGAGAATTCGAGTTAGCCAAAAATGTTGGGATGATTTTGTTCAAGACATAATTAAGTAAATAAAAGTATGCTCTCTCTAACAATTTAAGCTTTTAGATGAGATGGTTACATACTTCAACAGATTTAATGCATGAAATAGGAAAAAATGGAAGACAAATCGAAGTACATTAAGATTTTCAAATAATTCTTAAACCTGTCATAAGGATATACTAACGAAAAGATCAAGCAATCTTAGACTCTTTTGCAGTAGTTCAACTGATACCTGCCTTCCGTTGAAAATGCATACAAGAACCACAAGAACAGAAACTAACAGCACCGGATCTGAAAGTTAATCTAAGTTAAAGAAAGAATCAAGACCTGCAACTCCTTTCGACTCAGCAGCTCCACAAGGCTTGTATGAACAACTACAAAAGGCTTTTTACCACTGATAGCCAGAGTATATGCATTGGGTACAGGACTTTGACGTACATATAAGTCAGGAGCCTCAATATTGAGTATTCTAGCAGCCTCAACCATTAAGCGATGAAGTTCAGGCAGCTGAAAGACATGCCAAATCAGTTAGATGAGAGAAATTTTCTGTGACCTCTTAATCTTTAACGACAAAGTACGTTGGAACCAGCACGAGGTCCCAGTCCACATACTAATAAACGTAAGAAGCTATTTCATAGTAGTCAATACAAGCTCAAAGAAGAATTCAGAGTTGCTGAATGTGATGATTAAGACAAGGAAATCCGAATAGAAGATAAATCTGGAAGGAAGAAAGTTTTACTCCTCAAAGATGTAATCCATTTACTTATGAAGCATGTGAGCAACTGTTAAGCTGATGTCGTATGACTATCAAAACCTTTCTAGAAAAACCAATTACAAGCATATGAGAATTAAAGAATAATCTGCTCCATAAACATAATTAGGGATGTCAATCAGCATATGAGAAGGCTGTAGAAACAAGTTATTGAGACTATTAAAAGGTAAACAACCATCGACAAGGCCGGAAGTTGACAATTTTATGTGATTTCGAGAGATGATTCTACTACACAAGTAAGCGTCCATAGAGCATAGGAAGAAGTGCTATGAAAAGATCTAACAGCAACGTGGATTAAGTCATTATCACATAGAGGTCTAAACTGAAAAATGAATGACCTGATTCTCAGAAACAAGAACTGATGTCCCTATGTTCTCCAGAAGCATAACTTGTTCCGAAACACTCCCTGTGATAGCATCTTCAGATCAGATATACAGATTGACTTCAACCATTTGTCACGAAAAGAAAAAGCAATTAGCCTTAACATAAAAACTCATTATTACTTAAATAACTCCCCAATTTCCATGCTATGTCAAGATGACAGGATAGTAAGGCACTTTTTTCCAGGTGAACTTCCACGCAACCAAGTATTCATTGCAGATATTTTCCTTTTCACCTTATTGGTTTATAGATGTTATATATAGAGTACCTGAAGGGTTCCCCATTGTTGCATACTTTGAATAAATAAATAAAAGTGTCATCTCTCTAAAGTGTTGCAGACTTTAACTATATAAATAATACTGTGATATCCCTAACATTTCAAGCTTCTAACTGAGATGGCTTACAAAATTCAACATTTATCACATAAAGCAAGGTTACGGTTATAGTATTGGTTACGGTTTCACGTGAACCAAGTAGCTTTTGCCCAGACCATGTATATATATTAAGAAATTCATTAAATATTTCTAACTATTTGACTGTAAAACCAATTATTATTGTTGTAGGAACCATAAATGTCAAATCTTAGATCCGCCTATGTTTCACCTTCACCATAAAAATGTTTCACCTACGTGGTCCAAAGCTTACATTTGACATTTTGTAGAGTTAAAATAAATAAATATAAGTGGTATGTTTTAAGACAAGGCGATTTACATAACTGCAACAACCATGGTTCGTAAACAAAAGCACTTACCAAGTAAAGCTTTTCCAATGTCGTTGAGACCAGGTATTGCTCTCAAAAGCAACGTATTCTGAGCAACATAAGAATTAAACATCAAAAGACCAAAATCAACCTATTTTTTTGCTAAAACGGAATAAATTTGCTTCTTTTTTTTAATTATAGGAAGACAGAAGCAGAAACAACTGTACCGATAACATAGTCTGCATTTTACCTGTCTGTCAAGAGGATGTCTAAAATCATCGGCGTCCAAATCACGAAAAGTTACTGAAGCAGCTCGACACACAAAAGACCTCAACCTTTTTGGATTCGTCCCCAACTTGTCCAATCCAACAGTACAAAGCGAATTGATAGGAGGATTGTTAGAGGAAGAATTAATGAAAAGAGATGCTTTTGCAGCAGATAAGTTTAGCGTTAATGGTGCCATAGGAAGAGGAACGGAAGCCATTGGAGGTCCTGGATTGGATTTGCTAGCGTCTGAATTCTGCTCTTTGGCTCTCTACTATCTAATCCAGGCCTTTAATTGGTTTAATTAAAGTCGCCACACGCAATATTTTGTTCTTTTTATGGAAGCGTAGTTTAGTTTCTGACCACAGCCGTACTCTTGGTAACTATTCCCCGCCATTTCATTGTCCCTTGACTTTGACTCTTGTTAAACAAATATCCGCTGCTTAATTAAATATCTCAATTTATCTGTTATTACACAAAAACGGTAAACAAATTTTCTTACAATGAAATTTTCTTTCCTTTTAGTACCTTTTTTATTATTTTTGAATATATATATATATATATATATATATATATGTGTGTGTGTGTTATTTTTAAAGATATAAGTGGTACTAGTATAATTATGAGAAGAGATCACATAAATTTTACGCCCTGCCTCTTATGCATTTAAAAACACAAATTTACTAAACGTAACGTTTATCTCGACAATTAGACCAACGTTCTTTGAAGTTGATACTGTTGTTTTCTCCAATTCAAATTGAATAAAGCCTTTCTAATTTGTTATGAAAAGAAAACTATTGTCCACTTTCAAATTATCTGTTACTGAATATTGCAATGCACTGGCAAAACCCTTATACACCGTTTATGCATCATGAGAAGGTATAATAATCCCAGCCTGCATGCATAAAACTATTTGTTCTTTCTTTAAACAAAGTGATTGGCATGTTCTCTTTCTACTTTCAGAATATCATTTTCTCCTCCGAGCCAGAAGTTAGAGTAATTGAGAAACTTTTTAGGCCAACTGCCCTTCACCATCAATCGAATACTCTTAGAGCTTGGCGGATCAAAATCGATCTGGCAAAAACAATTGCAGCCAGCAAAGACAGAAATACAGGTAGTTCAGAATTCACTGCACAAATTGGATTACGCAGAGTTCCATGCAGAAATAGAAATACATACGATCTTTACTCATTACACAATCATAATTACTTCTCAAGCTTAGTACAAGATTTGTGAAGCTACTTTGCAAACATCTCCACAGAGAACCATTACACTTATTTGGCTACAAAAGACAATCCTACAACTAAGTCCCTTCAGACTTACCACCGAAGCTTGCGCTTTGGAAAATCTGCGGAAAGCACACCACTGACAAGCACAACACAACCTATAACATTCACATACACTGCTACAATTTCTTTATGCCAATTAGTCCATTACTTCAGCATTCCTAGACACCAGCTTTTTCGCAGAGGTCTAGCAAGTCCAAAGTCTGCATAACAAATAAGGTTTTAGATAACCAATTTTCAACCTTACAATAACTGTCACGTGCAGGGGAAACAATCCATGACAACATTTCTCATATTACCTCAGGTATGGAGAGCTCAAGACGGAACTTGGGACCATCATAGTGATGCAAAACTGGTCTAAAAGCATCTTCCTCCAAAGGCTTACAGATTTTCCTAACACAGGTCCTCACCTAAGTGCAAATGCATGATATCAATACAGATGCATCAAATACCTATAGAAATAAATAATTGTTGTTCCATTTTTTATGAAATAAAAATAAATTGTGGATCCATATCTTTACCTGAGCAGGGAATCTTGATTCTCCTTTGCACTTTTTATCTTCCCAAGCTGTTGGATCAATGTTAGAACCTCCAAAACTTGCTGCCTGTCAGAAAATTGTTAAAGAAATGGTCAAAGAGATTCTATGCTTTGAATAAAGCACGCAACAGAAAACTAGTATAGCTCATTTTTGACAGGTATAAAATAAGAGGCCAGCAACTTAAGACAGCAACACAATAAGACCCCTCACCAAGTAAATTGCAAACAGAAATTCCTTTCTTTTTTTTGGGGGGGAGGGGGGGAGGGGGGGGTGTGATAAGAAAGGAATGCAAACAACAACTCTTCAAACCACTATGCTTGAAGGATAATGAAATCTTAACATAAAACAAGAAGAAAAAAACTACGAAAAGAACAGATATTCACTGCTGCTCCACGGGAAAAAAGAATAGGATACACACTGCAAGCACGGATGAAGGAATGAGTGTGTATGCATACAATTTTTCATAATTTCTGGCCTTTTAGCTAATAGTGTAGACCAGTTGATGTTATATCTGTTGTCACACCAGTAATAACAAAAAAAGGCACAACTAACCTCAAAGATACCATGTAACTGGTGAGTAGTATAATTATAGAGGAACAAGGGTAAGCCTGGTGTTATCGCCCTCACAGAGTCTCTGTACCTTGGAGGTAGACCTGCGAAAGAATGATTGAACTTGTAACAGTGGAAGCAACTTCTTTTTCATCACCATCTACTTATCAGTAGCTTCAACTTTTATCAACAGTTTGCTTTATTGGCACAAATAGAATCCTAGAACATGCTAATAATCAAATCCAATAAGGATCTCATTCTCCTTTCTTTGCAAGTGGTTCTACATCAAGGCAGCCACAAACACCAAAAAGCTAACAAGATATAAGATACATAAAAACTGACGACTTAAATAAAGCAGATTTTTGATTGGATTGGTAAATGATGTTTATACAAAAAGGAGCAAGTAACAAAATTGACATTCTTGTCCTTCAATCATCACTCTTTCATTATCATTTCCATACGGTTTGCTTCTACAACAAGGAATAAGGTATAAGACCACTATTCCGTCCACAATTTTTATTCAAAGATCAGAATGCAGAAAGATTGTTTATATAATCTTATGTATTAACAAGATATAAATATGATAATATTCCATGTCGCAAAATCAAGACCATTTAGGCAGAAAGCTTAAGATGCTAGAGAAATACCGAACAGCTGGCGTTTTAAGTCTTCCTGCATCGTGTCATTGTTGCAAACAAATATATATCCACCAAGAACCTCATTCCTGGGCAGTGTCTCGGCAGCAGGCAAAGTCTTAAACCTTTTGTCAGTGGCATTATTCCCATTGGCGCTCTCACTGTTGTTATTGTTGTTGTTGCTTTCCTTTGTGTTTTTCCCAATGTTGAACTTGCTTAAAGACACATTTCCCAAGTTGTTGGCGTTGGGTTTAAGATAAGCTGAATTCATGTTATACATGCCTTTTGTAATGGAACTCTTCGACGTATTTTCATTCATCTTGGTATCCAAATTCAACATGTAGAAGTTAAGGCTTTCCCACTTGTTATCTTCCTGAAACCCTATATTATCCCTGGGCCTAATTTCAGATGAGCCCTTCGAAAGGTCTAGGTTATTCCTCCGTTCACCCTTGGACCTTATCTGCTGAGCCAATTTCATAGCAGCCGTTGACCATTGATGATCCTCTGAAACTTTTGACTGACCTCGAAGCTCGTCGCCAAACTGCCAATAGCTGTGAAGACTATCCATGCTGCAATATCTGACAATAAAAGCATACCCCAAGAATCACTATGAATATATTTTCAGCTAAAACAGATAAAAAGCCTAAAGTACTCGTGACAAGTGAGTCCATCATAGAAATTGAGGCTATATACATATCATAGCAACAACAACAACAACGCCTCACTCCCAAACATATTGCAGTCGGCTATATGAATCCTCAAGGATCATATTGAGAGAGAGAGAAATAATAATGATAATAACAATATTAGAAGTTTTCTATATTTTTAATGGCTTATAAACCTATGATAAAGTCAAAATACTCCTAAAAAAGCAAAAGGTTCAAATTCAACTTACTTACAATACTAAAACCTATTCTCAGCTAGTAGGTAACAGGTATCACCTATATAATCATAGCAAGACGAGTCAAAAACTAAAGCAATGCTTAGTTGAAAGCAGTTTCAACTGAACAACTATTATGTCAATTCGATCTTGTAGAGATAACAGCAACGAAATTTTACATGTAAAAGCTGGGAAAAAAAGAGAGAAGAAGAGTGTGCTAAGAATAAGGCTTGAATCAACAATAATTTCAGTAAAGTTACTAACTTCAGTCCAAATAAGAATAAGTAAAAATGTGACTAAAGAGTAAAGAATAAGTAATTCTCAAATCAAGCCCTAGACAGGGCAGTTAAGAAAACATCAAGCTATGGCGATCCAATGAATTACAGATCAGAGCATCGACATGGAAATGCTAACTATAATGCAGCAATAAACTGATTTGACTTGCACAGATGCATGTAATCAAAGATTAATGAAGTTCAAAGCTAGTCTTACTACGAAAATTGAGGTAATTTGCAGATCAGCCAAAAAAATCTTCAATTCAGAATAACCCTAGATTTTTGGGATCCAAATCTAGAGAGAGAGAGAGAGAGAGAGAGAGACCTTTATCTGCTACGCTGCGAAACTCCGGAAGATGCGACAGAGGAGAAGCTGGGCCAGCTTTTTGGATATTTATAGCCAAGACTTTCAGCTGAGATGCCCACACTTATGAGCTAAATTACATTACTGCCATGCCCATTCTCAAATTCCCTTGGAACAGAAACTCTTTTCATATATATATATGGAGTAACAACAACAACAACAACCCAGTATAATCTCACAAGTGGGGTCTGAGGAGGATAATATGTACGCAGACCTTACCTCTGCCCGAGGGGCAGAGAGGCTGTTTCCAGGAGACCCTCGGCTCAAAGAGGCCATATATGGAGTAACAAATTAAAATATTTTTGGTATTTAGTGGTTTTTATCATGCAATGGTAACTTCATTAAAATATATTATTAAAGACAAAATGAGAATGTAAATATTAAAAAGTATCTAAATATATGAAGGTATCTATCTTTTGGAATAGACAGAATGAAGAAATGGCTTATTAGATGAAGATGATAGAATATTACTTTATACACACTTTTATAATTTTTGAAAGATTTAGGTTTATTTTAACTATTTAAATTTAGTTAATGTATTTTCTTTTATCAAACTAACTTATTAATTAATCTAATAGTTTCTCCCATTGTCATTAAAATACTTGAGAACTTAAATTAATATCTTAAATGTCGAGTATAATCAAATATGTACTATTGTATAAAATAAAATCAAAGAACATAAAATGGCGAAAAAGTGTGTAACTGAAAATTTGGACGTTAAGAATACTAATCAAGTGTGTTGTATGTGAATAGAGGTAGCGCTATAAATTATTGTAAATATTTGATGCGAATAAATTTTTATCGTGATGTTATTAATGTGCTATTGGGCATGTATCAAAACTATATAAAAAACCAAAAAGGGCTGCATCTTCGTTTTAAAAAGTTTCTGAATTTAATTTTAAAAAAGTACTAAAAGATAATAAAACAGATTCCAGCAATATTAAATTCGGTGTAGATTCTATTTCATGTGCTCTACAAACTACAATATTCAGGCCACATTCATTGTTCCCCATGTTCATGAGTTGGGGAGTGGTTGGGGTATTATATAATTTGTTAAACCCAAGTTGTTGCTTAAGCTAGCATTATATTAGAGTTTTATTTTTGGTTTTCTCTATTGGTTTAATCTTAGGTTATTAACCATTAATTGGAGGGGATTCAAATGAGAGTGGAATTGCGCTTTATAAGTTACATTCCATAAATGCGATTTATAAGGTGACTTCACATATGCGATTTATAAGGTGAATTCACATATGCGACTTTAGGCACCAGACTGAGGTATGAAATGAAGGACGAGTTTCACTCGCTTCGGGCTCAAGCTTAGATAGAAAGTCCAATGAGTCCACTAGTCCATCAATGGAAATTCGATAGAAAGCTCAAGTGAGAAAGTCAAAATCCATTGAAAAAGATCGGCTCAATGTGAGAGCTCAAAAAAAAAAAAAAAGTAGGCGCTTTTAAGGCCAGTGTGGAGTAGCTAGAACGGATGGGAGGTAATTCGTCCTACATTGGGTGGCTTTCCGAGCCATCAATAACTGCCAACTTTCAACGGGTCCGGCTATCCTTTCACCGGTCGGTCAGTTATGGAAGACTCTGTTGGGTAGAAGCCCGAAGATCATTAAGAATATCTTAACATTTTTTATTTATGTGTTTTTTTTAAATATAGGAAGGTAATATATGAATGATGCTCATGGGCAGCTTATCTCTAATTGGATTTCCTTTTCTAACTGGATTTTATTCTAAAGATGTAGGCTTGACAACGTTCACTCTTCCATCTTCAGCTGGTCTATTCTGCAATCCCCTAGCAGCATTCGTCCGTCTGAACATTGGAACAGTAACACCCCGAGAAAAATTTCGAAGTGTTTAAACGCTTTAAAGAAGATCGGCATGTGCTAATTATATTAATTCGCGTGTGATCAAGGGCCAATAACATAAATGATATCGCTTGAACGTGATAATATGTGTATGAGGTATATTAGTAATGGTTTATGGTCTAAAGAAGGCTTTAAGGCTAAGTCAAGTTGGAAATTATATGATGGGCTAAAGTTTCAAGTGAGTTCGCACAAGACTTAATTTCAAACAAGCATAAATCTCAAGATATGAAGTGTTATATGATGTATGACCTATTAAATGAAAGGTCTATGTGTCTAGTTTCTAATTCTTCAAACCGTTCGTCATTTGAATATTTCTACAATGAGTTATGAGCTTTTTATCGGAAGGTGGTAGTGCAGCTACGTAGCAGTTGCGTAGCCAATTTCAGATTTTGGCCAAGGGAAAGGCCTCCTCCGTAGGTTTTAGGCATAGGCTACGTAGCTTTAGGGGCCATTTTAAAGGGGCTGAAACAAGGGGTTTATACAGAGAAAAAGTTAGTTTTCAACTTGGAATTGATTTCTAGAGAGAATGAGGAGCTCTTCCACCATGGGTACACTTCAAGATAAGTTTTTTTGGTACAAGGATGATTATATTACATCATTTGGTGATAACACTAATACTATTATGGATCAAATCCATATGAAATGGGTTGAATCTTCAAGAACATCAAAAAGAGGAAAAGTGAGATTCTTCCACCAAGAGGTAATCCCTTCACTTGAGCTTCATATATATGTCATATTCGAGTATGGGTAGCAAGTTTATGAGTTTTATTTGAAGTTGTAATGGGATATTGAATGAATCCTAAGGGTGGGCCTTGAAAATGATATTTTGGACAAAGAAGAAGATGAATAGTGATGAATTGATATAAATGGGATTATGTCGAGTTTCTAATGATTCCAATAGACTTTGATAACGTAATTGATGAACGAATTGAATAGGGAATCACCATTTGGACAAGATGCAACACTAGTTCTTAAAATGGGTATTCTTGTAACCTAGAATTTTGTTGGAGAAGATAATGAATAGTGACTTCATGATATTAGATAATTAACGTGGTGTTATTAATGATTTGAAATGAGTATTAAATGATAAGAATGGAATTGAATAGGCTAATGGGTCAGCCTATTGGAAAATTTAGGATGGCTGAAGGCTTGTTGCCAAATTGTGAAGCCTAAATGAATATTTATGAATCTTTTCGTATTTATTTTGTAGTTGGGATATTTAAGTGTAGATACTGAATTGTGGGCAATATTTGAGCATTTTAATCAATTGAAGCATTGTAGTATTTTTTGGAGGTTGAAGGTTGAGGTAAGTTGATTAAGACTTACTCTTCTTGAGGGGTTCTCTTTAAAAGCATGTCTTAAATTGATACATTATATTATTTGTAAATATGTATCCGTACTTGTGGGGGCAAGAGGGAAAGATGTCACCACGTGTTTCTAAATTGTTGCTTATGAAGTGTCATGTAATTTTATAAAAGTCTTGTTTTCAAAATTTGTTGGCTGATGTGTGGCTATAATTCCATAGTTTCGTACATTATGTGCCTTGCATTTTACATACTTTAATGATAAATTACACTTTATTTGTGCGTAATGGAGTCTACTTTATGTGTAGGTGAATTGAAGATGAAAGTAGAGCAAAAGAGATACTTAAACGTTAAAAGTGTGCTCGAGAACAGTGAAAAGGAGAGGCCAGGCAAAGGCCAGCTCAACCAGACTTTAGCCTGCGAGGCCATCCAAAAGCCAGGCTGAACAAGGCTTTAGTCTGGCAAGTTCTTGAACCTGGGCATCGAGGAACCGATTCACAGTTAGGATAGACATATATCTAATTGCCTTGCTTGGTTGAGTTACAGGAATTATAAATGCGCTCTAGTTAGTTCCAATTCCATAGACATATAGGCGTTAGGTTAGCTTGAATAGACGAGTAAGAACTCGACACATTCTTATGAGCAATATTAACCCTGTAAAACAATAAACTAGATAAATTAATTAGTCAATTCAATTGAAGAATATAATAGGAATGTTAGATAGCCATAACCCCAGATCGTTTTTATCATATTGATAACATAAAAAATCTGCTCTTCCTCTGTTTAAAGTTCATTATTTATTTTCTTTATTTTAATTAGTTTAGAATCAAATACTTCTAGTTTTAATTCTTGTTTAGATAGTTAGGATAGTTTAATTTTGTTAATAGTTAATCACAAGTCCTCGTAGATTCGACATCCGACTTTTAGTCACTTTATTACTTGACGACTGCGTATACTTGCGTGTACGTTTGGCTGCAACACATAACTTTTATCTTCTTTAGAAGAAAAGAAAGAAAAAAATAAAAAGGTGAGAAAGTTGTGCGATTATTGCAATATCTATAAAAAAAGAAAAGAAATTATGTGTAGTGGCTTTCCAATTTGCTACTGTCTGTTCCTTTTTAATTTGGATGGTTTTTGAAAGTGCAAACTATATACAGAAGCTATTTGTAAGTAGCAATACGTTAATTTGTAAGTCGCAATATACTAATCTGATTTGTAAGTCGCAATATACTAATCGATTATAAGTCGCAACTGCATTGAGCAATGCGAGTTATAAGTCAATATTCATAATTGTGATTTATAAAATGCAATTGTCAAATACGTCTTATAAATTACAATTGTCGAACATTCGCTAACCGACTTATAATTCATAATTAATCACTCGTGACAACGACTTATAAATCGATATTAAAAAATACGCTTATAAATCACTATTGTTTTATAAATCAAATGACAAGTACGTTTTATAATTCACAATCATAAATGCGATTTGTAGTGATTGACAAATGAAACTTGTATACTCAAAATGACATATACTCTTTAAAATAATTAAAACCACGAGAAGCTTTATTGTGCGTCTCACACAATTGACATTAGTTGTGTGAGACTCTTTTTTATCTCACAAATTTGTGGACCTCAATCTTACACTTCTAAATTTACAAAACTGTGAGATAAAAAAATAACTCAATAGTATCGGTTGCATGGGACACAAAATAAAATTTTCCGTTGATTTTGAGTTTACCTTGGCCACACACGCGAAGAGGCAAAAGGCTAATATCAAGCAAACAAAACGTCGTCGTCGCACTGGAAATAGTCACTGTACTTTAGTTACACATTCCAATTTTAGTCTCTGCTTTTTTCTGGCAATCGGCGCACGAAAATGGCAGCCTCAGAAATGCTATCGAAGGAGCAATTGCTTCATCTTTTTGATCGCTTCGCGTTCCTCACCTCCCAACCTGGTACAGACCTCTTCCTTTCTTCAACTTCATTTGCATCTTTACGTTTTCTTTGCTTTTTTTTATAATTTCTTTTATAACTATATGTAAGAGATTTACCATTTCTCCTTACTTTTCTTACTGCTAAGAATTATTTTTATTTCTCAACAGATGTCAAGAAAAGGATTGCTGATGCTGTCAGCGACAAGCAGGTGAAAATTTCGTCTTTGAAAATAACTGTTTTTTCAACTTTTTTAAGTGTAATTTTATGTTTATTGAATTTATGCATCTGTAGCAGCTTGCTTTTAAAGCAGTTGATTCCGTGTAGCTATACCAAAGGTTCTTTTAAGCTCTATTAAGCAAATGTTGAAGCAGCTAAAAGCTCAAAAAAAGGCTTATATGAAAGAATTTTGGTAATTGTGTGAAAGAATACTCTTCTTATTCACTTTTGGCATGCTGTAAAAAAAATTATTTCCACTTGGTTACTTTGTGGTCGATTCTTAAGAAATAAGGTTTCTTAGAGGTTCATCTTTATGTGAAGTCACTTTATCATTCATAAAGTTTTTCCTCAATATTCAAATTAACTTTTTATTGCAATAATTTGCTATTAACTTTATGGATATAATTATAATTGGGCCGTGAGACTGCAGTATGCACGTGGAGTGTGGACGACATGAGTCGTGCAAATGTATGATAAATGAAAAATTATAACTTATTAGTTTACTATTTTACTATACTAGAGTCTTTTCTAGTTAACAAATGGTTGATTTAATGATTGATTTTACGGGAAATGCTTGTGGGATTTACTATGAGAAGATTCAGTTTTTGAATTTCCTTTTGAAGGACCTATTGAAATAAATGAGTGGACAAATTATCACTTAAGATATGCAATAATATTTGTTTCTACATCCATGAATTTAATCAAACTCCTTTTGGAAAGCATCAAATCTGCTTCTCTGCTTGGAAAAGGCCATAATGATCCCCTGAGCCCAAGTGTATATTCCCCACTCCTAGGGGGTAGGACGTCATGGGACTTCTGTTCATCTTGTATGTACTACATTGGCGCATGAACTACCTATGCACTCAAAGGAAGTTCCTAGTTGGTTTTGTTCCTCTCGATGTCCTCTATTGGGGAATCAAAACCTAAATGGATCATTATAAGGTGCAACAATGAATTGCCAATGGTGCCTTAATGGAAAATGTTAGAACAAGAGTACCTCATGTGAACTCTTAACGAAACAAATACCATGGCATGTTTGTTAGCAATCTGTATTCGAAAATATATTCAAAAATTAAAAAAATGCTATAAAAGCATAAATGCAGAAGAACAAAATTATACCGAGCCCGTTGAATTCACAGTGTTTCCTTAAGGAACTAAATCCCCACCTAGTACTCGAGGTTTAGGATTATTTCCTCCCAGGATAGAACGGATTACCCTCACTGGTGTAACGGTACTTCAAACTCCAGTGACAACGAACGCAAAGAACAGTAGTAAATCACACTTACTGCTTTCGTTTCTATTAAAACAATGCAGAAAGAAGGAGAAATCAGAATTTTTGTAAGGAAAATCTAAGGGAGAGTTCATGGTATTTATAGCCAAAAAAGTTGGGTTATACTGAAGAGTTACAACTCTTCATGTAAGGTTGCAACTTGCAACTCAAAATGGCTGTTTTATAAAACGGCCATTTATGCAAACCGCCAAATTCAAATTATAATGGGTAAATTAAAACGGAGGAAAATAGAATTACCGTTATAGAAACAGTCTAATTTGGATTAATTAATATTGCGTTAATATTAATAAATAAATTTGGTCCAATAAGTTAATCAATCAAATAATTTGATCAAATCCAAATCCAAAGCCGAGCTGAGCGACGACGACGACGACGTTAGACTTGCCTTCTTCTCAACTCCTTAAGTGCTAGAAGAAGTGCAATTGTATATATACACATCAAAACTCTTTTCCTCCTCCAATATGAGACAATATCCCTTTGTCAAAGAGGGAAATTCAAAAAATTTCATTTTCCCACCATTTCTCATTCACTCTATTTTAAGCTCTAAGAAGCTTAAACCCAACAATGTTGGACTTGGGAGGATCATTTGTGATTGGCGTCTTATTTCTGTATCAATACGGTAAGAGTTGATTTTTGGAGAATCAAAAATGCCTTTCTCATGAATATAATAGTTGTGATCTCCATTGACTTGTTTAATGTCCATATCTTCCATATTCTATCAATAGTTAATTTTCTCCATTTACGGTTGTGCTTTGAAATTGAAAGATGGAACATCGTTGTATGCAGGAGGCTGTTGCTGTTACCACTGCCATTCAAGAGGAGATATTTTCCGAGATGGGAATTGGTGAGCTTTAAATTACTCGTGCTTTACTTCAAGGACAGTTCAACTTAGGCAATTTTTGAGTATTAAAGAGCAAGTGCTCTTTTTTCTGCTGTATATCATACGTATGTTAGTCTGTACATATGTTCGAGCATTCGTGCAAAGACTAAGCACTTTTTACTCTAATCTAGTTGAACCGTGTTGCTTGGTCATTATATAGTGGTCCTTGTTTTTCAAAAAAGAGATGCCAAACACCAGTTTTGCAGATAGAGCTGGGCAGAATTGCAGATCTGTTACAATGTGATTTTGCAGATGTTAATATATACTTGTGATGCCGATGGTATTTCTGCTATTTCATAAAATGGTATATTTAGCTTGGAAGAAGAACTATATTGCCCACTTTCTACAGGATGATAATCTTGTCATTTTGCTTGTTTCTTAGTTTAATTTGATAAGAAGTTAGATTGAGTTTCTGCTCTCTTTTTGTTATTTTCATTGGTTCAAAAACTAATACTAAAGTTTACCATTGGTGATATGCGGTGTCATCTAATAAATGGGGAAAAAGCATACCTCCAATCGTTATTCATGCCTCATATAGTTATATCATAATAATACTATAACCAACGGGAGATCTTTATTTCTCTGCCGCAGATCCAAGATTTGGTCTTGCTTGCTTGGGGAAAATAAACATGACCTATGAGAGTGATCGAGACCTGATGATTCGTTTTTATGAATTTGTTGCAAAGTAAGATCAGCCTATTCCATCTGCGTATTGTTAAGATGAACTTCCATTTTGTGTTATTTCCCCTTTATACCTTTTGAAGAAAATTTCTTGGCACAGTGTTCAATAGGATATTGAGGCCATTCTTGCTAACAAATCCAATACAGATGTAATGAATGTTGAGTTCTCTGAAGAAAATAACTTGGATTTTGTTCCTTCTATTTTACTGGCCATGAAGAGAAGAAATGGCTTGTGAAGAGGCCGAGCTTGGTCCTGACGGGTTTGCTGAAAGATTAAAGATGCAACAAAATTTACAAGAGCAGGTAAGAGTTCTCTTCTCTTGATGCTTAATTATGCTATAGATGTGGTAATAATAGTGGAAATAAACATTTTGACAGCAACTGGAGATGCTGAAGTACATGCGCAACTTTCACATGGATGATCAGTCTGCAATACTTGAGAAGGTAATGATGAAAGACTACATATTAAGACGATCTCCCCATGAATGAAGATGCTGGTTTCATAAATAGAACATTAAAAAGCATGAAATCTCTGCTTGAATAAGTCTAGATAACATTTTTAGAAGTTGAAGAGTACCCGAAGTAATGGGGTTTGTCGACCACGAGCTTTTGTTGTCAGAGTTTACAACTCCATAAAAGTGATGAAACTTACATTAGATTTCCCAATCAATTAGCAACTTATTTTGCATGTTGTACCAATGCTTTTCTAAATTGACTGGCATGTTTGACAGATTCACCAGCAGTTGGAGAAGGCCAACTTTGACACTGAAGCTTCTGTGCTGACAGTGGAGCAGATGCAGGATGTTGTTCGACGGAGAGTATCACCTTTGTTCCAGCCCAGATAATCACGGAGCTTTCCTGGTGTTTCTAGTTTTTACTTGCATTTTAATTCGACTGTGCCATTAGATGTTGAACCATGGCTCCCCCTGTCACACAAAGAGGAAAAAGAAAACGAGTGAACAATAGCAGCTGCTTGGTTTGCTGCAATGAAATGGTTAGGTGGAAATTTTCTGCTCTGCTGTCTAGTATATACTGGCTGAAATCGAGGAAGCTGAGGGCTGTAGTTTCAGTTTGTTTGCTTGAATTAAGTAGTATTAATTTCGTTTGTATTTCAAAGTCTATTTATGAAGTGGTTTAAGGAGACATTTGTTATCTATTTAGTGATGGAATTATACCGTTCTCTTGCGCTGAAGTAATACTAGAAGTTCTGCAGCTTAACAGAAATGGAACTTCACACGGCCTCACTTGTACATCAAATGTTGTTTGCTTAGGAATTCGATTCATTTAGCCATTCAGAAGGAAATATTGAAAGTAGAAATTGGGCAACCTTAAACGAGTGATTCACACGGCAAAGAATTGATGATGATGATTGATGGCAAGAGCGGATGTAGCCTTTCGGTTACGGGTGAACCTATAACTTTCGTACACCTATAACTTTCGGTACAAAGTATAAATTTATATGTAAAAACTTATTAATATCTTAACAATATTAGATCTAAGCCAGTTTAATCATTTAAATTCTTGGAAAACTTTGAGTCATATGAATTAAATTTTCTTCTATTTTTCTTTTCATACTTCTAAAACTTATACTTGCAGGCTGTAATTTTACCAAAAAATAGTGTATAAATCAATTGGGAGGGAGAAAAGGATTTGGTGCGACGCATCCATAAGTGGATAAGCGATAAGGTCTTTTAATATCACTCGCTCTCTTCCCTTTTCTTTTGGCAACGTCAGTCCCTTCCCCCTCTGAGGGTAAGCTTCACACCCCCCCCCCCCACCTCCCCCCAAGCCCAATCCTCGACCTCCATTTACGTACTGAACAATTTTATCTTCATTTGTTGTTTTTCCTTTTGCAGCGTGTAAAAATGGCAGTGAGTTTCAGTTTAGTTGGAGCATTCAAAGGACTCTCTTTAGCTTCTTCCTCTTCTTTCCTTAAAGGTGACTTTGGTGCTGCTTTTCCCGTCGCTCCAAAGTTCTCGGTCTCGTTTCCGTTGAAATCTCCGTTGACAATTGAGTCTGCTCACAAGAAAGGAGCTGGTAGCACTAAGAACGGTCGAGATTCTCCTGGTCAGAGACTTGGTGTCAAGATTTTTGGTGACCAAGTTGCCAAGCCCGGTTCTATTATCGTTCGCCAGCGTGGTACTAAGGTCTCAATTTTTACTTCTTGTTATGGGTTTCCTCTATTTTCTGCCAATTTTTGCTAAAAGTTCATATTTTTGTATGTATTTTCACGACTCTGTCGGATTATTTATATTTAGAATCAGCCATTCGGTGTGCATAATTAGAAAGAATAGAAATGCTATTTAAGGAATAAACTATGGAGATACAGTAAAAGGGGTTGCTTGTGGGCTATACAGGCTGCCACGATTTTAAAAAAGGAGTAGAGGTGTGTTCTTCAAATGAAGGACTGAATTAACAAATAAATCCACTGGAGAAAGGTTGGGGGTTGTAGCTCAGAGCTAAAGACCATGGTGTCTGGAGTATAGTCCCTTCATGTTCTGAGAAATATTTATCATCTGAAAATAGGAAAAATGGACTCTTTGTCTAAAGAAACACCTTTATCACTATTGGATATATTTTATCTCTTCTTATTTTTTCCGTTTGTCTTGCTTTATACTCGTTCTAGTTTTGGACTTTATAGGTCTGAATATCTCTTATAATTTGCGATTGTTTCTCATTTCTTGATTTTGGTAGAAGTAGATCGTTCCATCTCTTTTGTTCCGGGAATGTGCACAAAATTAGCCATTTCCTCAGCTAGTGTCTCTGAAGTGTTATATTTTGTAGTGAGGATGTCTCCTTTTGGCAATCATTGTGATTTCAAGCTTGCGTAGACTATCAAGTTAGTTCTTTAGTGAAGTCCATAATAGAGACAAGTAATTGGTGTCTAGCTACACAAGGTTGTAGGTTGATGATAAACAATTGGTCCTCTACAATGCAGTTTGCTCTTTTGCAGTTAGGGGTTTGCACTAAAGAATGCTTACATCTTCCTTATAAATTGTGGTATGGAAATTGTGATAGTTTATTTGATTGAACAAGTGGTGGTTGAAATGAATTTAGATGAACCACCCAAGTAGAGTGTGGTTCTATGCAATTCCAGTTTCGCAGCTCAATGCCACACAAACATATATGTGCCTACTAGGTCCTGAACTCCTGTCGATTTCCTTCAATCTTCTGACCTTCAGCATTGGTTTGTATTTTATTTGTCGGATATCTGTGGATTTCCTTAAGGCAGATTGTCTACAAAATGAGGTGGAAGATAACGGGAGTTGTTGTCATTAAAAAGGAAAGATGTTAGAACTCTAACGTTCTGGGCCCTGATATCTGACCTTCATTAAACATTATAGAAAGTTGTCTGGATGGAATGAGAGAAGCAGTTGTAATTGGCTCTAAACATTTCTCTGAGATCAAGACGTGAATCTTTTGATACTTTAAGGCTCGATGCTTGTATAAAGGTGAAACTTTCTGATAATGTAATGCTTACGCTGAGCTGCATAATGGGTATAAAGGAGTTGATGCCAATGGTTGGAACATTATTTTCTGCTCAGATTTGCCCCTGTTATTATTGGCTTGTTTGCTTTAAGATTAGTTCAAAAATTGCATTCCTCCATTTAGCATTGCTATGTATTCTGTTTTCTTGCTGATATACCAATCATCCCTTGGTGATTTTTCCAGTTCCACCCAGGAAAGAATGTTGGACTTGGCAAGGATCACACGATCTTTTCTTTGATTGATGGACTAGTCAAATTCGAGAAGTTTGGGCCTGATAGGAAAAAGGTTTGAGTTCTCTTGCTCACTGCTTGTATTTTGTGGTCACACCAGTGTGATTAACTGATACTGAATGTGAATAAATGTGCAGATAAGTGTTTATCCACGTGAGGTGCAACCTGAAAACCCCAACAGTTATAGAAACCGAAAGAGAGAGTCCTTCAGATTACAGCGTGAACGCAGAAAGGCTCGACGAGAGGGCGTCATCCTTCAGCCTCAGTTGATACTTGCTTCTGCTGCTGCTGAATCCTCTGAGGACAATGCCAGTCCTACTTGCTGATATTGGTCTTTTGATGTTTAACAATTCTGTGGTCATTTTGGTTATTTGTTAGCATTCACTTTGGAACATATGTAGGCCACATTTCTACATTGTGCTTCTGCCATTGATGTCTTTTGTTTGTAAATTTTGCATTACTCAAAGCATGAGACCTTGTGACAGGTTGCATAAATACAGAGTGAAATGTCTAATCCTGATTCTTTACTCCTTTACAAAATTGGCTGTATAATTCTTATTTCCTTTCTGTCTAGGGCTAAATTCCCTTCAAATGCAAGACACCCAACTGATAAAAGTCATAAAGACAATGATATTTCTAGGTGGCCTCAAGCACAGAGTTAAACTACTTCAATGTGGGTAACAGGAAAAGGGGAGCCTAGGGGAGCCGCGTGACCAGGAGGTCACGGGTTCGAGCTGCGGAAACAGTCTCTTGCAGAAATGCAGGTTAAGGTTGTGTACAATAGACCCTTGTGGTCCGGCCCTTCCCCGAACCTCGCGCATAGCGGGAGCTTAGTGCATAGTGCACCGGGCTGCCCTTAATGTGGATAACAGGAGACTTTGAGTTTTTCTAGAACTCATTATTTCAGCAAGCCAGTATGATTAAATACAGTAAGGTGGTCAATACAAGGGACTGGAACACAAAAATATGCTTTAAGATCAGGTTGTAGGCTATAAGCTAAGAGAATGAGACCCTTGGTCTAAACAGCAAAGGTATCTCCCCCTGTTCTTTACTGCTTGATCTCAGCCTGGAGTTGTGCTAATAGTGATGGCTTGCAGTGTCACCTCCCTATGGTCTCGGAAGCATAAGCTCATTGATAGTGTCTTCTGGAAAAATCAAATTTCTACCCCTGTTTCATGTGATGGATGAATTATCCACGAGATTTTCCATACAGATGAGCATATACAATCTTTGTTCGATGTACCAGAATCATGCTTAGGACAACTGCAATAATGCAGAGTCCAGACATTATCATGGAAGTAAGGAAGAAACATATAGCACCTTCACACTTCAGAGGTTCATCTACAGAAAGAAAGCTAGACAAAACTGATGCCAAATTTGATTCAGTGCCACGATACTCATTGGCCTGCTTTGCAGCTTCCATATCATATATACTACTAGCAATAACACCAGAGAATACCATTGAACCAGCAGGATTTGCAAGAGTGAGGAAATTGTATAAAGCCCCAAAATTTCTCAAGCCAAACAATTCAGAAGCTGCAGCTGGCACGATCGCCCAATGAGCCCCATAACCTAGTCCAACTAAAAGAGTACCAATGTGCATAGCTCCAGGCCAACCCATAGCAAAGAAGAAATGTCCAATGGCCATTATGGCTTGAGCAACAGCCATTGCTGCATGTCTCGGATAGGCATAACCCCTGTTGTAAAAAGAACAATGTTATACGAGAAAAGTTTTCTTAGAATTGAACATTCATGTAAACTTCTGTTAATGCCACGACAAGTAAGAAGTGAATGTCATTACCCAATGGCGGAGTCACATAGCTCCGAGGAGTGTCAAAATTGACACCCCTTCATCGGAAAATTATATTATTTAGATAGGTAAAAGTTTATGTTTTTATGTATATATACTATGCGTTGAATCCTCTTACTTCTTCGTATATTAACTTTATAAAATTTTGACAACCCTTAACGAAAATTCTGACTTCGTTTCTGCATACCTGACTATAATTTCAGAAAAGTATCCACCTCCAATCCGGCCGAGGAAATTCCATATGCTGATCATGGAAACAAATACATGTGTGTTATCATATCCTAAAGATTGGCTTATCTGACCCAAGTTATCGATCACAGTCAAACCAGATCCCGAACCAAAAAGTAGTGAGAAAAACATAAGCCAAAAATCTGCCTTTATTAAAGCCTGCATTAAGGTGAAGTCCTCTCCCCTATGAGGTCCCCTTCTTCTTTTGATCCTCACTGCTCCTTTTGCAGCTGCTTGAGCTAGTTTTGCTTGTAGTTGCGCGATTCTTTTTTGCCTTTCTGAAGCTGGAAGCGCGTCCACTTCCTTAGGCTTCTCGTCTTCCACTTCACTAAATATAATTTCATGACCATCACCATGCTCAGATTTGCCAGTTTCTTGTTTCTTTGACTCAGATAGAAGTCCCTCTTCTACAGGTTCTCTTGGATCTTGAAAAAAACTCGAGCAGATAGGGATCACGATAGGAATTGCCAAGAGGATAAACAATATAGCCGTGAAGATTGTAATGACAGTGTGGCTCAAATCAATGAGGTCTTCAACAAGCATAACTCCCATCAAATAAGAAGCCAAGAGGAGGCATATGCTGTAAATAAACGAAAAACTTAAACCATCCGAAGGCCTGACTTGTTTGTGGCCTCCAACAGGCCTGATTATAAACATGAGCGCGATAATTACCATTGCTGGTCCAACAGCTATCATAAATATAAGTGAAGCATGATTTGGAGAATGGATCACTGCATATATCTGTGTCAAAATTGCACCACCCAAACCTGCAAATCCCTTAAGTATCCCCACCACAGGGCCGCGACTTTTAGGGAAATTTTGCACACATGACACCAGAGCTGCTGTGTTGAAGTAGGTCTCGCCATTTGTTCCAATAAATATAAGAATACACATCTGGAAAGAAGCAGCTAAAACTATGTCAATTGCTAGATCAAACTAGGAGTCCACAACACTGCATGATCAACATGGTCTGAAAATAAGTGAGTTTGATCCTATGTTGCACGGACTCTCCAAAATGCTACCGCACCCGTGTCGGATCCTTAAAAAATGCACTACTTTTGGAGATCCGACACACAACTGGCGTCATTTTCGAAGAGTCCAAGCAACATAACTTTAACGGAACATGTTCAAATGAATGACTGGACATTCTAGGAGAAGCAAATCAGTTTCACAAGGCAATATTCAAATGTAAATCAATTAAAATATCTATTTACAGTCTAAAATTGTTGTTAAACAAGAAAATAAGCATAGTTCTTGTCTGATGAAGAAAATTGGATAAATATCAAGATATGGAGCACTTTCTATTACTAACTGATGCAAAAGCGAACAGGACTGCAAAATAAAAGATTAAAAAGCACTTCCAAGGGGTTTTCACTAAGAAAAGTTTGTCACTTGGATAAACATCTAAACCTGTGCAACCTTATACCTTCTTGGCCTATAAATTCAATGTATAGCACCCAAAATAGGTTTTAGTAGACTACTAATGAATGGATATAAGTTTTGTACATTAAAAAGGGCAGCCCGGTGCACTAAGCTCCCGTTATGCGCGGGGTTTGGGGAAGGGCCGGACCACAAGGGTCTATTGTACACAAACTTACCTTGCATTTCTGCAAGAGGCTGTTTCCATGGCTCGAACCTGTGACCTCCTGGTCACATGGAGACAACCTTACAGTTAAGCCAAGGCTCTCCTTCTAGTTTTGTACACTGACGGCGTATATAAAGAATTTTTACACTATCGATGCAATTTAACCAATATAGCAGGTTATCACTCTATTTTTCATGTTACCATATTAAACTTGATATAAAGAATTACCAATTGTTACCTATTGTTGCAGGTCATATTTACCCGATGGTGAAAAAAATAATATACAAATAACTTAAATTCATAAAAAATTTAACAAGCGGATTTACCATACCCATAGATAATAGAAAGGACAGTAACAGAGTAGACCTTTTCAACTAAAAAAGAGTAGCTTGGTGCACTAAGTTCCCCCTATGCGCAGGGTTCGGGAAGGGCCTATACGCAGCCTTACCCTACATTTATGTAACAGGCTGTTTTCACGGCTCGAACCCGTGACCACATGGTAGCAACTTTACCAGTTACACCCAACGCTGCCTTCACCTTTACCTTTTCAACTAAAAACTACTAGAAATTAAGAATGAAAGTTTGGTCTTTCTGAAATCAGAATTAAACAGATGAGATGAAGATAAAAGATGAGGTACTCACAGCCCATAATGGCAAAGAAGGAGCTCGAGAAGTGACAATGAGCCAAACCCAACCATAGCCAACGAAGTTTTGAATAGCACCCACAAGAAGTGCAGCCCACAAAGGCAAGATTTCACACAAAGTTCCTGCCAAGAATCCAACACTATCACCCAAATCTTTAGCCACACCCAACCTCGCAATTTGCCTCTGATTATAATTCAAAGACTTCTTAATCGTTGGAGAAATGCTGCCAAATAAATATCCAATGCCAGCACATGTCTGAATCCACATTGCAGCTACAAAAACAAGCCATCTGTTGTTAAAGAAGAAACCAACACTCTCTTTCAAATGAACCATTATTACAAGAGTCTTGAGATAGATATTCTTAAGCTTATGATCAAGTGTATGGTTTTTAATCAAAGGACCACAGACCTTGCTTTTATCATGTAAGTATGCTCACTTTCTTACGAATATAATATTTGTTTTGATTGTTACTTAAATTTTATCGTATAGTATCGTGTCGCTAAATCTCTCGTTACATAACGATAAAAAAATATCATTTTATGAAATGACCGATTTAATGTGATTGTATCATTACCTTGTTTTTCTCTCATCATCTTGCCCTTCCTTATTACTCCCTCGTTTCAGATTATGTGAACCTATTTCCTTTTAAGTCCGTTCTAAAAAGAAAGATCTCTTTCTATATTTAGAAACAATTTAGTTTAAACTTACAATTTTACCTTTAGTGAGAAGCTTTTATAACCACACAAATACTTTGGGCCCCTTTTTGACTTGTTTAGGACCACAAATTCCAAAAGTCTTCATTTTTTCTTAAACTTCATGTCCAATCAAATAGGTTCACATAAATTGGAACGGAGGGAGTATTTGTTTTGATTGTTACTTAAATTTTATCGTATCGTATCGCTAAATCTCTCGTTGCGTAACGACAAAAAAACACCATTTTATGAAATGACCAATTTGATGTAACTGTATCATTACCTTATTTTTCTCTCTATTATACTTTATCTTTTACCCTATCTTTTTATATAACAAATTTACCTTATTTTTTCTTCATAATATTACAAGTCTACTCTTTATAAAACAAGAACAAACAATATAATCTATCCAAATATTATATATATATATATATATATATATATATATATATATATATATATCAAAACGAAACAGTACATTACAATACATTATGAAACGGCACATAATTGTTAATTTTTTTTTTAAAGAAGTGAAAAGAGAAGGGGATAAAGGTCGGGGACAGAGTATATCATAGTACTTTCTAGTAAGTATGATGTTTTGTCTGGTTGTAATGTACCATAATTTATGTAACTGAATGAAAAGAAAAGAATCTAGCGGAAAGGGTGGGAGATAACGATCCAAAAGAAATACTATTGAGAGTATAGAAGAAAACAAATTAAAGAGAGGGTACTGTCGCATGTAACCAGATCGAAGAGTTGTATGTTGCAGAGACACGACACTGTACGCTGAGTGGTAAACATTAACGCAGCTTCCTGCATGCTCTACTTAATTTGTGTTTACGTGGGGGCTTATATTGGCCTCCTCCTCATCACTAGTCGCTACTCACCATATGTCTTCTAGCAGTCTAAAGCTTATCTTTTTTTATTTTTTATTTACTTTTCGTTATTCCGATGGTAAGCAACCCCCACTTCCAACCGAGAGGTTGTGAGTTTGAGTCTTCCCAAGAGCAAGGTGGGAAGTTCTTGGAGGGAAGGATGCCGGGGTCTATTTGGAAACAGTCTCTCTACCCTAGGGTAGGGGTAAGCTCTGCGTACACACTACCCTCCCCAAACCCCACTAAGTGGGACTATACTGGGTTGTTTGTTGTTGTTGTTTTCGTTATTCCGAACGAGAGTCTTCAAGCAACAATAAAGTTATTTTCCTCTAACTTATATGTCACTGATGGCCCGATAAATTTTGTGGCCTAAAGCCAAACTTCATGAAGGACCTTAACTTTTTTATTTTTTATTATTTATTTGAACTCTATTTTTCTTAGCTTTTCTTATATACAAAGTTATTAATAATTTTCTTATAATCAATAACTCCTAATAAGTATTTCTCAATTGACAATATAGCTAATCCATTTAACTTTTCTTGTGACATTATTGTTCTTAGGTAAGATTTTATCAATTTTAATTTTGAAAACTTCTTTCCTTTGAAGCAATGGTAACATGAGTTATGAATATTATTCCATAAGCAATTTAGGCATTTGGAAAAGAATTAAATCTTCTTATTTGATTAAGTGTATTAATTAAACTGTTATCTTCTGATTGTACTATTTTCCTTAATACTTTTAATTCAGAAAATAAATCTAAATCATCAATATTGAATTGATTATTATGTTTTAAGGAACATTCAAGATTAAGGCAATATTTTTTCAAATTTTCAACATCTAGTGATCTTAGTTTTTACTGCCAAATAGAAAACCAACAATATTTTCATACACTTTGAATTGTTCAAATCTATTTTGAAGCGAAAAAATAGCCTTGTCTATTATGTATAAAAGTAATCAACTCTAAAGGACTCTTCGAAAGATTTTGAGATTTCATTATCAACATTCGCATCAATTGTTACTTCATATATATCACACGTTTCTTACGAAATTCGGGTTTGATATTCATTTCAAGTGCAATTTCCTTAGTAGAAATCATAGTAGTTGCAAATCCTTCTTCTCTATATTTGTTAGAAAGAAATCAAACTTTTTCACTTTACAGAAGTTTTTTTTAAACTTATACATAGTCTATTAGGTTTAATAAAAAATGAGGCACCCACAAATATGAGGCCTAAAGCGGTTGCTTTACTTGTTTTATGGAAGGGCCGCCCCGATGTCACGGGTTTGAGTTGTGGTAGTAGACACTAATACTTGCATGTCTACATCGCATTTCTTGAGATATGGCTCTTCTCTAGATATTGAGTGAACACGAAATACCTTGTGCAACGAACTGTCATTTTTTAACTTTTTGTTATTTAAAGTGTATTGTCTTGTACCATAGGACATTTTATACTCCTAGGCGTACTTGATTTTATGGTTTAACAAGTTAATTAGTCGCTTGTTTTCTCTCTCTATATATGGTAAACTTATTAGAGATTGGAATATCTTATTACTCTGTTTATTTTTATTTATGTGAACCTAGATTGGTCACGAAATTTTAACAAAAAATTGAATTATGCGCTCTTAAACAAATCATAAAATTTGTGTGGATATAATTCTTTTGAAGCTCTTAAACATATCATAGTATTTGTGTGACTCTAAAATCGTCTCACTAAGGGTAAGTTTAAATTAAATTATTTTCAAACTTAGAACAAAAAAATTCATTTTGAAACGGACAAAAAAAATAGATTCACGTAAATTAAAACTGAGCAGATACAATCTATTTAATTAGTTTAGTTTTTAACATGTCGTCTCCTGTACGAATTCAATTCTTTTTCTTTTTGTTTTCAATAATTTCCTCTTTCGTTGGCTAACCACGCCTAGCCGACAGGCAGTAATGAAAAAACAAGGATAAAGTAAAAAAGATCAAACGTTACATTTGGATCTGAAGCTAATAATAACTCATGTTGTTTTTCTTTTATTGGACGAATCTAAACTCATGCTGTTGATTCTCCAATGAAGTAGCTAGGGGTTTACAGAGAAAATCGATAAATTGCACTAAATCGATAATTCGAGTCAAACAAAAAAAGAAAACTAATCGTGGTTTGGTCTGGTATTGGGGATCATAATCGGTTTGGTTTGATTTTAACTAAAAAAAGTCAAACCGAGCCTAAACCAATCCGACAGTACATTTATACAATTTTTTAAAATATTTTATACATAGAAATATTTATTGTAATATAATTTATAAATATTTCTTAAATTTTTTCATATGTTTTATCTTTTGAAGTATTATTTCAAGTTTGGTCTTAACATTATTGAATGGTAGATAAATTTTATAGCCCATAAATATAGTAACTCAAACAAAGTTCAAATTAATAGTATATTAACAAAATAAATTCAATTCAACACTAGGAATGACGATAGTGTTGGATATCTACTTTTTAGTTTTACATTTGGTTTGTAATGAAAATGCACAACTTAGTTAATCTTTTTCTTTAGTGCTTAGTTATGTAATTAATCGTACTTATTAGCTATACTTAATTTAGCATGACATATATAGTAATGTTAATTTTTATTATAATTTATTTATTAATAATATTTGCTTTATGTAATTTTATTATCTTTGTTATTGAATATTTTAGCATAATGCTACGACTTATCTCATATTATTGTGTTATTTTTAGAAAAATATATTATATAGTTGTATCTCACTAAGACTAAAGAAATATTGGAGCACACGTTACGTATTTTGTGCTATGAAGACTTTACCTGAAAAAATCTGAAACCCCGAAAAAAAATCGAAAAAATTGAGAAAAATCGAGATTGAAAACCCTGACTTTATTGGATTGGTTTGGCTTATAAATTTAAAAATCATTCACCATTGATTTAATTTGGTAATTGAAAAATTCGAACCAATCCGACTTATATACACCCCGTTTCGGACCTGTTGAATCAGATTCTCGCTCATTAAAAAAGAGAAGAATTGGCAAAGTCAGCAAAGAAATTGTCATTTACGCAATAAAATACTAAGTAATAATGACGCAGTTTAATTAAAAATCTATAAATCATTATTCGAACCTAAGCTTTTCTTGAAACACTTATTGTTGTATGTGCGGTATTGAGGAAAAGAAACAAAACGAAAAGTGAAAAGGAGAGACTGAAAAGAATATTTTTCCATCATCATCAGCTCACTTTAGTTTCACTTTTAAGAAAACAAGGAGTACTAAAATAATTTTAGAGGGTGGTGCATGCCAAGCTGTTAATGAACTGTTATTTCTTCACGAAGGGGGTTCAAAATTTTTTTTTATAGCTAGTGGGAATTAAACTCATGACATTATGAAGATTCTGAACCCCCTTGACCACTAAAATACACTTTTGGATTGTGTTAAGAGTGTTCAAAACTTAATATATAAAGATAAAAAATAGATTTTATCTTATATATACAGTGTAATTTTTCGGCGAAGGGTATTCGCGTGAACACCCTTGCGCCCCCCTAAATCCGTCTCTGCCTATCAGGGTAGAGGTAAGGTCTGCGTACACACTATCCTCCTCAGACCCCACTTTTTGGGACTTTACTGGATCGTCTTGGTTGTTGTTGTGTTAAAGCAAAATCAGGAAGTTGGGAAAAGTCAGAATACAAAGGAAAATTTGAAAGAATAAAAAAGACAGAATAGTATAACTTATAATTAGTATATAGAACCCCTTTCATATCCTAATTATTCAAAATCCATTTCATTGTCCAACTTATTTAAAAATGTCATACACATATGTTAGTAAGTGGAACATATATCACACAACTCAACAATACATTAAGTTATTAAACATTGACTTAATGCTAAAATTGATTATTACAAATATACAATCAACAGACCCCATGACGTGGGATAATATTAGGTATATTGTTGTTGTAAATAAACAATCCCAAACATGAATCATTTCATCTGGCCTAGACTTGTCTCTAAATATAAGAACTCTACACTATGCTCAATGAAATATAATTATAACATCGACTACAATGTCAAAGTCGATATGTCCGAGTGGTTAAGGAGACAGACTTGAAATCTGTTGGGCTTCGCCCGCGCAGGTTCGAACCCTGCTGTCGACGTTATTTCTTTTTCTTTTGCATATATCTGAAAGCTCCTGGAAACAGCCTCTCTGTCCCTCGGGTAGAGGTGACCCCACTTGTGGGATTATACTGCGTAATATGTACGCAGAGCTGTTTCCAGGAGACCCTCGGCTCAAAAAAGCAATAGGAGATGATATATTAGTACCATAAAAATGCGTAATAAAATAAAGCTTTTAACCTCAGGCAATGGTTAAATGAATGAAAAGCCATTTTCAGGGAAGGATAATAGCATGACTATCAGTCCCCCAGATTGAAGAGTTAAACCTTAATCAGAAAAGCAAAATTCATTTGTTAAATTTAGAGAGGTATCTTGTTTACGATGATTGTAATTATTCGTAGTAAACTCTATTTAATCTGGAGAAGTCTTCTTGGACCAATGCAATTACCAATTTTTTGAGTTTGCTGATTGATATAAGAGCCCATGCAGTATTTCCAAACTTGAAACTTTAGGCCCAAGACTAAAGTAGTGATCATCCTCAGTTGGAACTTCATTTAATGAGAAACATTCCACCATTACTTACACCAAAACGGAGTCCGGAACCAAAATATGATTCTTTTGGACTCAAAGAATAAAAATGTGTGAAAAAAAATAAATAAGGTAAATAATCTGGAGTGGATGTCTAGATCAGGGTGTCGGCATCACACATATAGCATGTGTGCCGTGAGTGAAAGGGTGGTCGTAGATCAGCCCTCGCTATTTTTGAATTAAATAAAGCGGGAAAGTATAGCGTCTAGCGTCTTAATAAAAGACGCTATACATATATAAATATTGTCTTCCCCACAGTAACAAAACAAAATCGAAAAACTTGAGTGGAGCCCACCTGTCCCGCAAAAAGTAAAAAATTTCGGTCCCACATCCTAGCTAAGACGTTATCTCGTAGTGAGTTGCTCGTTTCGGCTCCAAATCACAAAATTTTCAACTTTCTAAAAATCTTAAATCGAAGTATTCCGACTTAGTTTTTGTTAAAACTTGTATAAAAATGCATATTACTTGTTTTTTATGTGTTCTATGTTATTTTGTGATTGTTTTGCGATTTAATTAATTTGTTGTTTTTATCCGACTATAGTATTAGTGTGCTAAAAAAAATCGTAAAATAGAGAAATTGTTATTAGTTGTTAAAAAAATATTGATTAGTTACTTTTTACTGTGTTATATGTATTTTCGTGATTGTTTTGTGATTAAATTGATTTGTTATTTTTATCCGGTTTAGATTATTTATTTGCTAAAAGACTAGTAAACTAGATAAATTGTTACTTTAGTTCCCTGTAGTGGTATCTTGTGGCTTAATGTAGTGCTCCTATTTGTAATGTAATACCCTTTTAGCATAGTAAAACGTCGTGCCCTTTAGCATAGTATCCTTGTAGTTAGAGAAATTAATCATTTAAGTATCTTTTATTCCCAAAAATACGTCAAAAAGTTTATAGTTCAAAACAAACTATCTCCAATTATAGTCAACAAACGTAAGAAAATAACATGAGAAAACAACAATATTTGTCAAACTAAGTATTGTTATATAAATATTTAATAATTAAACCGTGTATAGCTATGAAAAATAATTATTTAATTTTATTATAGTAAAAAATAAGTCAGTAACAAGCAAACAAACATATAAAATAATAAAGCTAACATATAAAATAATAAAATAACATATATAATAATAAATTAATATATAAAATAACGGACTTGTTGAGTGATAAATTGGGGAAATTTTCTCATTATAAACATAAGAATTCAGGATGCATTGGTGCTACTGGGCCTCAAATATTGTGTCCGGAACCAAAATGTGAATATTTAATAATTAAATCCTATATAGTTATAAAAATTAATTATTTAATTTTATTATAGTGAAAAATAAGTGAATAACAAACAAACATATAAAATAATAAAACTAATATATTAAATAATAAAACTAACATATTAAATTAATATATAAAATATAAAATTATAGTATTAAAAATATTTTAACCTAATTAACAATATAGTAAAAATATCGAATAAAATTTAATGTTAAAGGTATTGCAATATATTTATCAATGTAAAAGAAAAATGAAGTAATTAATTTTGTCCAATTTACGTGGTCATGGAGGT
Organism: Nicotiana sylvestris; assembly: GCF_000393655.2. Taxonomy (NCBI): domain Eukaryota; kingdom Viridiplantae; phylum Streptophyta; class Magnoliopsida; order Solanales; family Solanaceae; genus Nicotiana; species Nicotiana sylvestris. The sequence continues at coordinate 193,073,385 of NC_091065.1, read as the reverse complement.
TCCGCTTTTGCATCTCGGACCTGCCTCACTAGAGCTACTATTGCTACAGGCTGAGTATGGGTTTTCCTACATATGGGAGGGGTAGTTAATGGACCAGACTTTCCGTGCTAGAAGAATAGATAATATGTGGGACTTTCTTAAGACTTGCAATCTCCATTCTTGTATAGTCAGACGCCTGCAGGATACAAGTTTCTATAGGATTATTGAAATTGGCCGGCTGCAGCTGGATTGGTCGTTGATCATAGCTTTGATAGAGCAGTGGCGACCAGAGACGCACACATTCCATTTGCCCATTGGTGATGCCATTATCACGCTGCATGACGTGGAGGTTCTGTATGGGCTATCGGTTGATGCACTTCCTGTTGCTTTGCCACATGCCATGAGAGAGTATATGAGAGATCAGTACCTGGAGACGTTGCAGTGCCTCACCGGTTTCCGGCCAGCAGATGAGGGTGCATTGGTTGGGGCTAGTCGTCTTGTGTTGACACCCGTCCGGCTGCATCTGGAGGCGATGCATGCTGACATTACAGATAATACACCAGATCTTCATAGTAACCGGTACACGAGGTTGTTGCTACTATTTGGAGGCGTATTATTCCCAAACACTTTGGGAAACCTAGTCAGCTTGAGATTTCTTCATCATCTTGAGCGGCTAGATAATTTACATTGGTACAACTGGGGTGCTGCTATTCTTGGTTACTTGTACTGGCAGATGTGTCGGGCATGCATGGGCACCCAGCAAGATGTTGCAGGATTTATGCTGCTACTGTAGGTGAAAATATAGTTAAATACTCTCTTCATTATAACATACATCATAAAAATATACCTTAAATTTTATGTCCAAATTGTATATAAGGTTTGGGCTTGGGAGCGGTTCGTGCAATTTCAGCCACCTCTACCACTCATAGCTCAAGATGCACCACCTCTGTCGTTTCTCCCTTTAGCTAGGAGGTGGGTTGATAAGAGAGGATACAGATGCGAGTACGAGGCTCGACATAATCTCCCTTATTGCAGGGTTTTGTTGGATTTGCTGGAGGTCGCACAGGTAATTCTATACTTAAGTTTACTTGGCCTGGATTTATATGTGTTGCGTATACTCACAGTTCCTATTTTTACGTGATAGTTCATTTGGAGGCTATACAAAGACGAGCTAATAGCTGGTTTGCACGATTATTACTCGACCTGGTGACTTATATGGAGCTCTTCCATCCCGTTAATATGTCTCGATATTGTCGAGCATCATGCCACCGAACGAGTCCTTCGGCAGTTTGGTTGACCGCAACTTATACACACCGCCTACTTAGATTATAACACATTACCAGCGGGATGATCGTTCTACGATTGACTAGACATACGAGGTATGTCTAGAGATGCAGATTAAGATTTGGGATCAGCGGTGTGACCTGATTCCGCCACCCCCTCCACCCGATCTTATGGATAGTGAACATACGTATGTCAGTTGGTACCGCAGCATTACTCGACTGCTCATAGGGAATCCCCTTCATCACGCTGGCAGTTGGTTTGTTCCATATGCTGGGAGGCATGAGGCGCTGGTATGTTATTTGGTATACTTAGTTATACTGTTAACCTTACTGTTCCATAATTAATATTTTACATATTGTGCAAGTTATTGGCCTACATCCGTTCTACCAGTTGGGACTACAGATGCAGCAGCATACCAGCGAGGGAGCGGCCGCTTTGCACGACTATGGCCGGCAAGTTACAGATTTGGCTGCCCGGACATTGCAGCGAACATGGGATGATGAGCGCTTAGGCCAACGCAGTACCATCATGGGCTAGCAGTGCAACCTGAACTTAGTCGACGTGGCATGCGTGCCCCATGAGGTAAAGGTATCCCACGAGGTCGTGGAGGTCGGCGAGGAGGTGGTCCATAGTAAGGGGGCATTGAGGCACCTGTTGAGGATGTTGGAGTTGATCAACCAGGTGACCACCCTGAGCCACATCATGCTCCTAGTGATATGCCCTCATTCAACCTGCAACTTACTCCAGGGACTTCGCTGGTGACTCCGTCAGCTCTATCGTTGATCGCGGGCATGACTATTATCTCACATGACTAGGATGCGTATTTTCCTGACCCTCCAGAGGCATCTACGGTTGCTGATGCTCGTTCGGTACGAGATGTGGATAGTGGATGCCGACTGAGTTATGGCTCATCACGGAGGGATGCTGAGGATCTCCCACAGGATTTGGTTAGTTTGTATTACTATTACTTATATTTGTGTTTATCCCATTGGTTAGTCATAATTATCTAACGCTTATTTTTTTGAAGCCATCATCCTCGCCCATCACAGAGGCCACTTTGTGCGATACTGACTTGCCTGAGACGGATGATTATATTCAAGAGCCCGCTGACATGTAAGACATTTTAATTTTTTTAGCTAACACATACATTACCAATATATATTTCATATACTAAAATATCTCATTATTCTGTAGGTTACTACTGCACCGATGGCCCATTCTACCGAGCCTGCCAACTTTATTGACGATTATGCTGCAACTCATCCTCCGATAAAGAGACAACATGATGAGGATGATCCTGATAGTGTAGCCGGGAAGGATGAGATACACCTGAGGCCAGTGGCTGCTTAAAGCATAAAGGTTGTGGGACACATTGATTTTTTTTATTTTATGTACATATGACACTCAGTAAATAATAGCAACTTTATCTATGGTTTAGCATTATATGCACATTATGTTTTTATTCTCGGTTTCTTTGCTATTTTAATATAACAACTGGGCAAAACAAACATAGCAACTTAACATAATTTAAATTCGATACAACTAATAAAAATACATGATGCGAAAAATATAAAGATAAAATACTACACTCAACACATACATGTATTTGTTTAGTCACTACCGCCCATTATTCTCTGCTCCAACCACTTAAATTTCTCTTCTATTTTATTTCTTCTTCTTCCGCCTCTTTTAGTTTCTCCTGCAGTACTACAATTTCTTATTGCATTTCAGAGATCTGGCGTTGGTATTCACCGTTCATATTCCAAACATACTGCAAACTTGATTTGTAGTGTTCCTAGTTAATGAGTTCATCATACCATTCCTCAAACATGTAATTGTGAGCACGTGATTTTTGTTTACGCGACAATCACTCCAAAAGAAAAAATAAAACAAATAATTTTGTTGTACAATTTTTGGATTTTATGTAGCATTTCTGGCAGTTATTTGTAGTTTTATTTATGATTGTTTAGTTTTGTCGAACAAAATACAAAATATATATGTCGCATGTGAGTTTAGGATGTCATTTTACTATTAGGAGTTAATCAAACTACAATTTGGTTTTAAAAGGAAAATCATAAAAAAATATACGTCTTTTATTCTATTTGTTGTCATTAAATGATTTTATTTTAATTAAGGTGAGATTTGTTGTTTGAGTATTAATTAATATTTGTATGGTTTTATTTTGATTTTACAGTTTAGTTAGGAATTTTATTCAAATCAAAAGAAGGGAAAAGAAATGATTTAAATTGGAATTGGGCCGTTAAATTGGACCCAGAATTAGGGGTGGGCATATATCGAGTAAAACCGATAACCCGAACCGTTAATTACTTATTGGGTTATCGGTATTGGGTTATTGGGCTAATGGTTCGGTAACGGGTTTAAAAAAAATTCTTATTGGGTTATCGGTTCGGGCTCGGTTTATCAAATCTGTTATTGGGTAAACCGATAACCCAATAAGGGTTTACTAATTTACTAGTATACCCTTTAGTCTAGTAATACTAGGGTTTCATTTTCATTAGTCTGTCCGCCTCCTCTCAGCCTCACTAACTCCTTTCCTTTCCTCAGTTTCCTGTTCTTGAAGTCCTCACTCCTCAGTTAAGCTCACTCCGGGGCATATGTGTTTATGTTTATTAGGAGGCTCTTCAATTTTTTCTTTTTTACTTTGAGAAAATGTTGTTCTTGGTGATTCAAAGAGATAGAATGTGGATAGCATGCTGCATTATATGATAGGGCTGCTTCTCTCATCTGGTATCCTTTATAGCTAGACTGCATGATTTTGATATTACTCTACTATGCTAATACCCAAATTCTAACATAACAAACATTTTCTCAGTTTGATTTCTTTCCTCTAATTTATTTGCTGGTGGTATGTAGTGCAAGAATGATGAGGAGGTTGTTGCTGTTATTGCGCATGAGCTGGGGCACTGGAAACTTAATCACACGATGTACTCATTCATAGCTGTCCAGGTATGGAAATTAATTCATGTAGCCCGTGCCATTAAACCGAAACAGTTATTCTGTTTTCGGTTCAAGTAGATGTTGCCGTTGTTCCATTTATATGATGTAGTTTATTTCTCTTTAAGAGATCGTGGGACTAGTTTGACTTATTATATTTATGAATGTAGACAAGAAACAAAGTTGGTTTCCGATTTTTGTACAAGGTTGGTTCCTAAAGTTGTCAGAAACAGAAACTTGAGTCTTTTTTGATAAATTTGATCTGTTGAAACATGAATAACGTGCACATTATTATCATTTGCAATAACAATTTTTGATCTGTTGAACATGTAAATAGTGTATGTACCATTATCATTTATACATGTGACCCATCTGTTTGATATATCCAAGCTATGTGAATCACTTTGATATAACTTTTTTGATGAGTTAAAACTTTACTAATATGCATCTGATTTCACTATCTTATTAGGGGATATTTATCTGGGGATTATAACCTGCCTGCCTTCAGCGTTCAGCAATCAGCACTCTTAGTTTTAGTTTTTCCTTATCGGGTAAACCGATAACCGAACCGATAATAATCAATAACCGATTAACCGATAACCGATAACCAATATCTTATCGGTTTGGTTATAGGGTTATGATATTTGTAAACCGATAACCGATAGGCAAAACCGATAATATTCAAAACCGAACCGAACCGACCGATGCCCACCCCTACCCAGAATCAGGCCCAAAAACACTATTGTGCCCGGTCCAGGCCAGTTTGGCCTCAGGGGTATCCCAACGACGTCATTTTGGTCATGCCTGATCTGGGTTGTTGATCTCAAAAGGATCAACGACCAAGATCACATTCTCATACCCACATTTAAACCCGACCCGTTCAACCCCGGACCAACCTAACCCCTTGCATTTGAAATGACACCGTTCCTCACCAGCTGAAAGATCTGGCCCTTCATCTCGCTTCATCCGACGGCCAGGATCTGATCACTCACTAACTATATAAATCCAAAACCTTACCCCACGCCCCCATCCAAACACCCTCCTTCATCGTCCCAAACACGGACCTCCCAAACCCTAGCCGCCCCTGTGCACCTTCCCCGTAAAGCCGGCGGCAAGGACGCCGATGACCACCACCTTAACACCCTAGGACCACCCAATCACCCTGAATCCAAATCCACCAACCGTTTAGTTCGAATCAATCCCTAGGTTCTCGAATCTTCATTTGAAGATTCGAGCCGGACTTCGATCTACACCAAACCACCCCAAATTCATACCAGGTATCCCCTTGACCTTCCTCGTGACCAAACCAAGCTTGGTTGGTCCGAATCTACCCACAAATCCCAAAAACCCAAATCTGAAGATTCAAACCCTAGAACACAAGAGTTTATGGAATCTGCTTGGATTTAAACGGAAGTTTGGGGTCTAATAGACCTTAATCGAATGTGTTCTCGGTCGAGAACACCTCAATTAATATCTGTTCCACCTCGGATGGGCAAATCAAGCTCGGGCCTGGGTCATCTGTGTTTAAGCTGTTCTGGTTTGTTCACTTTTCCCCTTTGTTGTCTATTTTAGTTTAGATTAGTTTGTCAGCATGTTTAATTAATTTGTTTGATTATTTCCGGCATGTTCTTTCAATTCCCCCCTGTCTTCATGAGACCTTTTATTTGGTCGAGTTTTTTTTTCATTAATTGATCAAGTGTATGTGTGTAAACTATTCAATCGATTGAAAATACATTGGGTCGATGAATTAGTTTCAGGTTTAATTTTGTTTTGGGCAGTACAATTTGCACCCCTTTAGTACTATTTGATTCTGATTCCTTTGGTATGATTTGAATGAAAGCATTGTAATTCACACAGTCGATTCAATACATGTCGTCCAACAGTTTCTGTTTGGGATAATAGTAATTTGATTCCTGTCGGTTTGATTTTATTCAAATCAGTTGAGAATTGATTGTCATTGTGTGTTAGTCTCCTAGCTAAGTCAGAAAGCATTTAAGAATTGATCTATAGCTGCAGTCTAGGTTAGATTTCAGACTTTGGTTTAAATTGATAGCATGTTCACCTAGTTTAGGTTTTGGGCAGCATGTGTTTTGTCAGCTGCTAAGGAATTAGAGTAAAATGGACAGCATGTGCTGTCAGAACACACCCCTGCTGCCCATACATGTTCAAACTAATAAAATGATAAACCATTTTAATAAGAGGAGATGGTCTGTCAGGGGAATCTGATGGGCTATCTTTTCTTTTAAACTGGTGAGTGGAAAAACAGAAGAGGCCACATGGGAGGGGGTTCAGTTTGTCTAAGAGGCTTTTAAAGTGGTCTGATAGGGGATAAATAGAGGGGGTTTTCCATTAGTTAGGGACATATATAGACACATAGAGAGAAATAGATACATAGATTTGAAAAAGAGAGAGATACAGACTGAAGTTAGAAAATTAGGAGAGAAAATAGTTCTGAATTAGAAAGGGTCAATCAGACAGTAGAGAGTTCAGGGCATTAGTTCTGAAAATCAGAAACCGTTTTCCCAGTGTTATCTTGATTTCACCTTTTCGACCTGTTGATTAACATTGGTATTTCCAAGTCCCAACTGAGTCTACCGGGTGCTTGTTTCATTGGCCTGTTTCTGGGTTTGTCCATCTGGGGTCTTGGTTCTACTCTGCTGTTTTGCTGCTGTCATTTTTGCTACTGCTTTCCATCGGTTATAGTTGCATTCTTGCACTGGAATCTGTTCTGCTGTTATTTGTTGCTACTGCTGCTGTTCGTTGCTGTTTATTTGTGGTCACTGCTGCCATTTGAGTCGTGGCTGACTTTCTGCTTCCATCTTCTTCTTCATTTGTAAGCATTTCCAGGTACATATTTCTGACACCATGTGTTGATGTTAAGCTTGAGGTTGGAGTTTGAAATGAATAAAACGAATGCTCGTCTGCTTCACAATATCTATGCTCAAGATGTAGTAATAGGATGAATGATAAAATAGTTTGTGATTGTTTAAGCTCATCCTAATTGTATTTACTTTGTGTGAATCGGAACGTACTCAGACGCGATTTTGGGACTGTTAAATAACACGGTGCTAGATCGATTAGACATGTTTTCATATGTTTTAGCAATCTAGTTTGGTTGGTAATGATTATATAACACAGAACATTGTATGTATTTCTGCCTAGACCACTGAATCGACAAATCTGTGGTATTAGGTCTGGGATAGATGTATCCCAAACAAACTCTCATGCAGTCATATTAAAAGTCTGGCTATGAATGCCAGTTTCGCTTGTCAGTTTATTTGTTCCAATGCCGGTTTGATATCAGGTTTCGGTACAGATTCTTCGTTTCGAAATGATGTAATGATTGTTGAGAAAAACTAATAATCATTTTTGAGTTCAATTAGTAGTAATTTTTCCTAATAAAACAGCCGATTTCTTTTATCAATTTCAAATAGGTTAGAGTGTTAAGAATAGAACTTGGAGGTCGTTAAAACATAACTCAATATATGTTGTTAGTTTGTTTGCAATCTCACTTAGCGAATTAATAAGCATATTCACTTGTTGAAGACAAAGAATGCCGTAGCTTTCACCTCATGAACAATCAATCAGGTAATCAAACAAGTTTAGGTTCGGCAAACATAATAAGGATTCAGTCCGTATTTGTCTAAACCAGCAAAATTCGGCATCATCCTTCCCTTTAAAGATAAATGTAGTAAAAATGTAGTCCTTGTAGGGTACCCTTCTAAAATAATGAGACGAGCCTCGCCGAATCAAAAGGCAAATTGCGGGGCCCTCAATAATTGGTCATAATAAATACTTAGAATTTGGGACGGGCTGTTTAGTGAATTCCACTCCCCTCCCCGAAGACAATAACGCGTTAGATTCTTTAGGCGCGACTTAATCAAATTACATTCCTAAATTCGGGTGCGCATTTATGTGACCCAATTTCAAATCTCAATGGAGTCGAAATGTGTTAACAATTACGGGTGCATTGATTGTGACGTGGTTCGAGATACATTTTCACGACGTTGCAATTCTATAAAAATAAATGATAATAATAAAAGCGGTTAAAACTTAATAAAAGCACATAAGTCACAACATGTATTTAAATCAGATATTTAGCCATTATAACAATTTAAGCGACCGTGCTAGAACCACGGGATTCGAGGGTGCCTAACACCTTCCCTCGGGTCAACAGAATTCCTTACTTAGAATTTCTGGTTCGCAGACTTCATTTGGAAAAGTCGAAAATTTCCTCGATTTGGGATTCAAGATAAACCGGTGACTTGGGACACCAAAAACCAAACCTTTCCCAAGTGGCGACTCTGAATTAAATAAATAATCCCATTTCGAATATTGTCACTTAAATTGGAAAAACTCCCTCGCGCATTTAACCCTTCGGGGCCGGACGCGCAAAAAGGAGGTGTGACAATAATGATTTCCATCATTTCGTCCAAACAATTGTTGACACATCCAGTATCTGCGCCAACATTACCATCAGACCAATATGTCGTTTGCCACAATAGCACCTTGGTTGGTCATTGCGTCCAGACATTTGTTAATGCAAGAAAAATGAAAAATTTATGGAAAGTTTTGTTATTTGTTTTGGTTAAGCGCAAATAATAACTAAAATGCACTAGTCATTTATAGGCAAGAAAAAAGAACATAACGTGGTAATTAACTGCTCTATGCTTCACATGCTAGTGATTCTTTATGGTACAATACAACTTTTCCAGAAGATATCATTTCCAGAACGACAGCTCTATCAGGTTGACAAGACAATACACATAACGTAGTATGTAACTGTGCTATGCTTCACATGCTAATGATTCTTTATGGTACAATAAAGCTTTTCTAGAAGACAACTTTTTCATAACGATGGCTTTTTCAGGTCGACAAGATAATATACATAACGTGGTATTTAACCGCGCTATTCTTCGCGTGATAATAATTATTTCGGGTATAAGAAAGCTTCTTAAACTAAACCAAGTCATATGTACTTCAAAGACTTTTTGAATAAACATTACAACATCCATTAAAAAGTTCCACTAATATTTAACAAGTGGTTCAAAAAGAAGTAAAATATGGCGAAAGACAATTTTTTTTTAAATGGGTTTATGTTAGATTGTTGTACTGGAGTATTAATGTTAAATATAAAAAAAATTTAACATTAATGGAAACATAATTTTATTTCATACATTCTGCAAGATAAACAAGTACATACACTTATTACAACCACATTACTGAAACAAAATACTACGTGTATCCTTGATAGTTGGGTACATTAGAAGAACTTTCACCAGGAGCTGGATTACTACCGCCACCCAAACCAGCTGAAGGACATTTACAACAGTCGTGTCCTGTTTGCGAGCATATGCCACATTTACGCACATAAACGGTATCACCAACATCCATTTGGTTATGTATACGTGTTCTTTTTTGCACTTGTAGCTTACGCAAATACTCCTTGTTATACACAATTTTAAATGATTCCGGTGGCCAATAATGCTCAGCACCCACTAGCTGCAACTGTCCACTATAGGTGTTTAAGTATGCAGCAATACTATATTCCTTATCAACATAGCTGGTTGCCGCGAAGCTTGTATGTTGAAAGTACTTCATGGCATGTGAGCACGACATGTGGTAGATGGACTATTTCCCATAAGAACACAACCTTCTGGCTTCATTTATAGTGCGTGTATTATTCCCCCAATTTTGATGAATAGCGGTGCGAATTTCAAAAATATTTCGCTCGTTGCAATGTTGTAAAAATAAATGCCAATGTGCTCGCCTCCTGTATTTCTTAAATCTTTTTATTGGTATTGGCATAAATTCAACACCCCTTTCCATCAATGACGATGCACCTCTAGCCCTTTCAACAAACCTTTCCGCCATTTGTTTAAATGACATCCGCACCATGGCAGTGACAGACAATTCACGTGCAGACTTCAATAACCCATTGAAAGACTCTAACATATTTGTAGTCAGGGTTCCCCACTATCTGCCACCATCTGCATGCAATGTTCACTTGTCAAGCTCATGTCACATCAACCAATGATATGCTCCTTCGTTTTCCTGCCTGATTGATTTCATGCGCCTCCTGAATTTGCACTATTAGTGATCAGTTGCAGCCAACCACAATAAACCATGCAAGTCCCTGTTGGGATGTGCCTTCTGGATATTGGCCTTCAGGTGCCTCACATACTAACATTGGTAGAACTTAAAATATCACCATGCCGATCAGATATAACACAAATACCTGAACGTTAGTTAACAACATGCTCCTTCAAGTAGTTCAAAAATAACGTCCACGTCTCTTGGCTTTCATTGGCACAAATAGAAAAAGCTAGGGAAAATATACCTCCATTACCATTTAATGCAACAGTGATCAACAACTTAATATCATACTTTCCATAGACATGAGTGTCGTCTATGGATATTACCGGCCGGCAATGCACAAAACCATCAATTGCTGGTTTGAAGGCCCAGAATACATATCTAAATATATGTTCTCGTATTCCAGGACTCCGCTCAAGCTTCCATTCAACAATAGTCCCGTGGTTAAAGTGTTGCAATGCGGCCATGTACCTGGTTAGAGATGAAAATGACTTATCCAAGTTACCGTAAATAATTTTAAATGCACGTTTGCGCCCGAGAAATACCTTTCTTTTGGTAATGGCATACCCATATTCCTGGTGGACAGATGTAATACACTCTTTGATCTTGTACCTTATGGAGGCTTCAATGTGTGGAATCAAGACAAGAGAAATCAAGTCAATATCCAAGTTAAAGTGATTCCCACTAAATATATCCATTTCACAATTGTGGGTGCCAATGTATTTACCCACAACCCACATATTTATTTTCTTCTTCCTCTAACGCAACATCCAATTACAACCCGTAAACCATCTACCAGCAAACAACCTTGTATACATCCGGAGATGACTCCCATACCATTATCTCATGCCACTCTTTTACGCTGTACATTTTTACCGCCCTGCTTAGGCGCGCTTTATTAGGAAAAAGCATGCCCTTTGACAACATCGTTGATCTAGATTCATCCCACATTACTGCTCGAATTTCGTCAATATCCCTTGTGAGGGCATCCACATCCGGCATACTTGACAAATGATCAAGGTATGGAATATGCCTTCAATGAAACGACACTTGGGACTCGTACACTCTTGGTCTAACGGGAGGTGGAGCATGCTCCCTCGTCAAATCAGGTTAAACATTCTCTTCCTCCTCCTCATCACCCTCGTCAGGGAAGGGTGTGTCATCTCCAAACTCATCGGCATTATTGTCATAATCACTATTCTCTTCCTGACTTTGCGCATATGCTAAATCCCGATTAAATATGTCATTTTCGGGCAATTGAGTAAGGATAGGACCATTAACTTGCTCGTTTTCATTGAACAACCGAAGAAATAATGAGTTACTCAAATTGGTCCAAACAATACATATAACTTTACTATTCACTTACAAATCATAATGTGTTGATATCCCATGATGCACATTATCTTGTTGATGCTGACTCCCGGATTGACTATCATGATCCAACACACCAAAATTAGGTATATTCCAACTGCCCGTTAGTTCATAACTTGTAAAAGTCATATCTGGTTGGTACCCTTTGTGGAATATATGAGTGTTAATACAAATACAATACACAAAAATATACATCGCAATACAAAGGAAAATTAAAGTTTACCACTAGGCTAATGGATTATGTAAACCAGGGGAGAAATTATTTCTTCGCTCCTCATTCGCCCGTGGAGATAAGCTTAGATCCAGCCATTGTTTTAGAAATAAACTCTGCATTTCGAAGCCTTAAAAACCTCTTTATATCTTACCTCAATTTGCGTGCACAGTCCGAGCACGTAACTGGAAAGCCATTATGTGCAAATATGTGAAAAATGATGAATTTTGCTTTTAAAATGAATTTAAGTTGAATTCAGTCAATATTTTGGGTAAACGGACCCAGACCCATGATTTGATGGTCCCAGAGGGTCCGTGGAAAAATATGGGACTTGGGCGTATGCTCTAAATTGAATTCCGAGGTCCCAAGCCCGAGAAATTAATTTTTAAAGAAAACTATTTTCTGGAATATTTATGAGTTTTTGGAAATAAAATGTGTTTAAAATTTGATGGTATCGGGCCCGTATTCTGGTTTCGGAGCCCGGTACAGGTCTTATATGTGATATAAGTTGAGTCTGTGAAATTTGGTAAGAAACAAACTTGAAATGACGTGAATCGGACCGTATTTGAGAAAAAATTGGAAAATTTGAGGTTCTTAAGCGATTTCATGATTTTGATGCTAAATTCATAGTTGTTGATGTTATTTTGGTGATTTGAATGCATGATCAAGTCCATATGATGTTTTTAGGTTGGTGTGCATGTTTCGTTTGGAGTCCCGAGGGCTCGGTTGAGTTTTGGATAGGCCACAGAGTGGAATTTTAACTTAGCAAAATTGCAGGTTTTTCAGCTGGTATGGTCAGGTCTGCAGGCTTCGCAAATGCGAGAAAATCGCTGCAAATTCGAAAGGGACCTGATCTGCCTTGGGGTCGCAAATGAGAAGCAGTCATCGCAAAAGCGATGTCGCAAATACGAAAGGGACATCACATTTGCGAAGTGGCCTGGATTTCCCCAGTGTCGCAAATGCGACAGATTTATCGCAAAAACGACTTCGCAAATGCGAAAATCCCTTTGCAAATGCGAGAGTAGTAGACTTCTGCGTTCGCAATTGCGAACCCTGGTCACAACATGCAACCTGTTAATTCATAACTTAGACGCATTTCAACCATTTTTCACACTCTTTCAAAACCAAAACACTCTTGGGCGATTTTTCAAAGACAACTTCTCTTCCAAATTGATTATAAGTCGTTTCTAACTAGTTTTCTTCAATCTTTAACATCTTTTCACATGATTTCAACTCAAAATCAATAATTTTCATGGGAAAAGTTGGGTGTTTTGGGTAGAACCTAGGTTTTTTAAGTTTTGGGGATTTGGACCTCGATTTGAGGTCCGATTTCAAAACAAATTATATATTTGGGTTCGTAAGAGAATGAGTAATCGGGTTTTGGTTCAAACCTCGGGTTTTGATCATGTGGGCCCGGGGACGATTTTTGACTTTTTGGGAAAAACTTTAAAAAACTTATTTTCATGCATTAGAATTGATTCATTTAGCATTTATTGATGTAATTAAGTAACTTGTGGCTAGATACGAGCGAATTGGTGGTGGAATCAAGAGGTAAAGCGATAGTCGAGACTTGAATTGTGTTCGTGGCATCGAGGTAAGTGTTTGGTCTAACCTTATCTTGAGGGTTTAGGAGTTGTGTCCTATTTGCTATGTGTTATTTGTTGAGTACGACGTATAGGCTTGGTGACGAGTATCTATACGTTGGTGTCAAGCATGCCCGTGAGTCTTAAATTGAAATTGTTGTGTTCTTAATAAGTACTACGAATGCCTAAGTTGTTGATTTTCTGTGTTGGGCAAGAATTATGATTATTCCCGTGTAAGTGCTTATGGTTGAGTATTGGTGCTAGATGAGGTTTCTCTTGTGAAGTTAAATGTTGGAACAAGTTTGGTTATAGCTGACTCCCTTGCCGGGGCGTATTTACTTATATTGTCGATTCCCTTGCCGGGATAGTGTTGTTTCCTTATTGTTCCCTTGCCGGGACTCTTTTCTTGTGATTGGTGTTGAATTATATATTGGGATCGGGTTGCACGCCGCAACAATATTATATGTGGATCGAGTTGCACGCCGCAATAATATTATATATGGATAGGGTTGCATGCCGCAACAATATTATATGTGGATCGGGTTGCACGCCGCAACAATATTATATTTGGATCGGGTTGCACGCTGCAACAACATTATAATTGGATCGGGTTGCACGCCGCAACAGTGATAAATAGTATGGATCGAGTTGCACGCCGCAACAATATTTTTATTATTTGGATCGGGTTGCGCGCCGCAACAATAAATGATAAAAGTGGTTATTGATTGGTTATAGTTTCTTTATTCTTTCTGCCGCAAATTTTAGATTGTTCTTTATGCTTTTCTTCTGAGTTACAGTTGGTAAATGATATTCCCCCGCGGCATGCCCCCCTCCCATCCTTAGTTGTATATTTCTATTTCTATTTTCCGTTGTATATGATATAATTGCACAGGTTTATTAGGCCAGACACTTACCAGCACATGAGGTCGGTTGTGCTGATACTACACTCTGCACAGTGTGCAAATCCCGGAGCAGCAACATTCAGACCTTGGCTTGGGTGGCTGCCTTCAGTCCAATTGGAGATTCCGAGGTAGTCCTGCAGGCGTCCGCAGGCCTTGGCATCTCCCTCTAACCCTTCATCCTGTTTCATTCACATATTTCCGAAACAGTGTATTAGTTATTTTTCAGACCTTGTTTGTAGTAGTTCTAGACTGTCTGTGAAGCGTGACATCAGTTCTGAGTAGATTTTTGCTTAAGACATTGTATTGGATATATATTCAAATGGTTTATCGTTTCTTTCGCTTGCTTTAAATTTTCGCTGTTTATAACTGTTGATTTACACTTGGTAAGGAATTAAAATAGGAAATGAGTAATTTGTGCAAATGGTCGGCTTGACTAGCTTCCACTAGTAGGCGCCATTACGACTCCCGAGGGTGGAAAATCCAGATTGTGACAGCCAAACTCTTTCAGCCGGAACTTGTTTGGCTAAAACTGCTCCAAAATAACCACCCAATGATTGAGGGATTTCCCTACTTTGCGCAACCTCATTATTGCGAACGTCTTCAGCCTTGACGTATATTTCGAATAGTTTTATCATAATAAATTCTCGGTATTCATCCGGAGTGCTCAAAAAATTTCTCAGAGTTTCATCGTCTTTGATGTTAAACTCAGCATAACAAGCAATCCCTTGCGGAGTCACAAAATATGGATATCTTCTGATTACTTTACGATTTACCGAACATTTGCTCACACTCATTTTTTTACATAACAACGATACCAATGTATCGTACTCCATTGTAAGTTGCAACTTAACATGAGACTGTGGAGATAAACTATAGTTTACTAAGTTATTCGCCACCACAACCTCATCCCCTCCCCCTTAATATAATGAAACCCTAATTCTTCGCTCTTCAGACATTATGACAAAATGCAAAACAATTTAACAAAGAAAAATTTCACAAGACTTGAGAATATTTCTGAATGGATTTTTACAAAATCTTTAACGTTTTTTTATAAGGCAAAAACCAGTCCGGGGGTCAATTATTTGAGGTATAGCGTCTTAGCTTAAGATGCTATACCCAGTTGAATTATTGTTATGTCAGTTAATCCCAGAAGAATTATTTGTGGCCTCACATAATATATATAGCGTCTTAGTGAAAAACATTATACATATAGCATCTTTTAAAAAGGCGCTATACCTTAACAGAGAAGTTATACATATTTTGGTCACTATATTTTTTTTCCACATATTTTTGTTCTTTGATTCTAAAAAAATCACATTTTGGTTCCGGACTCCACCCAAAAGACCCTAAGGGATTGTTTGGTTGGAAAACAAGTTATTCCATTATTAATGATTTTGGGATTAGTTATCCCACCCTGCCATAGGGATAAAAAAATACTATAATTTTAAGATAACTAATCCGGGGATTAGTTATACCACGTTTTTATCCCAACCAAATATTGGATAAACTCATCTCAAATTTAAATCTGAGATTAGTTATCCCTTATCCCTCATACCAAACGAGCCGTAAGTGCCTTTCGATTGATTGATATTCTAGGTTTTAGTCATGGACAATTTTATTTTACTTAACTAAAATTAATATTGGGATTTAAAGTTAAACAAGTATAATATATACTTTGTATAACATAATAACCAGAATTTGACAAATGCAACTTACAAATCGCAGTAGTCTTTGCACCTTAGAAATGGAACTAATGCTGTATTGTGGTCCGGGCCAAACGGGCCTAAACGGGCCAGGCCAAACGGGCCTGAGCTTGAGGCGGTCCCGAGCCAAACGGTCCCGGGCCAAATGATCCCAATGTGTGGAACCGGCCCACGACGGTCCTAAGCCCACATGGTCCCGGGCTAAATGGGTTAGGCCCGCGGGCCTAACGGGCTTTTTCCGTTCCAGGCTATTTTTTTTTATCTAAGGCACTTTCTTGTAAACTATATATGTATATACTAGTATAAATTGCTTATATATAGCTATATAAATATATATAGTATATATAGTATGTATAGTATGTATATATAAGGGTGTATTATGTGTATATATAATTATATATTGCCTTATGTAATATATATTGCCTTATATATATATGTATATATATATATATATATATATATATATATATATATATGTATGTATGTATGTATGTATGTATGTATGTATGTATGTATGTATGTATGTATGTATGTATATATATATATATATATATATATATATATATATATATATATATATATATATATATATAGATATATATAGTGTCTTATATATGTGTATGTATATATATATACATATACATACACACACACACATATATATAGGCTATTTTTTTAATTTTTTTTTATCTAAGACACTTTCTTGTAAACTATATATGTATATACTAGTATAAATTGCTTATATATAGCTATATAAATATATATAGTATATATAGTATGTATATATAAGGGTGTATTATGTGTATATATAATTATATATTGCCTTATGTAATATATATTGCCTTATATATATGTATGTATGTATGTATGTATATATATATATATATATATACACACACACACACACACACACACACATTCCGGACTATTTTTTTTATTTTTTTTTATCTAAGACACTTTCTTGTAAACTATATATGTATATACTAGTATAAATTGCTTATATATAGCTATATAAATATATATAGTATGTATAGTATGTATATATATATATATATATATATATATATATATATATATATATATAGTTTATATGTATTAGATATATAATATATATACTATATCAAATTTAAACACAAAATAAATTGCAAAGAAATATTCAAGGGAATGTCTTATTTATTTTACTATTACGACATTAACAAAGAATGACAATATCTTTCTTAGTCTTCCTCCCCCCAATGGAATGAGCACAATAAGGTACTAATACCACCATTAAAAGGAAATAAACTTACCTGTGTGGCGTGAATTAATTATTCTATAAGCAATAATGCGCTTTTGCATTATCCACTCCTCATCTATCCAATGACTTGTAACAGTTAGATAATCACAGTCATTACCACTTCTACCAATATCAGTAGTAATAGCAATGCGACAATCTATATGAGTAAATAAATAGCGCAAATATTGTTCATATTCATAATTATATTTATAAATATCGCTCTTTACGGTTGCGCAAGGCTATCCTTTATAAGTAGGATTAAAAACTCTTCTAATATAATGCACAAAATGAGAGTTAGAAGGAAACTATAGGGTAAGCACATAACAGTAACTATTTTTGCCAATTCTTCACGATCTTTATTTGGATCATAATATAAAATGCCACCGGTAATAGTGCTAATTCCCGGTTGAACTAGATTTGAACCTGTACTAGGGTTAACCGTACTATCTACACTTGTCCCCTCTTGCGCAGCTTTCATTTGTAAAAATCTAGCTTTATCTCTAGGGTGTTTCAATATGTGTCTAGTCAAACTGCCCGTACCGCTACGGTCTCCAGTAAATTTATGAACTAGTTGAGACCCACAAGTGTTACACTTAGCCTTATTTTTTTCTCTTAGTTGAGTAAAAAAATGTCAAACAAGAGATGTTTCGGGCCGTTTAGAAGGTTGTCTATTAAAAGTAGGGGTTACTATAGGAGGGTCAGGCGGGGCATCATTTGGGTTATTAACAGGACTAGTAGGTGTATCATCTAAATCCGGTTGCGTTTCATTTAAATCATCATTTTCCTCATCATTTTCAAAGATAGTTTCATTAGGATAAAAAGCATTCATAACTTCTTCATTTAATTGTTGACCCAGTGCAACATTATGGCAAAATTGACTATTGGAAAATTGAAAACAAGGGTTATCACTATCAAGAATAATAGGTGGAGGAGGACGGGTAACAGGTCTGTGTCGGGGAGCCGGGGGAAGAGTAGTAGCTTGGCTACTAGATTCACCAATTTTAGATTTTTCCTTACCCTTACCACCAAAAATATTTTTCAAAGAAAATACCATATTAATTATAATTGTACTAAATAAAACTAACAAAACTATAATATTAAAACTTAAGAGTTGGAACGAGTTTACCGAATTGACGAACAACTTCTTGAAAATTGAATATCGTTGAAGACTTGAATACTTCAATTCACCAACTTCACAATTTTTCACGAAATTGCAATAATAAAGTAAGCAATTATAGAAGAAAATTAGAGAGAGATTGATGAATTTGTGAGTAAAAATGAAAGAATGGGGGGTGGGGGGGTATTTATAGTTGAGAATTGGAAAAAAGTATAATTATAAAAAGTTTGGGGTTAAAGCAAAGTTTGGGGGCCAAATGACTATTTTTTAAAGTGACCAACGGATAAATTTTGAAGGCCAATGGCTAGATTTTAAAAATCTGATCGTTGGTCTTTTTTAAAAAAAAATTAGCCATTGGAGCCCGTTAGTCCCGTTGGGCCCGGTTGAACCGGCTCAGGCCCGCCTATCGGTCCCGGGCTTAACGGTCCCGGACTCACGGGCTAATTGTCTTGACCCGGCCCACCACGAGCTTTTGCACCACTAGAGCCCAAGCCCGGTTGAACCGGCCCGTTTGGCCCGCGGTCCTGGGCCGGTCCCGGGCCACAATACAGCCTTAAATGGAACCCATAAAATGTAACTTATAATCGGTATACATGAATGCCACTTATAAATCTCTCACATATAAATTGCAAATTAGCTGGTTGGTACTTATAGATATTACGACTTGGCATTAGGTGTTTGCGACTTATACATAGCTGGCAGAATGCGACTTATAATCGTATTAAAATTGCGACTTATAGTCTCTTCCGATCCAAAACACTTTAGCGTAATATCGCAGCGACACCAGAGGGTAATATTCGAATTTTCCCGAGTTTATAAAAAGGAGGAGAATAGAAAAGGTAGAGGCGTAGTGTGAATTCGCGAAAACCAAATGGATCCAGATGATGTGGCGACGGCATTCGTGAAGCACTACTACTCCACCTTCGACTCCAATCGGGTCGGGCTTTCTAACCTCTACCAAGAAGGCTCCATGTTAACCTTCGAAGGGGAGAAGCATCAGGGCTCTCAGAACATCGTCAACAAGCTGACCGGTCTCCCTTTTCAGCAGTGCAAACACAATATCAGCACCGTCGATTCCCAGCCCTCTGGTCCCGGCGGCGCCATGCTTGTCTTTGTCAGCGGTAATCTCCAACTCCCCGGCGAACAGCATCCTCTTAAGTTCAGTCAGGTATTTTGACAAACACTTCTCCTACACTTTCTGTACTGTAGTGTGCAATGCGTTTGCTTTCTCGGTTCACTTTCTGTCGTGCGATTTGTATCAAAAGTTGCTTTTCTGTTCCAGAATGTCATTTGGGTTTAAGTTTGTCTATTCTTATTTTGGTTGGTTGTTGCATCCAAGGATGTGGCCTAGTGGTGAATGAACTTGGGAGGGGGAGGGGACCATGAGGTCCTAGGTTCAAATCCAAGTCTAAAAACAGTAGGTTATGTCTCTCCATATGTCCAAGCATTGGTGAGTAGAGTTACCCCGCACATGTGCAATAGTCAGGTGCACACAAGCTAGCCTGGACATCATTATCATTAAAGAAAAAATTCGTGTGTGATGCGCTTGTTTTACCGTTTCTATTAGATGTTATCTTCGGCATGTTTTAAGTAGTTTACTCAGTTACATCGTCTGCCATGTGATTTGGATTAAAAGTTGCTTTTGTGTGTCAGACGTGATTTGGTTTAAGTTTGTTTTGATTTCTGTTTGGTTGTTGTATATGGAGGAGAGGTGAGCCTATATGAGATCAGGCATTTCAGCTTAGCAGTTGAGATGCTAAGTGAGAAGAAACGTGGCTTAATGTGAACATATGATGCAAATACCTGTAGTGATTTTTTATAACCTGAAATATTGCCTTGATCATTCTATAGTTTTAAATAGTTGCTAGAATGGCTATGGTGACAATGGTTTTAGGGTGATATTAAAAGCTTAAGGAGCCTAAAAAATAGTCTTTTGACATCACTAGTTGTTTTTGGAATTATGATATACTAACCTACTTAGATATTCACCTATATCATCTCGTGCACTCAAGGTTTGTCCTTTGGCTCTTGGTTTGTATTATTCATTCATTTGGGATGTTAACCAATGATATTATAGAAATCAGGCGTAGATTTTGTTTGTATTTTGATTAGAAATGCCCGAGATGTCACCAATCATCTCTTATCTTTCGGACCATTTTGTTTTGAAGTGTACAAGTTGCTTACTAGAAGGAGACAACAGTCAACAAGATAGCTTGTTAGATACGCAATTACACGTGAGTTATGCTGTATCGGCACACAAATCTAATCCATACATTTAATGCTCTTTCTCCCTATAGTTTTCTTTGTCACTTTCTTCAACTAGGCTGCTAAACGTGTCTCTTTGAAAAGGTAATTTAGTTATATGACTCCACAAGATTTGATTTTGCTCGTTGGAGCCTGGGGGCTGGGGCATCAAAATCTGAACAAACAGTTGGAACGATGCAACTTGAAAGAATTGCTAATATATTCCTGCAAGAGAAAGAGAAAAACTACAAAATCTTGGCTCTCGACATTGTGAATACCTCGATCATCTTTCTTTTGCACTTTTTTGTTTTGGTTTAAGTTTACAGCCTCTTTGAGCAACCCAGAGTCTATTAGGAAAAAAAAAAAATATAAGTTCCATTATGCCAGATGAAAGAATGCTCAAACACAATCTTTTAAACATGCATTTTTGATAACCTTGGTGTCCAGGTCAGCTTGCGAGCACCTCGATTAATTTCACGGGATGCCTGCTACCTCATCTTCTAAACATGTATTTTACTTGAAGTTAGTTATAAAACTGATCAAGAGTCTCTTGTACATGTTATATTTAGGAATGAGCACCCCATAGCATCATGCATCAGCTTCACGAGTATCTAGATACCTCTGGGATTGGTGAGACTAGTGTGTTAGAACATTCAAGCCCATATAGATTTCGCCCTTGGGAAGCTTATGGGCATTATGACCGTTGTAGGTGAAACTTGTTGAGGTCATGTGGTGTTATACCTCATTTATACAACAGTTATACACGCGTGGAGAGAAAAAAAGAAAGCGAGGGTAAAGAGTGGTTTGGCAGAGCTTTGGAAGTATTACCTTAATTCGCTAGTCAAATGGGTTAGTTGCACTTGCCTTCCTAAGTCTGGTGCGGAGTGAGGTGGGTTTTGTAGCTTTGCTGACTGTCAACCTACTGGGTTTTTTAAGGAGCCTGAGCAGATGTGATGTTATGGGCACGGTTTTGTTTTATCATCTTTAATTTGATAGATGGTAGGGAGAAATTAAAGTTTTAGACTACCTTCAACTATTAGCATTCTTTCTTTGTTGAATACCTTCAGTGGCTATAATTGGCAGACGTGATTTGGCTGGTTTTTGGAGTTATTCTCGTGCACTCAGATCTGACGTTAGCTCTCTCTTCTTCTTTTCTGACTTCTATTTTATTGAATGAACCATCTTGTAGCAGAGGGTTTTTTTGAACTCTCTTTTCAGAGAGAAGTCTGTTTATTTTCTTCTGGTCTCATTTTAGAGCACCCTCATGTGCGTTTATCTTGCATTTTATCACCTACACACTTAAGGAGATAAGAAAACAAAGGATATTTGATTGTTTATTTTCTTCTCTTCCTTCCTTCTTCATGTCCAGTCTTTTTTTATCATTGTGAAAGTTTTTGCTTCTCAATAGTGATAATGCTGCATTTGGCGGGGTTATGTGGGAGGATATGGCCATTAAAGGCTCATATGGGTTCTGGGCTTTGAAGTTTAATTCTATGCAACTGCACGTTTTTGATCCCTTCATACTTCATGAACATTAGACTTCTGAACTTCTTTGCATCTCAAATTTCTAATATGACTATTTTCTTCTTTCTTGGCCTGCAGATGTTTCATTTGATGCCAACACCGCAAGGAAGTTATTATGTGTTAAATGACATATTTCGTTTGAATTATGCATGAAGGGTGCTGGGTTGAATTGTCTCTTGGTCATGTTTTCATGATTGATTTGTCTGAAACTGAACAAGTTTACAGAATATCATATTCTAGAAGTTGAAAGACATTGCTTCCATTGGATATATCAACCTGTAAAAGACTAGTTCTTCTGTGTTGTGGGGCAAGTTGATTAATGGACTCGGTTATGCTTTTGAGTTTTATGGAATTTCATGAGCTCTACCTTGTTGCATTATGTCATTCACATTATTCAGCTCCTCTCTCTCTCTCTCTCTAACACTTGCACACACCGCTCTACCCCTTTCTCTTACAATTTTTTATTAGATGTTGCTTTTCTCCCACACTTTTTGATTGGATCTTGCTTTTCTCCCTTATTCTTATTGATACTTTAACCTGTGGAGCTGGATGATTCGTAGATTTTGAAACATGAGAAGTGGTATTAGAACTTTTGATGCCCTAAATTTGGTGGTCGGTCACGACTAAAATAATGACGATTGAAGAGTTAGCATATGAGTTTTTTTATTGAAAGTATTGCACTTCAGTTGTAATACAACTTATGGCTATAGTTTTTATTTAATTGAAGTGTTAAGTGACACAGCATTTTAGAACATGGTTACTTATACTCTGATCCATGCTCCTTGCTACGGTTTATAGGAGACCGTTCAGTGCTAGTTTATCTTCAAATGTGTCGTAGCTACGTTGATTTTCTGTCGGAGGAAAGCTGTCTCCTTTGGCAACAATATTTTTTTAACTCAATCAAGAACACAGTAAAATTAGTGGACTATATTTTTATCTTTAATAGGTGTTTGTTGGTTGTTGGTGTGGAAGGGGGGGGGGGCATGGTTGGCCTGGTTCAAGAGAATCAGAATTTTGATTTCATAAGCAATCCACCTTGAAAGTGCTTGTAACCTTATAAAGCAGCACCTCAGCTATCAGAGAAAGTTTGTGATACAAGCAAACGATAAAGTATGAAACAGAATAGCTTCATTTGGCAGCCTTCTGTTTCTTCGTAGCCATTCCATTTATGATTCACTCCCGCTCTACTCTCTTGTTGCTGAATTAATCTCCCTTTATAAATTCTGTTCTCTACGTACCATTTCTTTTGCACTGTACAGAAGCAAAGAATTCATATAGACAGAGAAAGAGAGTGTTGCTGTATAGGTTGGTAACATTTATACAGAGGAAGAAGAGGGAAGATGTCGGATTGGGGTCCGGTGTTTGTAGCGGTGGTGCTGTTCGTGCTGTTAACACCAGGTTTGCTAATTCAGGCACCTGGTCGCAACCGATTCGTTGAGTTCAGCAACTTTCAAACAAGTGGTGTGTCCATACTGGTTCACTCTGTTGTCTACTTCGCCCTCATGTGTATCTTCCTATTAGCCATTGGAGTCCACTTATATATGGGTTCCTAGTAAGCCATTTCCTTTTATGCTTTTCTGGTTGTGTCATGGGTGGTTGTCATTTGTCTTGTGTCGTTACGTTGGTTTTGGCTTGTGCTTCCATAACAACTTATGATGTGATCTGATGTATAATCTATTTTGAGAGCTCTTGTTTTTACGTAATTGCTCTCTTTTTACTCGTGTGAGATGTATGATCTGATGAGAATTAAGACATAATAATATTCACTATGTGCTTCCCTCTTCTTCTTTTTTTTTCTTGTAATAGAAACAGTGCAAAATGAAATAGCTATTCATCTGTTTGTGGTCGTGATGACCGAACTATGACTTTTCAGCCAACCAAGCAGAGGAAAAAGGGAGGAAAAAAGGGGATTGGTTAAGGATTTAAAACGACAAAATTTGAAAGTTTCCGGAAATCTGCTAATAGTGATGGCCAAATGAATATTAGCGGGTCCCTAGATTTATCAAGATAAAAAAGTTTTTGTTATAAAATAAAGATTATAAAGTAAATGATCAAAGACAAGTACAGTGAGAGACTAATATATTATTCAACTTCAAACTGATGTAGATACTGAATTGAAATCTCTTCTATTTATAGAAGAATTGAAGCCGCTGCGATGCTTTCAGGAAGCCGTTGAGAGGTTTTTCTTAAGCTGTTAAGCTGTCTGCATGAGCTGCTCGCAACTTAGTTGTTTAATAAAAAGCTGCTGCAAGTTATTTCATTGAGCTGCTTGAAGATAAACTTCAATGTTGTACTAAATGGATAATCTTCAAGAAAATTATCTACATCGGAGTAATAAATGGACATACACAATAATATTTTCATAACACTTTTTCTATATATATTTATAAGTTAGAAGTTTGAATAGCTTAAGCACCAAGTTGGTGCTTGCCACTGACTAATTTGATCAGACAGCACTTTGAAGGCAGTGTTTGATGAGTCTATCAAGACCTCTAGATGAGTTAAAACTAGAGATAACAAGTATACGCAAGCAATGAGAATTTCTAAAATTTGGATCGGCATGTACACGTGGATCTTCTGATAAAATAATATTGACGTATTATAACAGTTAAACCTCAACACCTTTCATGGCAAAAAGCGTTCAACATTATTTTAGAAAGAAAAGTATAAAGCCAAAGTGGTTCCTTTATGAAAAGCATTTTATATTCAGTTGTCTATTCTACGTAACTTTTTAACTTGAAAACTGTAGGTAGCTTGTCCTTTAATAAATTCCCTCTGATTCAAACTGGTTCCAAACTCCTAACCAATATGCTTGTCTAGATTCTAATACAGTATTCCTTCAAACTAAAGTAGAAGAATATTCCTAACTCTTTCTTGGCAGCGTTCTTCATAAGCTATCACTATTAGATTAGCTGTGGCTACTACTAGTTCTTGAAACTGTTTTTTCCAATTTTCATCCTACTGGAAATAGGTAGTTAGCGCATCTTTTCATCGAGCTGGTTGAATGGCGGACTGGGGACCAGTGGTCATTGGGGTGGTACTCTTCATACTGCTGCAGCCGGGGCTTCTGTTTCAGATACCTGGAAATGGCCGATCTCTGGAGGTCGGGGGCATGAAGACCAATGGCAAGGCCATTGCTGTTCATACTCTTATTTTCTTTACTCTTTATGCTATCCTCGTTCTTGCTGTTCATGTTCATATCTATACTGGCTGAGTACTCACAACCTAAAGCTAAAGGTGTCGCGTCTTTACTTACCATTTTCATTGAAGCAATAACATCTGTTGAAGATCTGTATTTGATTTTCTTGAGAAAGAAGAAAGATTTTATGTTTCGTTTCTGTTACTGATTGTTTAATATAAAAGAATTCTTCCTTTTCCACTTTTAATTGGGATCTGAACTGCCTACTATTTCCCCTTGTTATCAAAATCTGATTACTAGTACAGTGGCAATCTCTCCACGAGACTTTGCTAAGGTTTCCGGCTTATGCAAGAAAAAGATGGATGCACAACAACAACAACAAAACTAGTATATCTCGTAAGTGGGGTCTGGAGAGGATAGTGTGTACGCAGACCTTACCGCTACCTTATACAGAGCCCGTTTTCAATAGACATTCGGGTCAAGGAAAAAGACGGATGCACTAGCTCTATGTTAAAAACATACACACGATAATTATTCCTTGTATTGACGAAATCAAAAGAACTTCTGCATTATGAACAACCTCAAATATACTCCAGTATGAGCATGTCTGATAGAGTGGCCAGAAGATTTGTTCATTTCATTTTCATGAATTCGATAAACATTAATGTCAAGCGCATTTATCAGAGTACTCTAGGAATGATGAAAAGTACAAAGATATATGAAACACAAGGAAGGTCTGTAGCTGCCGTTGTTTTCACTTTCAACTATGGGATAATATACATGAAGTAGATGGAGGAAAGGTATCAACCAGATCGTATATGGACACCAACGGCGACTATCAAGATGGTGTATATACAGAAGTATAAGATAGCATGAACTAGGATGGCAATTCCGCTGGTGTACATGTTCCCAAACTCGATGACTCTCGTTCTTGCTGGCAGCTGGCATAGGAGTCCGGGTGACAATAAGATGAACATCACCACCGCCACCACCACTGGTCCCCAATCTACTACCATTTCTATTTTCTATCTCCTTCTCAATATTTTCTCTCTCAGAGTAGTTAGCCTTAGTTCTCTCTCTGGTAGTATTTAGTTCTGGTGTTTGCAAATGAGTAGCAAGAGATTTAAGGCAAATGTAGCGATTTTGCTTAGTGAAGAAGGAGAAGAGGTACTAAACTTGAGGGTGAAAAAGCAGGCAGTGTGAGGTATTGTGTGGTAGTGGAGATTTTGCTTTATGGAAGTTGACAGAAAATACTGACTTTGTGTATATGTTTTTCAATAATTGAACAATTTAAGGTTTCTTTTTACCTTTACTTTAAACATTTTATTTTCGTCAAAGTAGAACAGTCAAACCTCTCTATAACAGTCTCGTTTGTTCTGATATTTTTTGGCTGCTATAGTAAAATGCTGTTATAGAGTACATATAATATAACATAACATAACATAATAATGGGTTCCGAGTTAAACTTAGCTTTTATATAGTGAATGACTATTATATAGGAATGTTGTTATAGAGAGATCTGACTTTAGAGAAAAGAAGCAGGTGGTGTGGGTGGAAAGGCAGATAATGCTGAAGCTTAATAGGTTGTTGAATGCTTTATTTTTGGCTTACATATTCAAGATGAGCTAACAATGCACATTCATAAAAGGCTTTGATGATCAAATCAGATAAGAAAGTAAATAATCAAAGCTGTGGATAAGGCAAACCTACTTGAATGATGCAACTGCTTTGCTTTCTATTTGGTAATGCTTTTGCCTCTTTCACATTAATTTGTTGTTCATCTAATTCTCTTTTGATCATGCACAAAGCTAGTAGGGACACCAAATATGCAAATGTAATTGTCAAATTCATCCTACCTGGAGTAGCCATCGTCCGTGCAATCCAGAAGAGACAATAGCAGTGGTGCTGAAACTTCCTCCGCGAGTCACTGAAACTTCCCCACACTGCTCATCAGACAGTAGACAGACAAATAGACATGGCTGATTGGGGACCGGTGTTAATAGCAGTGGTGTTGTTTGTGCTGTTGACTCCTGGACTTCTGTTCCAACTTCCAGGAAACAGCAGGTCAATAGAGTTTGCCAATTTTCAGACAAGTGTAATCTCCATCTTCATCCATACTGTTCTCTACTTTGCCTTAGTATCTATGTTCCTTATCGCCGTTGGAGTCCACATTTACTTCGCCTGACGCCTAATATACTCCATCAACAGTTCCATCTTCTCCTAAAGGCAAGCTTCATCTCATTTGTTAGTTCTATCCTCCAACAACCACACGATTGACCGAGTATATCCGACATAAGTTCACTACGGAAAGTTCAAAGGGAAACCTACTTATCCAGATGCAATTAATTCTTGTTTGCAAATCACACAAGTTTTTCATGCATACTTCCATGATATAGCCATTCCCCATTCATGTGGGGGATTGTTGAGTTTTTGTTTAAGATGAAATAGTCTTAAAATTAGAGTGAATGGGAAATGGGATTTGGATTCGGATTTGGTCAAATGATCGATCGATTGATTAATTTTTTGGACCAAATTTATTTGTTAATAGTGAATATTAACGTGATATAATCCGTGTTTGTAACGGATGTTTTCCAATCCGTGTATTGTGTTGCAACACTAAGCAACAATGCAGCCTAGTGCACCTCCCACAATGGTGCAAGTGTTCCTCCCACCAAGCAAGTGTATATACCACCATGTAAGTGCTTTCTCCATGATCTAGTGCTTGTTGCACCATGGAAGGGGCGGATTTCTCTCAAATAACTGCTATAAATAGAGCATAAGTTGGAGAGAAAGAAGAACACATCGGAAAAAACACTTGAAACACTCTGTATACACTTGATATACAGTCTGTATACACTGGATATACAATCTGCATATACTGGATATACACTCTGCATATA
Source organism: Nicotiana sylvestris (assembly GCF_000393655.2). Taxonomy (NCBI): domain Eukaryota; kingdom Viridiplantae; phylum Streptophyta; class Magnoliopsida; order Solanales; family Solanaceae; genus Nicotiana; species Nicotiana sylvestris. The sequence continues at coordinate 193,045,101 of NC_091065.1, read as the reverse complement.
CTGGATATACACTCTGTATACACTGCGTATGCACTGAAAAAACGAATTGCAATCTGATATTCTCTTCAGTAAGAATTCAACATTGGCTATACTTTGCATTCCTTCCTCTCAGAATTTCCATTCGACTTCTGATTTGTCCTCCTTATTCTGCATTGTTTTTAACTACAAACAAAGCATCCATAAGTGTGATTTGCTGCCGAACTTTGTGTTCGCTGAAACACTGGGGTTTGAAGTACCGCTACACCAGTGTGTAATTCGTTCTATCCTGGGAGGAAATAATCTATAACCTTGGGTACTAGGAGGGGATTAAATTCCTTAAGGAAACACTGTGAATTCAGTGAGCTCGAATTAATTTCTGTTTTATTTATATTTACGTTTATAAGTTAACGTTCTAATTTCCAGAATCATTATTTACAAGTACAGAAGGAACAACACATATTACCACATCCACATCTAATGCAATTTGCTCAACTGGTTTGCGAAAACTTAACATACTCGTCAGCATGGTATATATACAAGCATCATATCTTACTGAAATCTCCGTAAAATTATGAATAATATCCATTCGAGATGCACTTGCTGCACTCAACATTTAGTTCCAAATGATAACTGTCTTTTATTGTGCTAAGTACAGAACTTAAATATCCAATATTTAGTGTCGTCTCACATATCATACCATGCAAAAAAGGAACTGCCTATCTGTCTGGATAGTAATTTTTGGATTAAGACGCTATAGTCAGATGTACCGATACTTGTGAGTAATTCTAATGATTTATTACATCACAAATAATAAGAATGACAAAGCCTAAGAGTAAGAGGTGCTGATCATCAAGACAAACACTTGAGGAACTTCAACACAAAATCATCAGGCCATCATTCACAAGACTAAAGATATAGTGAAGTTTACGTGGCGTGTGAATAGGCTGTCTTCTTGCCCACTCTTTTAACTGAAAAACTGATCATCTTTCAGACTCTATATGTTCTTGCAGCTAGAGTTCTCAGCTGCACCTATACAAACAGGCACAAAGCTGTAATCTTTTACTAGTTTTCCATTTCCCATACAGAATTTGAGCAATTGCAACAAGTCATTTGTTGCTCCCAAACGCACACGCAAGTATACGTGGTCGTACAAGTGATATAATGATAACTTGAGTGTCGAACCCACAAAGACTTGTGTAAACTACTCACTAATTCGCTAAAATTGTTATTCAACCCAGCTAAAAACAAAGTCCAATAATATGATTATATGATACTACGATTCTAAATAATAACTAAATTATCAAGTAATGAGATGATTGTTGTGTATTCAGTAGAGACAAATATTCCAGAGTTGTGATCGATTCACCAATCGTATTGCGTTCTAATTAACTCTCCCTTTCATATAATTCACTCATGGTTGCTAATTAATCGATAAATGCTCTCATAGCCTTCTCCCGAAGTACTACTCACCTATTCTCAATAGATTAACACCTATATTCCTATGAAATCAATCTATTAAGAACGCATGAAGATCACGATATTTAATTAAACATGGTGACTAGGTATATTCCTATCCTAACCACAAATCCGCTCCCCCTAAGGATTAAGATCATGCTCTCTTCAATTCTTCTGTAATCTAAACACGGCTTTCCCAAGCATAGCATAGATAGTAAATAGAACCTAACTGTTGGCCAGATAATTAAGCAATTCAACACAGAATTGAAGAAACAACCATATATGAGTGAATTATAATCAAGGTCAAGCTAATATCAAACAACAATATTCATGGCTAAATCACAACCCCAGAACAATGGGTGTTTAGCCACTCATGATGTAATCAAACAATTGCATAAGTGTTGAATCAATTGGAAATACTAGAAAAAGATGAAGAAAACTGAGAATTCTTCGCTTCCTCATGATCCCGTGTGTATCTCTACTCCAAAGTGGCGTCTCCCTCCTCAAAAATAGGTTTAGTCTTGCTTTTATATCAGTTGGGTAGGTCTAGGGCCGAAATAAACTTGTCCCGGGCAAAATAGGACACATTTCACGTCACCAGCGCCCAGCCCGGCGCCAGGCGCCCTTCACGGTGCCCCATTATTTGTGCATACTGTTTTTGGAGCCACAGGTGGCGCCAGGCACTGCCTGTGGCGCCCAACTGGCCCTTTTTCCCGATTTCGTTCGTGTTGGCTCAAAGCTCGCGCGTTTCGCCATATTACGTTTAGAATTGGAAAAACATAAAACATGAAAGTTGTAGCTCTTTGAGTTAGGTGTCCAACCATATATTGTGAAGCCAAAATGGAGTTCTGAGAAAAAGGTTATGTGTATTTTACTAGACAGTGCACAATATGCCCTCTCGAGTCTTCGTTTATTCTTAACTATCAAAGTTGACCCCTGACACGATCCCGACTTAATTCCTTGGGCTTTTTCTCAGACTTCAAAGCTCCAAATCACTTGAATTCATTCCACAACATCTATATAGATCGGAATCACTCCTACAAGGCATAAAACACATCGTTAGTGCAAAACATTAGCGATTAAAGCGCAAACTCAACTAAAGTGCAGTAAATTAGAGTGTAATAATCGACTAAAATACGTAATTATAGCTTATAATCAACACCCCACACTTAAACTTTGCTCGTCCTCGAGTAATGGAACTATCTAATAAACCCTCCCAACTACGTACAAGTATCAATTATAGAGGAGCACTTTAACTTTTAACCACACACTATACCCTTGACTATGATCAATACCGGCACACAAGTATGAACACACAAAAATTCACATTCTTCCCGTTTAAGCAAGCCCAAGTATAATATTTCAATTCAATAATTTCCAATAACCTAATTGTCACCACCCAACCTCACAAGCCGACTTGCAACCACTAAGTACCCTCAATTTATGCACTTATCCAACAAAAAAGTTTACAACATTACCAATCATTCATGAGATCATGTGCCCTCACCAACAAACCGAGAGTGAATATAAATTGGTCCACACATTCAAATATGCTTTTGAACATAATTTAAGGACATCACACAATTAAACAAAATTCGTTCACTCTCACAAAGAATTCATATGCATCACGTGGTCATTCCATAAGTTTGCCCGTAGTGTATATCTCCACTAATTTAAGCTAGCCAAATCTAGGATCAATTAGGACTTTTAGGTTGTAATGTAGGCTAAGGGACGAATAGGATATATTTAGAAATAGTGACTCACCCTCCTAAGCACTTTAATACAATACATTTACACTTCAAGCACATATTCTTCTCAACCACATCACTTGCCATATACTACATAGCCCTTTTTTCACTTAAGCACTTCTCTATTTTGTCACAAATCAATAAGAATTGGAGGTGTGTATTTTTCTACATTATTTGAACTATCATATTTTTTTTTTCTCTTTTCTTGCAATTTTTCTTTTCCTTTCTCTCTTTTTTTTCTTCACACACTCCATACATTAAAGTTCATCGGCTAGTGACTTTTGATTTCCACTTTAGTGCACCAACGAGCCCTTTCATGTTTCCACTCGAAAACTACTCCTCAATATCTCACCTTACTTCTTTTAGCGACTAAGTGCCTTAGGAGGTAAAGGTTCAATCAATATCAAATTAAGAACAAAATAGGGGTATGACTTGTATGTAGGTGCCAAAATAAAGGTCTATAGGCTCAAAGAGGCTAGCAACGGAAAATTTTGTTTTTATGTGACAAGCACATCTATGATCAAGCAAGAAAAAGGCCTACGTCATCTCCTAGATATAGCACAACTTACAATTTCGCTTCAATTAACACACGGGGCAAGTTCTAGACTACACAGGATAGCATAGAAAATCACAAATCCTCATACACACGTTGCACATGACTCAATCAAGACGGTTCTGTTCAACTCTCAATTCAAGCAAGCACAATTAATTGAGAAATTTAAGCAACATTGCACTATGCAGCATACAAGTCAAACAACTGAGAAAAGGCGTCACAAAATAGGCTATTTACTTTACTTAGGCTTCACAAATCAAACCAAATACACGGAAAAATAGAATGTATGTCATAGCCTAATGTGTCAGCATCAACCATGTCAATGAGTATCTCAGAACGACTCAGTTCCTTCCTAAACTACTCCTAAAAAGAAATTAACGTGTCCGATTTGAGCTACATCCTTGGAAAAGAACCGGTGCCCAAAGAAAAATCAAGGAATACTACCTAGCTATTCAAAAAAAAAAAAATCTTTTTGGTGTTTTTAAATCGAACTTTAACCCCTCAAGAAAATTGTCCAAAAGATCCATCGTCGGGAAAAGTATGAGCTTTTTCAACATTTTTTTAACATAGACTATGTCTACTACGAGTTATAAAAGAAAAACAATTATACTCCAGAAAGTAGTTTTCCCACCCCACACTTATATTATGCATAGTCCTCGATGCATGATCATAGAGAAATATTAAAACAAGGGTGAGAAATACTCCCTGAGACCCTCTCAGGCCTAGCTCAGACATGATCCTCAATATTAAGGGTCGGGACGACCCCATACTTAAGCTCAAACATGCTCCTCAGCTTCAACTTTGGGTACTCAGACTTTCCCCTACTCTGCAAAAATAAAAAAAAACACAAAACACAGTAAAAAGAAATAATCAATAGATAAAAGATACACAGGTTGGGTTGCCTCCCAACAAGCGCCTTATTTATAGTCGTGGCACGACTATGCTACTCTGCTCAGGTTGGGCGCTTTCTCCTCTTCTTTCTCCCATGAATTCTAGCCTTCTTGCGCGCTCTCAGAAGGTCTCCTCTTTCATCTCTGGCTCTTTTCTCAATCATCTTAACACGCTCAGCTGGAAATACCACCTCCTTTAACTCAGTTGTCCCATCTGGATCACTATAATTCACATAAGGACTTTGCTTTATCCCCTTCGATTCTACCACAGTAATCATGCACAAGTCCTCATAATGCTTAGGAAGCTTAAGTGCCTTGTACACATTAAAAGTGACCTCCTCATCGTCAACTCTCATTTTTAACTTCCCTGCTCTCACATCAATAATTGCTCCACCAGTAGCTAAGAATGGTCGCCCCAAAATAATGGGCACTTCCTCATCTGCCTCGTAATCAAGAACAATAAAATCAAGAGGAAGAATAAACTTTCCCACTCGAACTAACACATCCTCAATAATTCCTTCGGGCATGACTAGTGACCTATCTGCTAGCTGTAAAGTGATTGTAGTAGGTCTAAGCGCCCCCAATCCGAGTTGCTGGAACAAAGAGGATGGCATCAAATTTATACTGGCCCCTAAATCACACAAGGCTCTACCAACTTCTTATTTTCCAAGAGACAAAGGAATTGTGAAAATCTCAGGATCCTTCAACTTAGGAGGAAGTTTACTCTGAACTCTGACACTACACTTTTTCAGTAAGTTCAACTGTTTCAAACTCTGCATGTCTTCGTTTGTTTGCCACAGTATCTCTGAGATACTTTGCATACTTAGGCACTTCCTGCAAAATTTCCACCAAAGGCAGATTCACACTCACTTGGCTCAAAATATCTAGGAATTTCTTGTACTTAGCATCATCTTTTTGCTTCTGCAGTCTTTGTGAAAACGGAGGTGGTAGCCTAGTCTCACTTACTGGCTTGGGTCCTTTATCATCTTTATCATTCCCCTTAACTGGCTTGGGAGCTAATTCTCCTTCAGGATGATCTGTATTCTTCTTTTTATTTGGAACTTCTTCTAGTGCTCTTCCATTTCTCAAGGTAACCGCATTGACTTGAGCTTTAGGATTGGGCTCAGTATCACTTGGAAGAGTTTCAGCTGGCCTAGTGTTTTGAGCACTAGCAAGCTGTCCCATTTGAAACTCCAAATTTCTCACTGTTGTGGCGAGGGCTTGTTGTCCAGCCATCACTTTCTGAGATAGGGCTTGTTGTTCAACCATCACTTTTTTCAATATTTCTTCAAGGTGACTTGTAGGACTCACTTGTTGTTCAACCTGAGGTGGTCTATATTGCTGTTGAGGTGCTTGAGGCCTGTATTGATTCTGAGTACCCTGGTTTCCACCCCAAGAGAAGTTTGGGTGGTTCCTCCAGTTGAGATTGTAAGTGTCCCCATACTGATTTGTTTGGCCTCGATTTGCATTACCCACAAAATATACCGACTCTGGATTTGATGGGCATAGATTGCTCACGTGACCCTCTCCACATACTTCAGAAAATATTTGAACTTGTTTCACTGATTGGGCTTGTTGCTTGTTAATGATCATAGTCATCTGATTGACTTGGTTGGTCAGCGTAGAGATCTGCGCTGATAATGCTGAGACGACATCTAACTCAAGAACCCCTGCAGACTTTTGCACTGTGTGTCTGCCCATATCTCCTTGCCAATCCGGATTGCTCTTGGAGAATTTATTCAATAATGCATATATCTCGTCAAAGCTTTTCTCCAACACTTGACCCCCAGTTGCAACATCTACCACGATCTTTGTTTCAAAATGTAGCCCTTCTATGAAAGTGTGAGCTAACACTTCATTCGTCTGATTGTGATGAGGACAGTCTCTGAGTAGCCCCTTGAACCTTTCCCAAGTTGAGTATAAAGATTCTCCCGCTTTCTGTTTGAAGGCAACTATCTCACTTCTGATCTTTGCAGTTTTTCCTGAAGGGAAGAACCTTGCCAGAAATTTTTTTGCCAAATCATTCCATGTTGTAATTGAATTAGCTGGTTCTGCCTTTAGCCATCGCTTAGCCTCGCCCAACAGAGAGAATGGAAAAAGTGTAAACCTCACATAATCTGGAGTGACCCCGTTAGTGATGTAAGTATCACTAATCTCCAAGAAGTTCAGAATATGCTGTTGTGGATCCTCGTGTGGAAGACCCATAAATTGCCCGTTTGCATGAAGTAACTGGATCATGCTCTGTTTCAGCTCAAAGTGCCCAGTGATCCTGGGCTTCACTATACTGGAGGTGACATTAGAAATGCTGGGCATTGCCACCTCCTGAACAACCATGAGTTGCTCCTCTGCCATGTCCACAGGAAATTGAACAAGTGCCTGAATATTATTCATGTCCCTTGCTTCCCTCAACCTCCTGTGAAATGTTCTCTCAGGTTCAGGATCAAAGCCTTGAAGTCGGTCCTGGCTTCTGACCCTACGCATTCAATCAAAGTTCCTGAGATCTGAGCAACAATCAAGTAAAGTTAGACTAGACTAAATAAACAATTAAAGCAAAAACTAGCAAGTACTTAATATTCAAGTCCCCGACAACTGCGCCAAAAACTTGTTGCTCCCAAACGCACACGCAAGTATACGTGGTCGTACAAGTGATATAATGATATGTTGAATGTCGAACCCACAGAGACTTGTGTAAACTACTCACTAATTCGCTAAAATTGTTATTCAATCCAGCTAAAAACAAAGTCCAATAATATGATTATATGATACTATGATTCTAAATAATAACTAAATTATCAAGTAATGAGATGATTGTTGTGTATTCAGTAGAGACAAATATTCCAGAGTTGTGATCTATTCACCAATCGTATTGTATTCTAATTAACTCTCCCTTTCATATAATTCACTCATGGTTGCTAATTAATCGATAAATGCTCTCATAGCCTTCTCCCGAAGTACTATTCACCTATTCTCAATAGATTAACGCCTATATCCTATGAAATCAATCTATTAAGAACGCATTAAGATCAGATATTTAATTAAGCATGGTGACTAGGTATATTCCTATCCTAACCACAAATCCGCTCCCCCTAAGGATTAAGGCTCATGCTCTCTTCAATTCTTCTGTAATCTAAACACGGCTTTCCCAAGCATAGCATAGATAGTAAATAGAACCTAACTGCTGGCCAGACAATTAAGCAATTCAACACAGAATTAAAGAAACAACCATATATGAGTGAATTATAATCAAGGTCAAGCTAATATCAAACAACAATATTCATGGCTAAATCACAACCCCAGAACAATGGGTGTTTAGCCACTCATGATGTAATCAAACAATTGCATAAGTGTTGAATCAATTGGAAATACTAGAAAAAGATGAAGAAAACTGAGAATTCTTCGCTTCCTCACGATCCCGTGTGTATCTCTACTCCAAAGTGGCGTCTGCCTCCTCAAAAATAGGTTTAGTCTTGCTTTTATATCAGTTGGGTAGGTCTATGGCCGAAATAAACTTGTCCCGGGCAAAATAGGACACATTTCACGTCACCAGCGCCCAGCCCGGTGCCAGGCGCCCTCCACGACGCCCCATTATTTGTGCATACTGTTTTTGGCGCCGCAGGTGGCGCCAGGCACTGCCTGTGGCGCCCAACTGGCCCTTTTCCCGATTTCGTTCGTGTTGGCTCAAATCTCACGTGTTTCGCCCTGTTCCGTTTAGAATTTGGAAAAACATAAAACATGAAAGTTGTAGCCATTTGAGTTAGGTTTTCAACCATATATTGTGGAGCTAAAATGGAATTCTGAGCAAAAGGTTATGTGTATTTTACTAGACAGTGCGCAATATGCCCTCTTGAGTCTTCGTTTATTCTTAACTATCAAAGTTGACCCCTGACAAGATCCCGACTTAATTCCTTGGGCTTTTACTCAGACTTCAAAGCTCCAAATCACTTGAATTCATTCCATAACATCTATATAGCTCCTAATCACTTCTACAAGGTATAAAACACATCGTTAGTGCAAAACATTAGCGATTAAAGCGCAAACTCAACTAAAGTGCAGTAAATTAGAGTGTAATAATCGATTAAAATACATAATTATAGCCTATAATCATCATTCTTCCACTATAACTACAACATATGAAAAAAGAATCCAATAAAGATGCCACGTTGCCAATATTCATACTGTTTAAGGAAATTTTGTAACATTAATACATCAAACTACATTACCAAATCTGCTGTCATGTGATGCTTCTCAATAATCAGCTTAATAAATCTAACTCAGCCACTATGACTACTATCAGTCTGTGCTACAATGTTGTAACTTTTTACTTGGGATCACTTTAGTCTTAAAAATTTTCTACAGAAGCAAGTGCCATTACTTAGAATATATATACCATATTGTATTAAAAAACCTCATTGCAGAAATTCAAATGAATCGTCATCTCAAATGTATTAACCCCTCTTTTTGGGCTTAATTATGTGGTGATTAGCAAATGAAGCCCCCCATGGTATCGTTAAAATAGCACGGTCTAGCCAGTTTTCTGGTCATTTAAAAATAGTTAGCGTTTACCAAGTCAATGAAAAATAACCACTATTTTGCTGCAACAGAGACCGGTCCAGCGTAATATACTGGAGTTCGGTGCACCTATACTTTGCTGGCTCTAGTATAATATACTGGAGACTGAAGCACCGGTGCTCCAAACTCCAGCATATTATGCTGGAGTATTTTTCGGATTTTGACCAGTGTTTTCGTTCAGATTTATCTTTACATGAAAAGTGGCTAAATTTCGATTACGTTTGAAACTGACCACTTATAAATCTGGTTATTTTTAACGGAAAAGGATTCAAAATGGCCCTAAACTATTGGAAAAGGTTTAAAAATACCCTTCATCCACCTATTGGGCCTAAAATACCCTTCCATCCACCTTTTTGATTTACTTATGCCCTTTGACCGTTAGGTCAATGCAGAATTAAAACTAATTATTATTCATTTTGTAAAACTTAAAAAAAAATTACAAAATATTTTCGTTTTTTTAAACTAATACACCGGTAGTCCACTATTTAGTAAAGTCTACTTCTTCCTTTTTCAAGTTTTTACAAAAAACAATTCAGTTTTTACAAAAAAATATTTTTTATCATTTTTTTCAGTTTTTATAAAACATTTTTTTGTAAAAACAGGAAAAAAAAATTTAATAAAATATTTTTGTTTTTTAAAAAACTGCACAAAATATTTTTTCATTTTTTCAGTTTTTAAAATAAAAATAAAACGAAATTCTTTAAAAGAACTGAAAAAAATGAAAATAAAATATTTTTCAAAAACGAAAATATTTTGTTGAAAATATTTTTTTTCAGTTTTTAAAAAACGAAAATATTGTATTAAAAAACTTTTTTTTTTCTGTTTTTACAAAAAAAAAATCTTTAAAAAAAATGAAAAAAATATTTTTTTCATAAAAACTGAATTGTTTTTTGTAAAAATTGGAAAAAAATAAGAAGACTTTACTAAATTAGTGGATTATTGATGCATTACTTTAAAAAAAAATTGCAAAATATTTTTTTTAAGTTTTACAAAAAGAATAATTATTATTTTAATTTAGTATTGACCTAACAGTCAAAGGGCATAAGTGAACCAAAAAAGTGGTTGGAGGGATATTTTTAGTCCAATAGATGGATGAAGATATTTTTAAACCTTTTTCAATAGTTTAGAGATATTTTGAACCCTTTCCCGTATTTTTAAATTTCTTTAGATGGTATCGTGGTAGGTGAACGAGCATTCATTCTTCCTAATTAATCATGTAATTTATAGAATTTAAGCTTAAATATTGAAGAACTAAGGCTTGTAATTGGGTATCTAAAATTAGGGATTTGAGGGGTCATTTGTGATTGAATTTTGGTGTTTTTGATACGAATGAACTCGAGTTTTTGTTGCTACTTGGTGTCATTTCTACGGCGGTACCACTAGGTGGTATGTGGGCTTCACCCTGCAGCCCAATCTCTCCTTGTCAGTTTTTCAGTGGGCCTGGGCCTAATTCGAACTACCCAGGCCCAGTTAACAAAATCCCTTTTTCAATTCAGCGACTTGACAAATTTCGTCTTCTCCAAGTAACCCTTCCTCCTGTTCTATACAGCCAAAAACCCTATAGATCGAATATTAGCATCATTATCATCATATTCCCTAGATTAAGAGCTCTGAGACTGAAATACTCTATCCTTCAATGGCGTTAACGAACTTTATACTAACGGTGGTCGGAGTGAGCGCGGCGATATTATTGCTGAGGAGCGATGTCAAACAGTCTGCTTCCATCTTCAAGCGTAACGTTCGTCAAATTCGCCATTGGCTCGAGGAAGAGTCTTCCTCCGCCGCCAAGTATGCCCTTCCACTTCCCTTTTCCCTTCAATATTTTTTGCTTATCGAAAGTCCTGTGCTATAATTCTCATTGATTGATAAAAACGAGACCTTTATACAATGGAATCGCAAAGAATCAGTTTACATTCCCGTAACTAACTTTGATTCCCAGTAAACAAATTTCCTTCCAAATTGAATCAACCGCTAACTAACTGCTTTAACTACCTAATGCTGACGTGGCATCTTCGAGCTTCTTCTCCAGCTGCTCTATCTTTTATTACTCCTTGATCCTTCTCTTGCAAATACCACTGCAGCTAGACTGTGCTGGAATTGGGCTCAACTTAGCTACATTGAGCTGATTCAGTAACTCCTCTAGAGATAGAGCCAGTGTTTGAAGTGTATGAGTTCTGAATTTGCCACGGAACCCATAGCTCGTCTTAGTTTCTTGGTCCGCAATTAAATATTTTTACATATTTGATGGATTTCTAAGTACAAATATAGTGTTTAAGCAAAAGTGATTGGGTTCAGCCGAACCCGCACCCAATGGGCTAGCTTCACCTCTGCCTCCTGCATCATTATCCCTCCCTTGCTGGCCCATTGGCATCATCACACTATGCAATATACTGGTAGCTTGAAAACAGTTATTACGAAACTAATTTGCAAATTTGTGTTTTTGGAGACGTACAAATAAAGTATCCATGTAATGAACGGACTGAAGTTCTGTCAATGAAGCACGTAAATAATGCCAAAAGTCTATAACCACCGCTTATTCGATGTATGTAACACACTACTCCTACATGTTATGTCTCTTAATCTGTATCGTTCTTTCCAACTAAGAAAAAAGTGCATTTTTTTTCTTTTGTTCCTGGGCAAAATAATAACTTTTGGGTTTTTTAATAGGTTATCTAGATGCCAGTGGTATTGAATGTTCTTGGTGATTTCAAAAGCAACAGTTTGCTTCTGAAGTTTGTTTTGTTTCTCGCTTGGTAAAGTCTAAAGAGTAATATAAAAATTAGAGTTCTAGGCAAGTCAAGTCAAGTAAACTTCAGGTGGTTTTTCTTTTGGGCAGCCCCTTATAGTTTTTGTTATCGAGATATCTTCTCTTTTTACATTGTTCCCGAGGATGTTTTGGGGAATCTGCTCCTGTGCTGCAAAGACTGGTAGTTTGGCATTACAGTTTCAGTTGAGGCTCATGCTTTTATAGTCAATTTTTTAATATGTAATTTATGATGAATAATATTTGAAGTTTATCATTTAATTGTAGGTTTAGGATCTTTAGCTTTGGCTTTATCAAAATAAAGATAGCTAGCTTTGTTTCCTTTCCCTTCTCGTTCCTTAGTTTTCTCTGAACAAGGGACATCCATCCACGTCAGATTTTAAATTGGTTTCTCATTGTAGCTTCTTCTGTTAGCTTTTTGATTTTGAAATCCTGTAGCTGTAGTGTATATATCGTTGTCATGATGTTATGAAATTCCATTGATGTTTCTATAGGGAATTGGAGAAGGCAAAACCAAAGGAGATACCTCACAAAGACATTCCTAAGGAGGATAAGCATTAGACGAATCTCAGGAATCTTTATAATGAAATAGAGAGGGCAGAACCAAAGGAGATACCTAGAAGACATTCACTAGCAGAACAAGAATGAGACATGCCTCAGGAATCTTGATAGTTTCATAATTTGCATTTTCTCACCTGTGCTTTACCTTCTATTCTGTATAAAATTCTTCATAGTTTGATTTCTGATAGTGGATTATTATTCTATTTTCTTAGCTACTCAACTGCTTGGTACATGTGTCCCTATGAATATCAATATGTTCACTTAATTTTAGCTGTTTGTTGGAAGTCATCGTTTAACATAACTTGCTGCACTTGCTAGACTGCTTAGGATTTTGATGTAATCAAGTCCAGACTTATCTTTGTACTGTCACAGTATCAGCTTGATACTGTTTCCAATAAAACCTCACCTTATAAAAAAAAAATAGATCCTTGGCATAAGCTCATGAAATTTGAATAAATAGGCTGGATATGGTCGTTAATGCACTTATGGTGAGAAATGATCATTTATTTCACGTTCTGTATTGATTCATAAAGGAAATTCTTCATTTTACTATTGCCCAGAGATATAACTGATGCAAAACCATGTCAGGGAGATGAATATTTGAAGGATAGTGAACTCTGCTTTACTCTTTTATTCAGGAATCATGAGCTTTTATGAATTGAAGTTGTGGACGACAAATGTGGAGTAAATTGACATGTTAAGATCTGAAATTTATCCTTCACAAAAGAAAAGCAAATGCAATTGCAAAAATTGTTGAGTTTGTAGGTGGTCATATCTAATTTGTCATTAGAGCTCAGCACAACTCCTTAATGATTAAAACTTTTGAACCAGTTACATTAAATGCATAAGCACAATGAACTCAACTCTTGCACGGTGATTTACTTAAAATAGCACTTATGGTAGCAATTTCAAGTCTACCGCATACCCATTGAAACTAGTTAGTGGCCTTGTCATGTTTGACATCCTTTATTTGATCGGCTTGTTGGAATAGATAGATGACCTGTTTATTCACTATGACAAGCTTAGTATGCTTGTTAGTTACTCTAGAATGACTCTGTCCGGGAAACCTATTTTTCAACCTCTGATAGCTGCAGATATCAAGTTCTCTCTGGCTATCGTATTGGTGGCACTGGGGGACTCATTACCTTGTTCTAAAAGCTGTCTTACTCTGGATGCCAAGCTAGGTCAACCAAGTGCATGTTATTATATTCGGACTGAATTCGAATTACATGTGCTGCGCTGAGTTGCCAAAGTAGAGAGTAAAGCTAGTAAGGTGTTAAAGGAGAATACTATCATCCCTGTTGAGCAAGGCACACTTGAATACTATCATCCCTGTTGGTTCATCATTGTGAGGTTGGGAAATGCATTGATGTCTTTATGACTAACTGACTATCAGGCAGAACTAAAAGGAATGAGATTTGCATTCATTCGTTCATGATAATGACGAGATCTGAAGATGTATTTTGTTCTACAGTAACACAAACATGATTCTCTTTTCGATTGGACAAGGCCAGGAAAGGTAACATGTGGTATGAATGTTGCATGTTGTTGTGGACCATCAAAATGCAGAGCAATTTTCACCTACCCAGAAACCAAGAGTGAAACTATTTGAAGAGCAAACAGAACAGCAAAGAAAGCTAAACTTTAAGGAAAGTAGTAGTCATATTCTACATGTAGAAATTGTTTTTTATGTCACTCGTAATGCAACAGGGATACTGATTTGTACAAGACTGCCTATCCCAGAGAAAACTGCTGTGCTGGTATAGAATAGCAACCAATTATAAGCATAAAGATACACACAAACGGACGAAGCTTCAGGTAACACATTTAAATTACACACTGCTTTGCTGCATGTGAATGACATTGTTTCTGCAGATCATATTGAATAAAGCAGTTCCCAAATAGTCGGCTAGTGAATCACAAGATTGCATGCATGTGAATGTCACTGTTGCTACAATAATTGTATAGTAATAATAGAACTGTAATCATTAATATCTTTGCTTACATTTTCACTCATGTGCCTAAAGTTACAAAAAGCTAGTGGTGGCCCATATTCCTTCTCATAGATGATACAGAATGTGTTCAACTCTATCATTAAGTTTCTAAACAGGGAATTTGGAAAGACTAAATTCATTGTTGAAACTGATTGTATTCTGTTGGGCGCTTTCAAAAAATTTCTCGTCTGCTGCTATGTGTTACTAGTGATCCATCTTCATGCTTCATATTTTTTTTTATAAGGCGAGATTTTATTGAAAATAGTATCAACCTGATTATGTCAAGATTCATGCTTCATGATTTGTATTCAGTATTTAATGTCTGCTTGTGAAAATGGACAGTCCATGTACCTTGTATTTTTATTGTGTCAAGTTTGGTTCTTCCTCGTACAGCTACATATATGGTGCAAGGATAGTAGTTTCTGGTGGATTAATATTGGAGAACAAAAAAAGGGGCAGTACTTAAATAGGATGCTAACCATTTAATAGTCAGGACTTATTATATAATCCTTGATTCCTTATCAAAAAAAAAAATATATATATATATTCCTTGATCAATTTTCTCAAGTGATGAATGAGATGTGACTGTGTGAGTACAACTATGAAGCCTCTTTTGCGTGCTCTCATCTTTATTCAGCTTTACTGATGCTCATTCTGTGCGGAAGTTACAAAGTTAGCCTTAGAAATGTAGCTCCTATGGTAATTAGGAAATACATCTTTTTAGTGGTTAAGTAAACTATATATTTTCATTTTAGTGGTTCAAGTGACTTGACAAAGTCCATGACAGCCTTCTTGTGAAAGTTCAAGGGGTATGCCTTCCGGACTTGATCTAACTATATAAAAGTATTCATATTTACTGGTGGTAGAATGATATATCTGCTGCACTACAGTTTTAATCATAACAATCAAAGTTTTAACTTTAACACAGATAATCAATGGGGATCTTCACGTATCATTGGAAATGTTCCGTGATAGTGAAAACATCAGAGCATGAGAATACTTTCTCAACAATTCTTAGCACATCAACAATAGATCAAACTTGATGATAACAACCCATTTCTCACACAACTTAGCAACACACGTAGAGCGAAGGAGAGATTCATTTATTTTGTTCACAATTGACAGCTCAATACTGCACGCATATTGTGCTCCTGGAGTAGAAATGCAGAGGATCGGCATTACATTCTTTTTTCTAAATTTTCCCATCTAGAGCTCCAGCACCAAATCTACATTACACAATGAGGAAAAAGAGTCAGATAATAGTCTATTTGTGTGTTTACTTGACAAGAAGTCATGAATTTTAGCGTAAGCTGTTTACTTACAGTCAGCATCTGTTTTAATCCAATGCTCCCTGTTTACTGCTGACACATCATATTCCATGTCACTTGGATATACTTCCGAAGCATGTAATATCTTAGTGGGAACAGAAGTGTTAGAAAACATTTTGTTCAGTTCACCATTTGCTCCCAGTTTACCAGCTTCGCAGGAAATCTTTCTGATCTCATCCTTTAGTGGCTTGTTCTTATCTGTTAATCCCTCAGCTGGATGAACTTTCCTTTTTAACATTTTTAGGACCTGTACATTATAGATGAATAGCTTAGGTATTTGGTGATATATGCTGATGATTTAACTCATTGTTTGGAGTACTTTCAAAATATCTTGTTCTTAAGCACATGGGAAGTCAACTAAAATGTGTGACAGTTAGGTATCCAGCAGTCAGGTTATTTTTGACATTTTTCATGCTGATGATTTAAAATAGAACCACGTTTTCAAGAATTTCTTTGTGGGGAGCCTTTTCCAATGCCTAAAGTGGCTTGAGAACATATTAGGCCTTCAAAGGAGAAGTCTTTTTCATGGACAAGAATCTATTGTCTGCACTGTCTTAATCAGTGAATTCATGTTTGTCCTGCCATTTCTGGAAGCCTGCCAAATTAATCTATCTTAGTTTAACCATTATCTTGTAATCTTCTCAATTTTGGTATCTAGCTAGTCACCTTTGATTATAAATAATATGAGCAAGCCTTTCAAATGAAGTAGTAAATATTTAAGAGTTAATCTTTGATAGGTCGAGATAGTACCAACCTGAGGGAGTTTCCTCTTTCTTGAGACATATTCATTGACATCTCCAGAAGAAGGATCTGTAGAGCTCTTTGACTTGGAGTGGAGATTCTTCAGCATTTTCTTCATAAAATGCATTGCACGTCTTCCCTTGGTTTGTTTCTTCTCTTTTCCATCTTTTCCTATATGATGCTCTCCCGCTATGTTGTTCCTCTTAATAAGGAGCTCTCCTTTTGGTTTCTTTCCCTCAACTTCTGTCTCTGAAAGTTCAACTGAAGAGCCAAATAGATATTTCTGGAGTGGGAATTGAACAGAATTACCATAGGTTTCTGGTAATTCAACCTCCTCAATTAATTGTTTTCCGCCACTGAGTGTAATAATGCTTGCATGGCTGCTTCTCTCTGATGATTCATGAGCAACTTCAGCTTCTACAAACTTCTCTAGCTCATCATTTATACGCTTCAATTCATTCTCTTTTATGTCTAGCTTTACTTCACCATGAATTACATGCTCAAGATGCATAGGAAATGTAGGAGTTGGAGGGTCACTTTTTATTGTTTGAGAACCAAGAGTACCAATTGAAAGAAAGCCATGAAAAAGTTTTTCCAAAGCCATTTCTGTTTCGGTGCTTTTAACTTCCTTGCAAGCAGGTTGCTTTGAGATTGTGAAGCTGTAGTTTGCTTCTCCATAGTATTCTTGTTCTTCAAATAATGTGCCAGCTGAGAAGGAAGTAGCAGAGTTTTCTGAAAATAATGATGATCATAATAGTGAGAAAAATAAGATAATATGTAACAATTGAAAGGAAATGGATAGTGTAAAAGAGTTCATTCCAAATGGAAAGAACTGAAAGCAGATATATGCAGTGTGAAATAATTACATACCTAGTATGATATTCTTTGCGGACTCATTGCTGTTTTGCTTTGCTTTACGGTGCATCCAACCTAGTAACTGCAACATAGATGAAGTTAGGAAGTTTGATTTGATTGAGCATATATATATATATATGAAACTTTAATTTTGGACTCACCTTCATTTTGAACTATCTGGAGAAGTGCAGATGAAACCGGGTGGCTCGTTGGAGAGTTTTTGGAGAAACCTGTGTTAGAAGAAAGATATTTACTTGGTAGTTGGAGGAAGAAATTCAAGACTAGATAAAGGAAAATTTTAGGAGGAAGAATAAAGCAATGTTTCATCATTATTTCCTCCTGGATAGTAAGCCAGCATCTGTAGCAAGAGAAAGTACATCGAGAAAATTACAAGATAATGGTTGGCTATTTTCTTGTCAATATTGCATTGATTAGACAAGTTGAAATCAAGTGGTTTTGACACCCACAGGTCGAAGGTGCTAGAGTGTGATATGGGCACACGTGTGTGCTAGTTTGCACTATATCGTTGCATATAGATTCCTAATACATATGTCTGTCATGTTGGCCTGGCATCTGATAATTTCCAGAACAGAATGCATGAGTAATTGAGTATTGTCTAACTTTACTTGCATTCTTATTAATGGGCTTGACTACATGGAATCATAAGACACATCCTACTAACCACCCTAAGAGAAGCGGCGAAGAAATGCCTGAGGTTCGTTGCAGTATTGGGTAGCCCGGTGCACAAGGTATCCCGCGTTCACGCAAGGTTCGGAGAAGGGTCGCATCTTAAAGTGTGTGATATAGACAACATACCCTAATGCAAGCATTAGTAGCTGTTTCCACGGGTCGAACCAGTGACCTATAGGTCATATGGAGACAACTTTAGCGTTATTCCAAGTATCCCTTCAGGTTCGTTACAGTATTGAGTGGTGAAATATATCTGTGTTGCCTTCTGAATTGGCTTCCGAAAGTGTACGTTTAATATTTGATTATTGCAATTGCGAGTGATCACAGTTTTTATCATATGCCGAGGGCTCATTGAGAAGGCTGCATGTCACTCTGTTGATTATAGATTAAAGTGAAAATTTTGGTTTAGTTTGAACTGTTGATGTAACATTTTATTTGCCTTCGCTAAAAGGGTTTTAGTTGTTAAATACAGTTTTTATCATCTTGTCAAAATTAATAACTAAAATTTGAAAAAGTGCTTAAACAGCTAGAGTGGTGCTTCAACCTTCTTCTAGTTTATTTTATCACTGAAACCCATCTAATTGTTGCTATGTAAACAACCCCTTTCTGCCATTCCATGTGCTACTTGTGTATATTGATAGCAGTAAATTTTAGTACTAAGTACTCCCTCCATTTCATTTTCTGTAAAGCCTGACTGATGAGTTTAAGCAAGAAAGTAAGATTTTTTGAACTTCTAATCTAAACATGTTATGGTATTTGTTGTGGAAAACAATAATTTAAAGTTAAAGTGTCTTCCTATTTGAACAGTAGAATGTTAATAATCAAATGTACGATTTTCTCTCTACCTCTCCAGTTAGGGATAAGGTTTGCATACATACTACCCTCCCCAGACTCTACTCGTGGGATTATACTGGTATATTGTTGAAAATGTACGATTAATGGTGATTGCCAAATGCTTAAAGCACATTATTAGGCACACATAGGGCTGGCAAAATGGTTAAAAAAACCCAGTTAACCACCCATATTATCCACTAAAAAATGAGTTGAATAATGAACTTTTTAAAAACGGGTCAAATATGGATAAGAACCATATTATTCATTTAGAAAATGGATAACCAATTGATAACTAATGGGTTTAACTTTTACACTTGTAAAACCTGAAATTGGAGATTCCTCAAGTTATGAATTCTCTCAAAAGTGATCATATTCAAGAAGTCATGGATAATATGGTTACCCATATTATCTACCGGTTAACCCATATTTTATCCGTACCAAATATGGGTTGGGTCGGATAATTTATCCGTTTTTTCATCACCCATTTTCGACCCGTCCCATATCTGACCTGACCCACCCGTTTGCCACCCTTAGCCACACCCAAATATGTATGTATGTATGTATGTATGTATGTATGTATGTATGTATATATGTATGTATGTATATTTGTTTTACATATCGTGACTCATAAAGTGGTTTTATGAAATTCTGTTGCTTGCGTTTGGACTATTATGCGTAATCAGATATGGAGAAGAAGAAAAATACGTAATGTTTAGGGTGGTTAAGATGTTGTTTAATCATGTCTAGAGCTACTTTGATTATATATCGTTAGCATTTAACATTATTGGATTGTTTTAATTGCTAGACTTATTGAGAAGAGAGGATATGAGTGTAATCAAAAGGATTATAAGAGATGTTAATTTAACGTGTAACATCATTCTTCCTCATCAGCCGACAAACAGTGAAGAACCAGGCCGAAAAAAGCAACTCCTGAGTTTTGTCAAATAAAGCTATTTCCATGCTGTGGGAGTCAATAATTCTAACTATAATAATTGGTGAAACAACGTAACGTTGGGCCAAAGCAGTCAAGACAACAGAGGTGGGCGATGGGGCCATGTGAGGAAACAACGTGGAATCCAGTTGAGGGAAGGATTCTACTTTCAGCTAAAGTGCGAGGCGCTAAACAACATGAGAATTCCCTTCTTTAGGTCGAAAGGAAGAAGAGAGCTCCGAGCATGAAAACGAAACATAAAAGACAGTTGTTGCATTCTATAGGGAAAAGTGTTTGATCAAAGTACCTAGCGGAAGTGGCAAGTTGGTATGTGAACATTGCAATCTTCTTAAGTACTACAAATGACACTGCACCCACCAGAAGCGAAGCCAGGATTTCAAGTTTATGGGTTCGGAATTCTAATCGTTTTAAGTTACTCGGTTCTAAATTAATAATTTATACATATTCAATACATTTTTTTAAGACACATACAGAGTTCGAAACAAAGCTACTGGATTCGACCAAACCCGCTCCCGTCACTTTAGTTCCGCCCCTGGCACCCACTGTTTATCAGTACGGATGCAACGACCATAGTCAAGGGGTGGACCTATGTATTGAGCAGAGGGGTCATTCAGGGGCGGAGCTAGAGTGCCGGAAGCGGGTTCGGTCGAATCCAGTAGTTTTGTTTCGAACTCTGTATTTGTCTTAAAAATGTATTGAATATGTATAAATTATTAATTTAGAACCGAGTAACTTAAAACGATTAGAATTCTGAATCCATAAACTTGAAATCCTGGCTTCGCCTCTGGGGTCATTAGACCTTGTTAACCTCGGCAAATTTTTTGAATATATATATGTTAAAAACGATCATATAGTTTGCTTGAAACCCTAAATATCAAAAGTCAAATTAGGGCATTGGTTGAGCAATCCGCTCATGTGCCCAGCTGTATTGGGAAAAATCAAGTTAACATTTGGAATTAATTATGTGCTGACATGTCAAGACATGTGGATCAATGAAAAAATGACAACTAGCAAAGAGTATTCAAAGAGAGACGAGCCTTAATAGATACGGGCAAAGATACAAGAAAACAAGAAGGAACAGTTACTCGAATCTCTTGGTAATTTGAAAAGACATCGGAGGAATGAACCTAGATAGCAAAATGTACAGATACGTATTATCTGTTATTAATGACCAGATAGCACTTGCGTGTTTACACGCAAAAAAGCGTGTGACGCCCGATAAAAAATCCCATTTTTTGTCTCCCCTCCGCCTCCCTCTGGTCTTCTTCCTCACCACCCTCCCCCTCATTTTTCCCCAAATAGAATTTTTGAAAGAACATATCAATTTTAGATCTAAAATTGAGAGGATTTTGTTGGTTTATTGTCCAAATATTGTGAAAACTATTTATTTTTGATAAATTTGAAAAGCTTTAACAGTAGTATTGAAGGTTTGGTAAAAAAATCTAGAATCCCCCATTGTTGGGGTATCGAAAAAAGCTTGAAAATTCAATTGGGTCTTGTTGATTATTGGGTTATTGAACTCAATTTGTTGCTCGATTATTTTCGGCTAGTTGTTTAGATAGTATGGTTGAATTTTGGTCATGGTACTTAAGATAGAAAATGAAAAGATGAAGAAGATGGGTTTTAATTATATTTTCTAATTTTTTTTTTCCCTTTTTAAAGTCAATGGCATGTGTCACGACCCTAGTAGGGCCTGACTTTCCAGTTATCTAAAAAGTTGGTCAAGCACAAAAGTGGTGTGTCTTAGATACACTTTTAAAAGGTTAGTGTGTAAAAAGTTTCCTGTGAAAGAAAGGTGTGTAATAGGTATATCGCTGCATGGTTGATGGGTAAACTATGTATTTTGTCTATCTAAAATAATCTCATTTTCTTCTTGAAGAATATGAATCTAGCTGCAACACCATTTACAAAATTTAACTTTAAGGTCAAGAGCCTGTTTTCCATTCATATTCATATGTAGGAAGTCACAAGAGAAGATAAAGAAAGATATCTGCAACTGGAATATCATTTGGCAGCCAATTTTATCTGCAACTAATTGCAGGGATATAATTTTTTTCACTCCACTGATATACTTGTGTACACCCATCCCTGAGCTTAGAGAAAACAAATTTTGTACACTCTCTGTACTAAAGGAAGAAATTGTGGCCGATTACATCACAAATAAAATCTATAATGTAATCTTTAAAGTAACTCCATATCATTCGATGAATGATCAACGTAACTTGTGTAGAGGTTCTCCTTTATGTGTTGGAAGGAAATACTTCCAGATTAGTTGTCCTTAAACTGTATAATTTTCTTGTAGATTTTGACAGGTTTTTGTAAGTTAGAAATGTCTTGTTCTTTGTTCAGTTATTCAGGTCTTCAATCGGTGTGTTGTTGCACAACTAATATTGTGGAAATACTTTCAGAATCTGCTAAAGCAAACATGTCTCCTACTGGCCCTAACTCAGACTCTTCAACCCAGTCAGAAAGCCCAAGTAGTAATGGAGATTGTGTGTCATGTCGTCTTCCAACAATGATTAGTTCGTATTCATCCTCCATTGATCGCATAACAGCAGCTGTCCCTGTTCCATCCCGGATCATCTTTTCTACATACTTGACCCGATAATTTCCTGCCATACCACTCCTTGCTTCACTTACCATTTCATTATCCAGAGTCTTCTGTATTGTGTCATAATCAGTCGTTGCTATTTTACCGCCTTCCTCTTGCTTAAGGAGTAATCGGACTATTGTGAGGCTGATGTTTCTTTTTCCAGCCATGCGTTCTCCCAGGGCGAGTGCTTCCCTATCATCTGGTCCTCCCAAGAAAAGGACAGCAACACGATACGAAGACCAAGCATCTAGTATGGGCCTTGAGGTGTTGACAAGTGACCGGTCTACAACTACTGCAACGGAACAAGGTGCTGTCTGCAGGATTTTTTCATTCATAATTTTAATACCTACCTTGGATACTGTCTTCCTGCTGGAACTAAACCTTTTGTGGAAAGGAATCATTATGAGAGATGCCCTCCTTTCAAGTGCCATATTGCAGACTTCGTCATGCATCATAACATAAGGAGATATAGCCGTAAAGGGATGCATGGCTACTGTCTCGCGGAAGTTCTGCTCAAACACTTTGAAGGCATTGATGATTCTTTTCGAAGCTGAGGCCTCGTTTATGTGCTTCATCATTGGGAGTTTGTGGTTTATGAGAAGCGGATGAGCACGACCAACAAGCTCTATTAAATGTAGCATGGCAATATCCATACGGCTTTGGTTTGAGGGGTGAAGTGCTTCCAGCAAGTTTATTGTAGCCGGGACATTTTCTTGATCATGTATACATGCAAGCACCCGAAGTTCAGAGTACACCTTCATATGCTGGATATTCCTATTTTTGTGTGCTGCATATCTTTTATGTGGATCATACAGGGATTTCAGTATTGGAGTAACGATGGCAGTTGCAATGAACAGGTTTATGCACAAGACAACAAAAGCTTCATCTGCTATTGCCTGTATTCGACGAAAACCAATTCGCACGTATACATCAAAATATGAATTCATGCATGAGCGAGTCAAATATAGTACTATGTTGGGTCGTTTGATACATGGGATAAGGATAATAATCCCAGGATAAAGTTTGGGATTAACTTTATTCTATGTTTAGTTTGGGGTATTAGCTAATCCGGTGATAACTTTTACACTAAAATGGTGGGATTAGTTATCCCATATAGAAGGTGGGATAACTAATCCCATGGAATATCCTACCCATGGTATATCCCACCATTGTACCAAACAACCCCTGTAAGTATTACGTTCTTAGGAAAAAAGGATATTTTTGCAACTATATATAGTTTACCTCATTTTGCTTCATCATTTTAAACATGCCTAGCTCCAGAACACCTTGGACGTTGGCTACGAGGCCAATTGAGATTGCATCTCGGAGTGAAACTTGGTTGCAAATTGAAGAGATAAGTGCGCCAAGGAATTTTCCCAAACAAGCAACGAGAATAACTGATTGCAGAAGCAAATAATTCCTGAGTTTCACAGAAAATATATCAGTAACCAAACCAGTTTTGACGAAGTAGATGGGCATAAACAGCCAAGAAACGATGAATTGAAGCTTCTCCATCAGGGCAGAACCTAGGGGAGGTCCAGCTGGTATGGCTAGACCATAAATTAGTGGCCCGTAGAAGATGTGTAGGCCTAGAGCCTTGCTGCAAAATCCAGACAGCAAGACGCCTATAAATATCAAACAAATGAAACCTTGCTTTAATGGCTCCCCAGGAGGATTTCTTCGCGTGCCCCATATTATTAGGGGTCTCACACCAAAAAATATAACCATAGTAAAGCCAATACCAGCTGTGATGTTTTGGAGAATGATGAATTTCTCGACTGAGGGTTGACTTGACAGGCTGGTGATAGTTATGATTAAAAATCCAAACATATTGCTGACAAGGGAACAAGACATTGCCATCCTTCCAAAATCTGAATTGACCATCCTAAGCTCGGTGAGATAGTGGGCGATGACTGGGAAGCCAAGCACCGATGACATGGTTGCTACTACGGGGAGTGAGTCCGACACTAATGGCTCAACATTTATTTCAATGCTGAGCAGAATGAAAGAGGTGGTGATACTTAGTACAATGGCAGCCGCTACAGTTGATACACCAATGATGAATGCCTTCTTTTCAACTCTCTTCAGAATCCAAGGATCTATTTGTACTCCAATCAAGAAGAAGTAGAACATATAGCCAAATAGAGCAACCGCATCGATGAGTACCAGACTTCTGTAAGGATAAAAAAGCTCTATGAATCCACCAATCCGTCCGACAAACGACGGACCTAGTGCTATACCACCCTGCAGGGAAAGCAAGCATCTTCTTCTTGTTAACTAATGTTAGACATTTAAGCCTAGGATATGCATGCATGTGATTGCTCAGGCTAAGTTACAAGATGATAATTAAATATCAAAATGGCCGGACTTAGAATACTTTTGCAAGAAATAGGAGCTAATAAATCTGGTTCTACCTCCCATAGTATCAAAATGTGCTATGGAACTGAGAAACCATATGCCATATATCAGGTCTACATGTGTTATTGTTTTCGCCTATGTTGCATGGACTCTCCAAAATGCTGCCGCACTCGTGTTGGATCCTCCAAAAATGCATTACTTCTGGAGGATCCGACACGCACCCGATGTTTTTTTAGGAGAGTCCAAGCAACATAGTTTCCACTATATTACAGATAGTTCAAGGGCAGCGTAATGGAGACATCAAATGCATGAGAAACCATACTTGGGATCCTAGATATTCCCAATCAATACAAGCTTATCTTGATAAAGAATGGCTTAAACCACTCTCTGGTGATTAAATTGAATACTGATGAGGGCAGGGTAGCTAGTATGATAAGGGACTATAATGGGATGATGAGTACACTGGAAGCCAAGGGCGGAGCTAGGTGGGCGGAAGGGGTTTAGCCAAACCCCTTAACTTCTTTGCGTGTTTACCTTTTTTTATTTTAAAATCCCCTTGGTTAAAATCCTGCTTCCGCCACTACTGAAAACTATTAGACAAATTAATTAGTAGAATCGCACAAGTAGTAGTTGTCAAGCAATATTGCTATAGAGAGACTAACAAAGTGTCAGATAAACTAGCTTCTCTCAGCCATGCTTACTGTCAGCCCATCGACTTTACCAACTATGTAAGCAAGTTGAAGGCCTTCTCCAACTGGTCAAATGGCAAATGGCATCATTCAAAGTTTGAAAATTCATAAGAAAAAGAATTGTGGTCAACTGAACACCCTTCGTCGACAACTTGTACTTCCTCCATTTCAATTTATGTAAACTTGTTTGACTGGCACGGAGTTTAAGAAAAAATGAAGACTTTTGGAATTTGTGGTCTTAAACAAGTCAAAAGGGGGCCAGAGTATTTGTGTGGTTATAAAAGCTACTCATTAAGAGTTGAATTGTAAGTTTAAGCTAAATTGTTGTCAAATTTAGAAAGGAATCATTCTTTTTGGAACGGACCAAAAAGGAAATAGGTTCACATAAATTGAAACGGAGGGAGTACTATGTACAAGGTAAATACTTGTTATTGATACCCTTATATAGCCCACTAGTCCTAGTCCCTTATTGAACAACCTTATTGAATTTTCTGGCTTCGTCATGACTTGAACCAGCAAACAATTTATAGCAGTAATACAACTATACTACAGAGCACTTGCACATACACAGCTTATTTTGTACACAGACTCTCAAAGAATATGAAAAGGTCAAATAATAGAAAAGAAAAAAAGAACTTACAAATATTTGGATGACATTGGTAGGTTGGCCAAGGGGTTTGAGGAGGGTAGAAGTCAAAAGAACGAAAAGGGAGGCCAGGGAAAGCTGAGCCAGAAGGAGAGGAACTGAGTAATCTAATGGGTTTGCATGATGGGAAAAGATTGAACCTTTGGATTGAATCTTGCCGATTGACATGCAAATGGAGGAATGATTTTCTCCACCAGCTTTAAATATTTCAGCATACGTCGCTATGTCATCCGGCTCCATTACGTGCGAACCCATTTCAAATACCCCAAATTATGTGTAATTGAATTGTCTTCTTTACGGTGGCCTCCCCTTCTGCATCATCCTTGACAGCAATTTGAACGAAGGAGAGGAACAACAAATGTTGATGACCAAGAATAGCAAGTTTTTGACAGTTTAAAGCTATGGTCAAAATCCAATACGGTTCCTATTTTTTCGCCAAATTAAAGACTTGTAAAAAGATAGACGAAAATTAAATATATAAAGGGTGTGTTTGGTACTAAGGAAAATAATTTTTTTTGGAAAAAAAGTGGGTTTTTTGTGTGTGTGTGTTTGGTTAGATAGCATAAATATTTTTGAAAATATATAATTAAGGCAAATACTATATGAGACGAAATGGGTAAGGAGGAATAGAAGCGGACCTATTCTATACAAAGAGGGGTCACTGGCACCCGTAAAGTTCAGCAAAAATTTCATATATACACGAATATGTCTTTATAAAATAGATACATATTAGTAGTGGACACCCTATATACAAAACAGATTTTGGTTGATTCCAAAAATGCACTCACGATCTTCAAATCCTGGGTCCGTCTCTGAGGGGAGGGTAGTAGGTCTAGGTCTGGGGTCGGAGTGGCAATGGATATGTTAAGAGGGTGGGTGGCGGGGATGGGGCACGGGGGGTGGGACAGTGGGACGTGAGGGGAGAGGTGGGGTGGAGAATAGGACGAGGAAGATCGAGAAAGAATTTTGAAAAATATTTTCTCTTTTTTTTTATAATCATTTTTCTCCAATTGAATTTACGAAGAAAATATTTTTCAAAATATTTAAACCAAACAAACATAAAAAAAATTAAAAAGTATTTTCACCGAACACACCCAAAATGTATGCTTGAACGAGAAATTTATGTTTTACTAATAGTTTTGCATGACACCTCATCGTATAATTAGTCTCTAACAATGTTATTCTTACATAATTGTAGTTTACAAAAGCTTTAATTATCTTTATAAATTAAGCAAAAGATATCATTTTTCTAGCAAAATATCAATAAGCAATATACGAACTACTCCTAATTATTCTGGGATTAAATAACCGTTGTTTGCTGCATTCTCTATTTCTCTTCTTTAGAGACAAATAGAGCTTTTATACATTTTCATCTTTAGAGACAATTTTTAAGATATTTAACATTGAACTCGTTATATTTTTAAAGTTATAGATTCAGATTTACCATTTGTTGTAATTTTAATAATTTTTTATATATAAATTTATAAGTAGTGAGTTGAGATGAAATTGGCGTCCAAACTGTTCATCCATCCATGATTATTGGGAGAAATTCAAAATTAGTCAGAATTACAACTGGTCGTTTAAAAATAGCTCAGTTTCAAAAGTAATCGAAATTTAGCCACTTTTCATGTAAAGATAAATTTGAGCGAAAACGCTGTTCAAAACCCGAAAAATACGTCAGTATATTATACTGGAGTTCAAGCACGGCATAAGTATGCTTGAACTCCAGCATATTATATTGGAGTTCCAGGATAACTATGTTGGAACTCCAGCATAATATGATGGAGTTCCAGCATAAATACACTAGAACTCCAGCATAATATACGGGAGTTCCAGCAAATATAATTGTCCAGTATAATATAATGAATTTTGGAGCACCGGTGCTCCAGTTTCCAGTATATTATACTGGAGTCAGCAAAGTATACCGGTCCAGCATAATATGTTGGAGTTCATACACAGGTGCACCGAACTCCAGTATATTATGTTGGACCGTTCTTTGTTGCAGCAAAATAGTGGTTATTTTTCATTGACTTCGTAAACGCCGGCTATTTTTGAATGACAGTCCGAAAACTGGCTATACCGATGCTATTTTTACATGATTATTACTACATGATCCTCATAGCTGTAGTTTTAGCTCTATTATCGACGATCGCCAGCTCGGAGGGACCATTCATCGTAGCACACAAGAAGGCCACTCTTACCCGCCTCAAATCTGGTGCCGAACGACTCTCTGTCTCCATTGACATCTATAATCAAGGATCTGCGTACGTTTTCATCTCTTTTCCCCCAGATCCCACTTGTTTCTCCGCTGGTTACTACTTTTATTACTACTGGTATCTCGCGGTGCTTTGCTTTGTAATTTATGCATGATATGCAGTTATTGTGCTTCTTTGTTTTCATTTTGTTACGGTGAAGGATATGAAAGTAGTAGTTGCAAAAGGCTAGGATTTCAAGCTTATCGGTTTGGGATTCTAATCATTTTAGCTACTAGATTCTAAATTGATAGTTTGTACATATTCAATGATCTTTTAAAAGATAGATATAGAGTTTGAATCAAAACTACTGGGTTCGGCCAAACTTGTTCCTGGCAATATAGCTCCGCCCCTGTTAGTTCGTGTGTAGTTGAAGTAATTAGCATTAATCGCTTGCTATTATTACTACTACTGGTCGAACCTGTTCCAGGCAGTCTAGCTCCGCCCCTGTTAGTTTGTGTGTAGTTGAAGTAATTAGCATTAATTGCTTGCTATTATTACTACTACTGGTCGAACATGTTCCTGGCAGTCTAGCTCTGCCCCTGTTAGTTCGTGTGTAGTTGAAGTAATTAGCATTAATTGCTTTTAATCCGTGTGTTGCTATTATTACTACTACTTATTAGTCGCGTGAGTGTTACTACATGGAAGCATTGTTAGTGCTTTTTTTTTTGTCTCATTTAATACTTCATCTAATCCATCTGTTCCGATGGGTGGCTAATGTGATTAATTGAAATTTTTCTTTCTTTTCGTACTTTTTCCTTTTTCCTCCCTTTCCTGACATGATATTACAATTTTAAATGGTTCCCTGTCGCTTGTGTATGTCTTCATTTGTTGGATCAAGTATAATTTATTGTAAAAGATCTCAGCCCTATCCATATCATGCTTTCTATCATTTTCTTTTTTTCCTCTTATTTCTAATAGAATTGGTTTATTTGCTCCCTACTCATCGCCGTTTTCCTTCTTTTGATCAGTCAAATGTCATTAGTTGTGGTTTCTGTGCTTTCCTGCGAGTATCACGCCCCAAATTAGGCGGAGCATGACTGGCACCTGATGCTGTGAACTCTTTAATCATAATCATGACATACGTGCATATGAACTCTTTAAACAAACTTAAATCTTTAACATAAAGCATTTGGCTCGCATATCCATCATATATCAAAATCATAACTTCACCGAAGACTCATAATCATAGTGCAGAAATCATAACTCAAGACATATACATGAGAAGTAAAATGAGAATTCTCAAGTACATAGCTAAACCTCCCGCAATGTGTCAATGAAACCTCCAAGAACGTACATGAAAATAGTGGCACGAGACAAGTCCACGGCCCATCCAAAAAAACTGTCTAAATTTTTTTCGAATAGTATTCCTCAACCTAATCACTATAGCCAAATTGACATAACATAGGAGGATAAAGGAAACTGATTGCAGAGGAAAGGGTTTTTTTTTTTGCCGTTTGTAAGAGGTAGATGAGGAAAGGAGGAGTTGAGGGATCCAAGCCAGCTGTTTAAGCCCCTTGAGTAGTTGCAAGCATAAGATCTTTTATTAGTGAAAACATTGTTAATTCTCTGAAAATTAACCAATAATGATATTTGGTCAATTAAATCTTTCCTACCTTGTTAACATTCCTTATCTCAAACTTGTGTGTGCATGCTTTTACCTGCCTTAGAATTTAATACTGCTTTAGGGCAGTCGATTTTCTGAATCTTCGCTTTCTTCTGTCTATCCACCATTAGATCTCGGAGATTTGGTGATGCTATTTCAATGAAATGGATTCTTTGTGTTCTTTCTTTCTTTTTTGTAAAAAAACAATGTGTTGCTGATCTTTTGACACGAATAGCTCTTATTTTTTCAGGACGGCATATGATTTAAACCTTAATGATGATAGCTGGTCTCAAAATGTGTTTGACATTGTCGCTGGCAACACATCCATGTCATGGGAAAGGCTGGATGCGTGAGTTCTCATATTATTTGTGGTATGATGGTATTGACAATTAAGTATCTTTAAATTTATCTCTTTATCATACTTGTTTATCTGATGTCAGAGGAACTGTTCTCTCGCATTCCTTTGAGTTGGAGGCTAAGACCAAAACAGTGTTTTATGGTGCACCAGCAGTTATAAAATTCCGCATCCCCACAAAGGCTGCTCTGCAGGTTTGACATTCTCATCTGTTTCTTGACATGCTTCTACCTGTTTGGTTTATATGGATGGTGTTGGATCTTAAATGTTTTTGTTCTAGGAGGCATACTCAACTCCAATCCTTCCTCTTGACATACTAGCTGATAGACCTCCTGAAAAAAAATTTGATCGGGTAAGCTTAGATACTAGTTGCAGCTGCACACGGCCACCTAAATATGGTTAACTGGTCGTTGTTTCTTATAATGACTTCCTTTAATTTATTTTATTTTTCTTGCATGGATGTCTTACACTGCTGGTGAAAATTCACAGGCTAAGGTATGATTTCTTATTGGTTTTGAGAATGATTACAATCATGTAAAACTAGACATCGATTTGGGCAAGAAAGAAAGAAGATGAAGAAGACGAGAGGGAGCGGGGAGAAGAAATACTTATCTGGAAACAAAGTTTTTTCCATTTTTGGGCATCAAAGACTTTTTATTTTCCTTCTTTTGTTGCATTTTTTGGCTCCAAAACCACATGTCATATTTTTTTTTCGACTAGTCACCACGACTCAACTCCATGCATTTTGTTTCATTTACAATTTGCTAGTGAAGGGTTTAATAGGTTCATATCTGCCAACTTTAGGTGTTGAATAGGTCGAATCCTAAGATAAGATGAAAATTGGAGCCAAGTTTGAGACAGCCAATGTATTTGACTGCAAATGTTAAAAGTAAACTACATGGTGTAGAAAATTTGAGGACAATGTGAGATATGGAGTACAGAGTCTCATTTGATATCCCCTAGCCCTCCCCAAAAGTAATGTGGGGTTTCTCTTGAACTTGTGATGGCTTCGATGGAAAGTTTTAAGAATTAGGTCCTAACTTTTATCTGTCTTTTCTTTTCTTTTTTGCAGAGTTTATTGGCAAAATATGGATCCTTGATATCTGTGGTCTCAATTGTGGTTATGTTTGTATACCTGGTGGCAACCCCATCAAAATCCAATGTTGCAAAGGGAAACAAAAAGAAACGTTGAATGTTGGTTCCACAACTTGGCCTTTATTCAAGCAAGGATGCATATCAAGTTGGACACCTTCAGTTTTAGTTCTTTCGCGTCGTAGGTATCACAGGTTACCAGTTTAGATTTACACTGTAACGTCTGAGGAACTGATCAGTAAACTGAATTGTTTTCCTCCGCAGATTTCTAGGTTTCAGATTCACTGTAAGAGAATATGGAACATGGTCTTAGTCCTTGAACAATAGATCAGTCGCTTGTTTCTTGAGCCACAACGATTAATTTTTTTATGGTTTCTTCCAGTGCTCTTGTCTTCTCATCTTTTCCGTCTTCTTGAGCCGAGGGTCTATCGAAAACAGTCTCTCTGCCCCATCAGGGTAGGGATAAGGTCTGCGTACACACTGCCCTCCCCAAACCCACTTACCCACTTGTGGGATTTCACTAGGTTGCCGTTGTCGTTGAGGTGCAAAGAGTTTTGCTTTCCCAAATGGTGGGTTCTTTAAAAATCATTTATCTGATAGAGCAGATTAGGTTTAAGTAAGGTTAGTCTTTTTTGACCTGCAAGGTAATCGCAGGAGATGCGAGCTTATTCATATGCTTATTGCATTTGATTGCTCTACTTAAAGATCTAATGTAGATGTGTTACAGAACCTTTCTCTAATTAAAAAGTACCTTTAAGTCAACGTAGAAAAGTTAAAACTTTTGTGCCTCAGAATCTCATTTATATAATTCATATCCTAGTCTTATCAAGTTAAAAGAGTAGTCAATCTGAAAATGATTATAAATCATATAGTCGGGATGAGAGAATTGTGTAGAAAGTTAAATATAAAACGCATAAATCCATCCTCATTTTCCTGGCTTTGGAGTGAAAGAAGCCGGGAAATACACACAGAGATCCATACAGCAAGATACGAAATGCCCCTTAAATTGTGGATCACCAGATTCAGAAAAGTGAATAGTCTCCATTCCAATAAGTAGGTAGTTGAACTAAGAATACATAACAGTTCATTTGAACAAATTAAAGTTACAAGAGGCAGAGGGAAGCAGATGCACACATGTCCTCTACAACGTCCGGACGAAATCTGGGGAGTCCTTCCTGGGACCAACCAATGTTCGATACAAGTAAATCTTCTCGACCTTTTGCCTGTCATCAGAGCAAGTGTCTATCTGATCGTTCTCGCTGATGATCTCCACATTGAGCCTCGGCATCTTCTGAGCAACAGCCTTGCATGCTCCAAGAGTCACTTGGCAGGACGACATCCAAAGGGATCGCATTGTCTCATACTTCCCCACGTCCGCCAGAAGTGCCACATTACCAAAAGGGCTATCCCTGATCTCAAGCTTTTTCATTTTCTTGCACCCGTTCAACACATATAGCATCCCCTTGTCACTATCTCCAGCAAAGGCTATGGAGAGCATCTCAAGCTGCTCAGCATACATTCCTATGTAAAGGAAAACCTGATCAGTTAGAAGACCAGAGACTGACAGCCGCTTGAGGCCTTTGCACGACTGTACAATTGCCCCAAAACCTTCGTCTAGTGGCTGCATGGTAACTGCATCTGGCACAGTTGGGTTAAGAGTGCACAATCTGAAACGAATAAAGTTTGGGCAGTTTTTGGCAACAGTTATAAGTGCAGCATTAGTCATCTGCTGGCAGAAATACAACAATGAGTTGAGCTTTGGACAACCGGCTGATATTGCAACCAAGCCCTCTTCAGTTACAGCAGCATGGCCAAATCCATGAAGGTCAGATGGGAAGACCCTTAATTCCTGCAATTCTTTACAAGTAGAAGCCACAACACCTAGCCCTTTATCTCCAATAGTATCCAGAATCTGTGAAATCAATATTTAACGCGTCAAACAATTGTAGGAAAATAAAGCAACAAGGAAATAATTAAAAGGGGGGCAAAAATATCAACCCATAGGCGCTCTAGTTTTCCGCAGAAACGAATCAGCTTTATAAGTTCAGCACTGTAGATTCCAGGTGCATAGCTCAAGTTCAGGGACGACAAATTCAGGCAAATTGGATAAATAGCAGGCAGGCAGCGAGGAGCAATCTCCAAGAACCCCGACAAGCTCCTAATAGAAGTACACCTCTTCAGAGCATTCTTTAGTTTGTTGTAAGTCTCAGAAACTGGATCACTGATAAAACTCCCTGTCCCCAAGTCCACTAAGTGAGGAGCTTTAATTAAAATCCTTTGAAGAGCATCAAGAGGCACAGTATGATTTAATCTCAGACTTCTTAGGTTTGGACATCTAGCCACTAGCCTCTCAAGAGCTGCCAAGTTAACTTCTCCTTTGAGGCAAGCAAAATTCAAAGAGACAAGAGTAGTGCAGTTGTCTGAAAAACAACTAAGCCACTGTCCTCTGCGATCTTCGACTTCGTTTTCCTGCAAGTCCAACTCCCTTAAAAACCTGCAAGAATCAGACGACCAATTTCAGTTAATTATCTGCCCTATGTATCATTCAAATGCATCATAGATTTGCCTTTACACAAGCTCAAACCATCCTTGCAGCTCCTCACAGATGTTCTTCACCGAGACATCACGGGTATGAAAATTTGTAGAGAACCTGACATATCTTACTTCATACGCAGAGTGAGCTATAAAGAAGCTTGCATCTTTAAGAGACAGATGTTCTTCACCGAGACATCACGGGTATGAAAATTTGTAGAGAACCTGACATATCTTACTTCATACGCAGAGTGAGCTATAAAGAAGCTTGCATCTTTAAGAGACAGTTTGATTGCGAAAGAACATGACATTTCAACATGAACTACCATGAGCCACCAAAAAGAGAAAGATTTATTCTATTAGAACTTATTAAAGTAGACCGACGAACAGAACTTGTGTAAACTGTAGACTGAGTTTAACACCCAATACTAAACAAACGTGCAGAACTAAACTAACATTGCAAAACAGAGAAATATCCCAACAGCACAATTTTGTATATTGCTTGGTTAAGAATGAATACCCAGAGAAGCCACAAGGATGAAGAACTGCATCAATGTAGGAAAGCACTACTACTACATTAATGCAACTCACGAAAAGCAAACACACATAACCAACGATTAGACAAGAAATAATAATGCATATATATTATATTAGGCTGAAAGATTCGCTGCAGCAAAGGAATATATACCTGCAATTGGAAGCAATAGCAGCAAGACCATCAGTGGAGAAACCTTCACAGCTAACCAAAATCAAAGACTTGAAATTAGGAAAGGATCGCGAGAGTAGTTCAAGGCTCTCATCCGAAACCACCATCCTCTTCAAACGAAGCTCCTCCAAGTTCACACCACTCGCAGCCATCGCCTCAATCCAAGGGTCAACATAACCTCCCCAATCATGAGGGACCAAATTGAAATCCGCAAAATGGGGTTTCCCTTTCAAGGTAAGCGACCTAAGCCTCGGAAACCTAGCAATCACTCTCTCGGGGCTTACCGCGTAACAATTCCCTACAAACACCTTCTCTCTACTGAACCTCTCAACTCTATACCAAGAATTACAGACCAAAGAGACCGCATTTCGGTCCCTGTGGGAAGTCAAGAAATTGAAGACATGCTCCAACACTTCCTCTGGGAAGTAATTCATCATACACTGACACAAACACATTATTTGATGGTACAACTACCCTACTAAATACAACAACTTCACATTTTTGAACAAAAACTAGATCTAACAACAGAGAGAGAATAGATCTAAAGACTTGACCTTTATGGTACTACAAGTAGAACATTTAGATAGATCTGAAAGGAAAAAACAATGAAATTCAAGAAATACGATATTAATTAATCAGATAAGGAATATAGTCATCATCACCATCATATATAAAATAATAATAATATCAAGAAACGATGATTAGAGAACAACTTTATGAAGATGAGCAGATCTGAAGTGAAGAACCTATTCAGACAGAGAGACAGAGCTCCCTCCGTGGGCAGTAAATCTCTTATTATTATTATTATTATTATTATCACTCATTCATCAGAGACGAAACTGTTCTTCTCTCTCTCTCTCTCTCTACCCATCTCAATATGATGATAAGATATCTAAGCAAAGTGTTTCACATCATCACCACTCATCAGTCTTCAGGAAAAAAAGGAAGAAAGAGAGAGAAGTGTTTCTCTCCTCATCTTCTATTGACTAACCAAAGTAGTAAGCTAAATCTTGACTCTGGTTGAGTTAAAAGTAATGATCGGACGGTAGATATATGTCCTTGAGAGCAGAGTAACATGCATGTGTCTTTATCTCAAAAGCAATGCCAGTTTCACAAAATTGGCCATTCCTTTCACCATCTATTTACACGAAATGCCATTTTGTTGATAAGCTTCTCTTACCACATGTTTGTTGTTCTTGGTAATGGACTTAAATACAGAAAAAGTAGTTTTTCCAAGTGTCTTTTTAGAAAATAATTTTGAGAAAAATATACTTAGAAGTACTTTTTAAAGACTTAGTCAAACACTAATTGCTCTTCGAAAGTATTTTTTAAATTAAGTAGTCAAACACAAACTGTTTTGTACCAAAAGTATTTTTTTAAAAAACATTTCTCAAAAGAAGTTGATTTTAGAAGCTCGGTCAAACAAGCTACTAAAGATTAAAAGGAAAAGGAAATAGAGAGTTGTGTATAGTCAACCAAAGATTAAGTGGGGAGCCTTGACTAGGGATAGAGCGCAGGAGCGGAGAAGAAGTTGCTAGCAGTGGGGGCATGAGGGAGTAGTGACGACGCAAGAAGTGTGTGGATCACGACTGGGAATTGCATTAGGGAAGCAACGTGAAAGGTGTTAAGGGTCTTGAAGAGCTACTTAGATGGACACAAAGAGGACCGGTGGTGGAATAGAGAGGTCCAAGATAAAATTAAAGCAAAGAAAGCAGTGCATTAAAGCTAGTGGAGAGTAAAGACAAAGGAGAAAAGGACGAGTAAGGACTGGTATAAGAATACCAGGAAGGAGACGAAGTGAATGGTTACGGCGGCTAAGACTGCAACATCGAATGTTTATATAAAGAACTTGGGGCCAAAGGGACAAAAAGTTATACAGACTAGCCAATATGAGAAAAAAGGAAGATATTTGACATGTACCAAGTAAAGTATATCAAAGATGAGAAAGAAAAAGTACCGGTGGAAGAAGTACATATTACACGAAGATGGGTGGTATACGTATATGGACTCTTAAACAAAGAATGGGACATGAACACTATACTAAGTGATTTAGAGCACTCCGAGAGTAATCGAGATTTTGGACGATGACCATTGCTCCTTAGCTCATTTTTTATGGACCAACAAAATTTTAGGCGATTCGAGTCCGGTGGCCCGGGCCCATGCAAAAGGCGTGGGCTACGGCATACGAAAATCTAGGAACCGAGCGGAATTCAAGATTTATGGCACTAAAACGCCAAAAAACAAGAAACGGTCATGGCGAGACTGGTTTAGATCGTTTTCAATGGTTCGAAAAAATTTTAGGCGATCCGAACTCGGTAATCTGGGATCATGTAGAAGGTGTGGGCTATAGCACACGAAAATCTAGGAATCGGATGGAATTCCAGTATTATGGCCCTAAAACGCCAAAAACGAGTAACGGTCACGACGAGGCGGTGACTATTATTTCTTAGGTTGTTATTGATGGTCCGGCAAAATTTTAGATGATCCAGGTCTAGTGGCCCGGGACCATGCGGAAGGCATGGCTATAGCACACGAAAATCGAGGAATTGGGCGGAGTTCCAGTTTTGTGGCCCTAAAACCCCATAAAACGAGAACGGTCATAACGAGGTGGTGACTCTTGTTCCTTAAGTTATTTTTTATGGTGCGATATTAGTTTAGGCGATCCGGGTTTGGTAACCCGGGCCCATGCAGAAGGCATGAGCTATAGCACACGAAAATCTAGGAATCGGACGGAATTCAAGTTTTATGGCCCTAAAACGCCAAAAAATGATAAACGGTCATGGCGAGGCAGTTACTATTGTTCCTTAGGTAGTTTTTGATGGTCCAAAATGTTTTAAGGCGATCCTGGTGCGGTGTCCCGGTCCCATGTAGAAGATGTGGGCTATAGCACACGAAAATCTAGGAATATGGCGGAATTCCAGTTCCATGGCCCTAAAACGCCAAAAAAACTAGAAAGTTTCACGGCAAGGCGATGACTATTATTCCTTAGATCTTTTTTGATGGCCCGGAAAAATTTATAGTAATACGGGTCCGGTGGTTAGGCCCCATGCAGAAGGCGTGGGCAATAGCACACGAAAATCTGAGAATTAAGTAAAATTTCAGTTTTATGGCTCTAAAATGCCAAAAAATGAGGAACTATCATGGCGAGGGAGTGACTCTTGTTTCTTAGGTCGTTTTTGATAGACTGAAAAAAATTTAGGTGATTCGATTCAGAATGCCAGGGCCCATGCAGAAGGCATAGGCAATAGCACACGAAAATCTAGGAATTAGGCGGAATTCAAGTTTTATGTCCCTAAAAAGCCAAAAATGAGGATTGGTCATGGCGCGATAGTGACTATTGTTCCTTGGATTTTTTTTAGTAGTTCGGCAATATTTTACGAGATCAAGGTCCGGTGGCCCGAGCCCGGGCAGTAGGCGTTGGCTATTGCACACGAAAATTTGGAAATTGATCCGAATTCTAGTGCCCTAAAACTCCAAAAATTGAGGAACAATCATGTAGAGGCAATGCTTATTGTTTCTGAGGTCATTTTTGCAAGTCCGGCAAAATTTTAGGCGATTCAGGTCCGATGGCGCGGGCTCATGCAGAAGACGTGGGCTATAGAACACAAAAATTTGTGAATTGGCGAAATTCCAATTTTATGGCACTAAAATGCCAAAAAATGATGAACGGTCATGGAGAGACGTTGACTATTATTCCGTAGGTCATTTTCATGGTAACGGCAAAATTTTAATCGATTGGGGTCCGGTGACCCGGGCCCATGCGGAAGGAGTTGGCTATAACACACGAAAATCTTGAAATCGGGTGGAATTCCAATTTTATGGCTCTAAAATGACAAAAAATGAGGAACGATCTTGGCGAGCCAGTGGCTATTGTTCGTTAGGTCATTTTGACGGTCTAGAAACATTATAAGCGATCCAAGTCTGTTGTCCCTAGCCTATGAAGAAGGCATAGACTATAGTATACGAAATTCAGGAAATCGGGAAGGAATTCTAGTGTTATGACCCTAAAACGTCAAAAAAGGAGGAACAATCACGCTAAGGCGGTGACTATTGTTCCTTAGGTCATTTTTTATGGTTCAACAAAATATTAGGCGATCCGGGTCCGGTGGCCCGAGCCCATGCAGAGGGCGTGGGCAATAGCGTATGAAAATTTGAGAATTAGGCGGAATTCCAGCTTAATGTCTCTAAAATGCCAAAAAATGAGGAATGGTCATGGCGAGGCGATGACTATTGTTCCTTAGGTCATTTTTGATGGTTCGATAAAATTTTAGGCGATCCAGGTCCAGTGGTGCTGGCCCATGCAAAAGGTGTGGGCTATAGGATACGAAAATTTGGGAATTGTGCGGAATTCCAGTTTCACGGCCCTAAAACGCCAAAAAATGAGTAACAGTCATGACGAGGTAATGACTCTTGTTCCTTAGGTTGTTTTTTATTATCCAGCAAAATTCTTGGTGATACGTGTCTGGCTGCCCGGGCACATGCAGAAGGCAAAGATTATAGCACACAAAAATAAGATAATCAAACGGAATTCAAGTTTTATGGCCCTAAAACGGTAAAAAATGAGGAACGATCATGGCGAGCCATTGGCTATTGTTCCTTAGGTCATTTTTTATGGTCTAAATTTTTTTTAGAGGATATGGATTCGGTGGCCCTGGCCCATGAAGAAGGCGTGGGCTATAGGATATGAAAATTTAGGAATCATGCGGAATTTCAGTTTTATAGCCTTAAAATAGTAAAAATGAGGAACGGTCATAGAGAGCCAATGCATATTGTTCTTTAGATCATTTTTATGGTCCGAAAAATTTTAGACGATCTGGGTCCGGTGGCCCAGGACCATGAATAAGGCGTGGGCTATAGGACACGAAAATCTGAGAATCAGGTGAAATTTCAGTTTTATGGCCCTAAAACGTCAAAAAATGAGGAACAGTCATGGCGAGGCGGTGACTATTGCCCTTAGGTGGATTTTGATGGTCCAATAAAATTTTAGGCTATCCAGGTGTTCGCAACAAATTTTCGTAAGATGAAAAATAAATTGCAACAAAAATAATATGAAGAAAAGGTGATTTTATTGATAAATATTTGTGAGTACAATTCTATGTATCCCTTGATTCTCCTCTCTAAAATTCTCCGTGATTCGAGGGCTTGAGAAGCGCCTTTCTCGAATGTAGGATGATGCAGACCTCCTTGTGATGTATTTAATCGCCAAGAACATCGAGCAACACTTTGTTGTTACGGGTTGATCCCCGGGAAGAACTCCATTGATCACTCCTTTGTCGAAGAACTAAGCACTTGATGATTGATCTCTCTGTTTGTGGATGCCTTCACCAATTGCGGAGTGTTCTTCTCCAACTCTGAATGTCCCATGAGAGTTATGTAACCCCTCTATTTATAGTTGTAGAGGATGAGCAGTCCAGCTACATGTGAACTCTCTTACTTGATTCTGATTGGCCATGTTATTTTAGCCACTTGGCGACATGTGGTTGGTTCTTGCTTTTTGACTTGGATTGCCACATCATTTAACACGTGGCGTCATATTTTTGGCTTGCAGTTTGACTGAATATGCCATGTCACTTGACACCTGGCATGAGTCTGGGCCTTAAGATGAAATGGACCTTGGGCTTGAAAATAATAAAATGGACTAATTTAACTTGTAAAGTCAAAATTAATTATTTAACCCAATTGAATTTAATCCAAATTTTGCATGGATCAGACCCAATAAATTTTATATGTCTACAGATGCCCCCTACTTCAAGGTTCGTCCTAATGTGTCTTATCGAGATTTGATGACGAGGCTTGAAGTACCCGTGAGACAACTATTATTTTTTTAACAAAAGCCTCTTTTAAACTTAATTGCACATATCTCCTTCAAAGTGAAGCACGGAAATATCAAAACTGAAATTTCTTCCATGTAAAATTTTCCAAAATAATCACTTAAGTAAGCCTGCTTAATTAAGGAAGGAGCTGCTTTTAATATTTTCCTTCTCCGGTTAGCAGTCCAATTTAAGATCTTCTTAAGGACGGCAGAACAAAGTAATTCCATCTTTGGCTTGAATTACTATTTTAATCTAATTCTTTTTTGG
The DNA here is from genome assembly GCF_000393655.2 of Nicotiana sylvestris. Lineage (NCBI taxonomy): Eukaryota > Viridiplantae > Streptophyta > Magnoliopsida > Solanales > Solanaceae > Nicotiana > Nicotiana sylvestris. The sequence goes on along the minus strand of NC_091065.1, from coordinate 193,004,279 downwards.
AAAGAATGGCTAAGTCCAAACATTAAGCAAAGCCACATAACTCACTTACCTCAATTTGTGTTTGGATATTAATTGCAATTTACACATGACGAGTAATCAATTTGTGTTTCACTAGCACATAGAATCTTTTTTATTCAACTTCGGTCCAATTTGTCCACGGGATAATTAACTTCAATCGGATAACTCTCTTCTTTTCTCTTCTTTTCTGTTTAAAAGACGAACTCTTCTTGCAATACCTATAAAAGGAGGACCAAGCCAACTAGTTTTCCGTCACAATTGAATATCAAGCTCCTCTGTCTAACTAGGTCGAAGCACCAAAACTGATATTAGAGCTTCTTCTATCTAACCAATTGCTTTCACGAACTGTTTGCACTCTCCCTTTCTTTCATTCCTCTTTTTTTTGTTATCTCCTTAATTTTTTTTGTTGAATCATGACTTGCTTTCTCTCCCCTTTTTTATGCAGCAGATCATTCAATTTAAATAGGTAGAAAAGAGAACTAGAAGCAACCAAGCGCGCTCCATGCAATAATTTGGGGATGAAGTTGTGCTTCCCGTATTACTTCTTTATTCAAAATTAATCCATGTTGAAGGACTCCACTAGCATGAGAAGCCAAATTTGCAAACTCTGAGCAATGGAGATCACTGTTCAAGACCAAAAAAAATATTTGCCGCAATTTAAAGCTTCGTGCTATGGGCACCGATATCTGTCATTCTGAACTAGACTGTTGTGCTGCTTTCGATATCTTTTTTATGTCAAACTGAAGCGCCATGATGCTGAATCGTCGTGCTATTAGCACCATATCCACAGAATTTCGTGTTGTTGGCATCGAGGATTTCCAAAATATTTTTCTTTTGTAGGCTTTTGCAAGAGTACCAACGGTCTTTGATATCACTAAGGAGATGCACGAGATGCCTATATGATTTGCAGTGAAACACTTGTCTCTTTGTTGCGGCCTGGCAAGAGAGACGCATGAAGTGTCTTTCCAAACTTGGTGATGAAATACCTACTCTTTGAGGTTCGATGATACCATATTTCATTATTGGCAAGACAACATGTACCACATCGCACCATTGCAGGTTGACGAGGAAGTCAACTGGAGTAGGCTTTTCCAACTTCGGCGAGCAAGCACTTGGCGCGTCTCTGCTGTTTTGACTTCATAGAATTTCATGCTCGCATTAAAAAAAATCGTATCTCGACCTAGCAGTGTCCAAACTGCAATCTGCTTGGTTCTGCTGAATTAAAACTTGCACCACAACGACATATCCAAAATTTAGGGCCAAATTCCATCAGGACAAATCGAATGAACTTTTGAAGGCGATGCACAAGTCTGTCATTTCGGCTTCACAGCCTTGCATGCTATCATTGGAATGCATACATCTCAAGCTAGGAATGTCCAAATCACTATCCGTCTATTCCATTGGAAAGAAGACTCAGAAATAAGAAAATACCCAAAATATTATGGAAGGATTCCTAGCAGATTAGCCTCAACAATATTTTGAAAGCGACCCACCTGTCTGCCGAACTCGCTATTTAGCTTTGTGCGCACTCGTTGAAAAATTCATATCTCGATCTACCAGAGTCAGAATTGCAAGCCATCTATTCCATTGGAATGAACAAGAGTGTCTTTAATACTTGAAGATATCATGGACGAACTCCTTTTGAATTGCCTGCAACAGTAGTTTGAAATTGCTCCCAACATTTGCTGCACTTGCAATTCAGCTTTGCGCACTTTTATAGAAAACTTCATATATCAAGCTACGGGTGTCGGAATCCCGAGATCTGCACCATCGGAAAGATAAGTTTGATACCTACAACACCTGAAAATATTGTGGCAGAACTCCTTTTAGATTGGTCGCGATATTACTTTGAAGTCGCTCCTGATGTTTGTTTTGCTGCTTTGTAGCTTTGTGCACTTTCGTCAAAAAAATTCATATCTCGAGCTACGAATCTCCAAATTGCGATCCGTTTGAACCGTTAAAAGTTAAACGCAGATACCTACAAACATGTTAATTTCATGGAATAACTCGTTTCGATATGAAAACAGAAAAATTCTCAAATCCATCTAGCAGCAGTAAACTTTCAGATTCGTGTAGTTCCGGCAGAAATAAAATCATATTTTGAGCTAGGAGCCTCCAAATCACAAATGGTTTGTGTTGTTTGACACTAGGTATACGCAGCTACAACATGTGAAAAGTTAGAGGTAGAACAGATTTTAGATGGACTGCAGTGACTTTTCGAATTTGATTGATATGTCATTTGAGCTCGATTTCCAACTTTGCGCACTCATGCGGAAAAATTCCTAGCTTGGGCTATGGGTGTCTGGACCATAAACATCTTGATTCTACGACATTTAGATGTGAAGAAATATAACCATGCCAAAGATCAAGGCTTCATTCTCTCTGAGTTGTCCTATTTTGAGATTGACTCTACATTATTGCATATAGTAACTTCAAGTACCATGCTTCACAAATCTTATCTCTTGTTTATTCCTTTTGTAGAGTCGCGAAGGAGCTCAAAGGGTCCAGATGTCACACTGAGGTGTCATACAAGATACAGAGTCAACCTTCCAACATCTGTTGCACTTGATTTGTTGATAGTCTTGAAGTTCATCAATGGCGGCTCCCATGCTGATTAAAGGTTTTTCAAGAGAGACGACTTCTCATATATGGGACCTTCAACCAACACTTGCACAAGAGAAGCAAACTATCATGATCGAGGCCTAACAACAAGATATATGATCAAGAGATTATTACAACTACTAAACACGAGAGACATACATCGGGAATGGCATCAAATGTAGAGACGTCATACGGAAAAGCATTTGAGACGCGTCAGCAACAAAGCCTAGTTTATGATCTTCTTCATGATTTAGGCTTTTATATAGAAAAATGTCTTGTTCCTTTTGTCTCTACATTTTTGAATGTATCAACTTTTGTACTATTGAAGCAATAAAACATCTTTTATATTTCAATGCAAATCGTCTTCTTTTCCTCATAGATATGTGTCTATACACTTGGAAGAATTAATGTAATGATCTGATGACGCCAAACTTTTATTTTTTTAAAACTCATGCTACTGAACTTAGAATGGAAGTCTAAGATGCCTACTTACCTCGGTAAAGAGGATCAAGTCATAACGTAGTTTAGAGGGATGAGTTTTTTTTTTGGTCACTTTTGCCTAGGCCGCCTCTTTCAAGGTTTTCAACCTATCAATTTTTTTGTCGTACACAGTTTAGACTCATGCAGGCCAGGAGCGTGGCAACGTGCAGTTTAGGCTCATGCATCAAGGAGCATCATGACTTACAATTTAGGCTCGTACGTCGAGGAGTGTTGGTGACTTTCATGGGAAGTACTGCTTCAGAAATTTTCCGTTGATCGGACCAACTCTAAGACCATCCTTATCGACAATTTTGTATGTGCCACTTGAAAGGCTTCCTTCACAACATATGTCTCATCCCATTTTGAGGTAAACTTGTCGCCTATGCATTTGTTGAGGATTATGGGTCATTGAATAGCTAGGACTAAGTCTCCCACTTGGAATGATCGTGGCCGCACTTTCTTGTTGAAAGCTCTAGCTAGTCAAGCTTGATAGCACTCCAATTTTTGTTGCGCTTCCAATCTTTTCTCATCCAATGCCTCTAACTCTGCTACGCGAAGTTGAGCATTCTCCTCAGACGTGAGTCCTTCTTGGATTGCAATCCGCAATGATGGAATTTGTTGCTCCAACGGACGGACTGCTTTTACGCCATATACCAAAGAGTAAGGAGTTGCTTGTGTAGTAGTTCTGAAGGTTGTCCTGTTTGCCCAAAAAGCTTCACCAATTTTCTCATGCCAATCTCTCTTGTTCTTTGCAACAACTTTCTTCAAAAGGTTACCAAGCGTCTTGTTAAAAGCTTCAGCAAGGCCGTTGGTGGGTGTATTATAAATTGAAGACTTATGTTGTTTGAAACTGAACTTCTCGCATAGACTCTTCACGAGCTTGTTGTCAAATGGCGTTCCAATATAAGTGATTATGTATCTTGGTATGCCGTACCTAAAAATTATATATGACTTGACAAAATCGACAATAGTTTCCTTTTTCACCTCTTTGAGTGGATTAGCTCAGCCTATTTAGAGAAGTAGTCCGTAGCGGCCAATATGTACATCTGTCCCTTTGATGACCTTGGAAGTGGTCCAACAACGTCAAATCCCAATGCATCAAAAAGTCATGAAGCTCCAGTTGGGTGAAGAGGCTTTGGAGGTTGGTGGATGTAGTTGGCATGAAATTGACACGCTTGACATCTTTTGGCATGATCCATGCAATCCTTCACTATTGTCGCCCAATAGTAGCCCATCATCTTGATGCAAAAATGGAGCTTGGGACCAGATTGGTGTGCTACACATGAGCCAGAATGTGCTTCCTCTATCACTTGGCAGGCTTCTTCTTTGTCAAGACATCGCAAGAATAGTCTTTCAAAAGAGCGGCGAAACAATGTCCCCTTATAGAAGATGAATCGTGGTGCTCTTTGTTTGATGTCTGTTCTTTGTCACGGATCTTTAGGTAACTTTCCATGTTCAAGGTACTCTATCAGTGGTTGCCTCCAATCTTCTTCTTCAATCACTTGAACAGACGTGTGATGGCTTTCATTGATTTGAAGATCTAGAAGTCTAGGAATAACCCATTGATGACACACGTATACCTTTGTCAACTCATTCTCTCCAAGTGCCATCATCGTAGCCAAGTTAGCCAAAGCATCAGCCTTGCGATTTTCTTCTCTTGGGACGTGGTTTAAGAACGCTTGGTCGAATTTTTCAAGTAAACCAGAAGCATATTGATGGTATGGAAATAGATCTTCCTTCTTTACCTCGTAACTCCCCAAAAGTTGGTTGATGATCAACTTAGAGTTTCCGTAGATCTCCAACTGTAGAATCTTCATTTCTAATGCCATTTAGAGACCGATGATCAAAGCTTGGTACTCTGCGGCATTGTTGGAGCATGTTTCACCTAAAATAAAGGAGAATGACAAGACTTGTCTTTCTGGAGAGATCAACACAACACTTGCCCCCACACTATTACGATGTGCAAATCCATCAAAGAACATTGTCCATGGTGGTAATTCTTCGATGAACAAAACGTCTTCATCTGGAAACTCATCCGAAAGCTCCCATTCTGCCGGAAGAGGGTGATCAGCCAGAAAATTGGCTGGTGATTGTCCTTTCATAGCTTTTTGAGGTGTGTATATGATCTCATATTGGTTAAATAATATGGACCATCTTGCTAGGCGTTCAGAAAGAACAGGTCGAGTCATCACAAACTTCACGGGATCTGCTCGAGAGATGAATTTGATGGTGTATGCTTCAAAATAATGCCTTTGCTTCTTTATTGCATAAAGTAACGCTAAGCATATTTCTCAACAGACGTATAATTCAACTAATCTCCTATCATAGTTCGACTAAGGTAGTACAAGGTTTGTTCCTTTCCTTCCTTATTCTCTTGAGCAAATAGTGCTCTAAGTGAACGTTCATGTGCCACGATGTAGAGTATCAATGGGTTCCCAAGCATTGGTGCCCCTAACACGGGTGGATTCAGTAGGTATATTTTAATGCTTTCAAAAGCATTTTGACATGATTGATCCCAATGAAAGGGATATCCTTCCTCAATAGATGATTGAAGGGTTGACACCGTCCAACTAGATTAAAGATGAACCTCCAGATGAATGCTAAGTTTCCTTGGAGACTTCGAAGCTCCCTCAAGTTCTTTGGATCGGGCATTTTCTGAATGGCGTCAATCTTTGCAGGATCAACTTCAATTCTACGATGACGCACAATGAAGCCAAGAAACTTTCCTGAGGTAACTCCAAATGCACACTTGAGTGGATTCATCTTCAGGTCAAATTTTCTTAACCTTTCAAAAACAATTCGAAGGTCTTCAAGGAGGTAATGCCTACTCTTCATATTCACCACTAATTCATCGACGTAGCATTCAACCCTATTATAAAGCATGTCGTCAAAGATGTTTTGCATCGCGCGTTGGTAGGTGGCACTAGCATTCTTCAGACCAAAGGGCATCACTTTGTAGCAATATATCCCTTTTGGAGTTTGGAAAGCAGTACACTCTTCATCTTTTGGAGACATTTTGATTTGATTGTATCCGAAGGACCCATCTATGAATGCCATAGCTTCATGCCCTGTTGTAGCATCAACCATGAGTTCAATAATTGGTAGCAAGAAGTCATCTTTTGGACATGCCTTGTTTAGCTCTCGAAAGTCAACACAAACACGTATTTGACCATTCTTCTTCTTGACAGGTACAATATTCGATATCCATGATGGGTACTTCACCTCTTGAATAAATGCTGCCTCGATGAGCTTCTTGACTTCGACTTCAATTTGTGATACAAGCTCGGGTCGAAACATGAGTTGTGACTGCTTCACAGGGCGTGCTCCACGTTTGATCCCTAAATGATGAACAATTACCTTAGGACTAAGACCAGGCATTTCTTTATATGACCAAGCGAAGACATCTTTGTACTCGGTCAACAACTTGGAGTATTCCTCCTCCTCTTGAGGCGTAAGCAGTGCACTAATGAAGGTGAGGCGTGGATCTTTCGGATTACCTAAATTGAGTTCCTTAAGTCATCCACAGTTGATTGCCCACCATCTTCTAGTTGAGGGGGAGCCTCATATGCTTCATCACCGACGTTAAGGCATGGACTATCTTCCATAGTTATGTGATAGGATGTTTCCACAAAGTCTGACTTTTCTCTTTGACTTCCTTAGATGGTCGGCATGGCTTCTTTCTCTTTCTTTGCTTTTTTATGAGGCTGGAAAGTGTAAACAATGGTTCTCTTTTGCACCTTCAGTGGACCATCTGTGGCTATTGACAAAATAGACTTCCTCTTCATGTGTGATGGGAAAGCACTACAAATTTCTTTGTCAGCAACAACTTCAAAATGATCCCGCTCCTCATGGATTGCTCCTTGTATTTTGACAGTATCTTTCTAGATAAAGACTTCATTGTGGTCCCTGGGCGACAAAAGATAGAGGTATTTGAGGTAGTGAAAACTTCTTTTAGATGTTTGGAAGCTACATATTCACCTTTGTGGCTTAGCCTTTCAAACACTAAGACTGGAGGGGTTGAGCCTCTAATGCTATCAAATACTGAAGCCCGTTGTTTTATTTTCTTGCCCTTAACTTCCTTCTTCTCCTCTACCGAGGTGTATTGTGATGAAGCTATCTCTTTGCTTCTCTTTGATGAAATTCGAAGAGGCTCTGCCAAACTGAACCCCAACCCAAACTTTAGAGTGGCGACGTAGTGCCCTTGCTTTCTTAACTTCATTTGGGACTCATTGAGCCCATGTATATTTTCACCAGTGACTTCGTATTTGAATTCTCCTAGTTATGATGGATTGGATAAGTCATAACCAGACTTTTCCAGTAGTATGAAGGCCTTAGGATCATAGTGCCCTTTTATTTTATCAGCTTAGAGATTGCCTTTAGCAGACTCACAAGTCGCGGATGGGATTTGTGCAACTGGGGCAGTCATATGCTCCTACAAATGTTGGATATCTTTGTGACTCATTTGCTTTTTTGGATTACATTCATGTAGCAAAGGTTGCCCTTTATTTCGACGCTCACGTGGAACATAGCGAAAAACCAGATGCTCCCCAGTCTTTGTCTGTATGTCACCTTCAAATGATGATATCTTAATGGAGACTTCTTCTGTTCCCTTCTTAGGTAGCTTGGTGATAGTCCATTGAGCCTCATTTTCCTCTTCTGACTTAACATCAGCTTCGTCATCTGATGATGGTTTCTCCATTTTCGGCTCACAAGAATCTAGGTAGAATTTTGCGTCTAAAAAGTATGACTCCGCCTTAGTGAAAGGCTTGATGTCTGCATCAATTTTGACTATCTCACCATCTCTTTTGTACTTCAGACATTGATGCAAAGTAGATGATACCACCCCATTCTCATGAATCCAAGGACGTCCAAGCAACAAGTTGTATGATGTTTTAACATCTATGACGTGAATCAGGGTGTTTGAATTCATCTCGCCAATGGATAATCCTACGCGGGCCATACCTATGGCTCGTTGTCCTCCTTGGTTGAAACCTTGGATTGTTAGGTTACGTTTGGATAGCTCATCGATAGAGATCCCAAGCTTTTTTAGCACCATCTTTGGCATGATTGTGGGTACGTCTGAATCTAGAAATGGATAAACCTTCTCCTCTAATTCCTTCAAGGTGGGACGACGCTTCTCCTCTTTGGGATATTGACTCGGGGTCTTATCCTCCTTCACTTTTGCTTAGTAGTGACCTTCACGGAAGTTGCTTTCACCGCCATTGCTTCTTTGGTTTGGTTCTTTGATGCAACATTTTTCTTGAACTCCTTTTGATCAGCAAATGGAGATGCCTTTCCATGACTTGCGATTCTTAACTCCATATCGTGCGCTCGTGTTGTAAGTTCTTCAAAAGTTCACGGTTTGATCCCGTGTAGAATGTACAAAAGGCCCCAGTGCATTCCTTTAATGCACATATCCATAACAGATATCTCTCAAAGGCGATCTTTGCAGTCCAAACTTAACACCCTCCAACGATTAATGTAATCCACCACGGGTTCGTCCTTCCTTTGCTTGGCGCATGTCAAATCTATTATGCTTACAGTTCTTCTCGGTACTGTAAAACGATTGAGGAATTCCTTCTCAAGTTGCTCCCAACTATCAATGGACTCGGGCTCCAAGTCAAAATACCAGTCAAATGCGTTCCCTTTCAGAGAACGAACAAATTGTTTTACCAAAAGGTCACCATGCGTTCCAGCATTTCTACAAGTCTCGACAAAGTGGGCAATATGTTGCCTTAGGTTCCCTTTACCATCAAATTGATGCAGCTTTGGTGGTTGATAATTGGTGGCATGGTTAAATAATCAATACTCTTAGTATAAGGCTTGGAGTAGTACAACGAACTTTGCGATGGTCCGCCATATTGAGCTCTGATGGTGTTTGTTATCATGTCTTGCAATTGTTGGACAGATAACGCCGCAACTGAAGTAGATTGATTTTCCTTTTGAATGTTTAACTTTGCAAGTGATTCCTTAACAACCATTTTCTGGGAGTTGAAGATAGGTGAACGAAGAGGGACATGGCTCGACTCTCCAGGTGCATAGGCCTCCAATTTGTTCATGAGTTGAGCGATATGAAGGTCTTTGTCTTCAACAGATTTCTTCAAGACTCTATAGTTTGTTCCATCATGGCAAACTTTTCGTCCACGTTAGTTGCGTCAGTCACAAGGCATTGACTTTCGTTGAAACTGAAGAATCCACCAAATTCTCAAATCCGCCAAGGTTTGAGGTTGTTTGAGAAAGTTCGTCAAACATCGAGAATGGGGTGTTGCCCCCAGAGATTGCGGTTGCGAACGTCATATGAGATCTGCTTTTCTTTGACATCTCCAAGGAGGCGAAGTATTCGGATCCATCCAAGCCACTAGCCTTGAACTTGCTTCGAGTGATTGGGCCAACATGACTGAGCTCAGTGGATGCAGCAACAGTAACATCTTTGCATGGAACATCACACATGTGGAAGGCCATTGTAGTAGTAGATCTAAAGTTTGTAATTTCAACTTGCAAGAAGGAGAGATGAAGGGCAGAATTTGTCCCACTGGGCGTGCCAAAATTTGTTCGCAATAAATTTTCGTAAGACGAAAAATAAACTGCAACAAAAATAATATGAAGAAAAAGAGATTTTATTGATAAATATTTGTGAGTACAATTCTATGTATCCCTTGATTCTCCTCTCTAAAATTCTCCATGATTCGAGGGCTTGAAAAGCATCTTTCTCGAATGTAGGATGATGCAGACCTCCTTGTGATATATTTAATAGCCAAGAACATCGAGCAGCACTTTGTTGTTACGGGTTGATCTCCGGGAAGAACTCCGTTGATCACTCATTTGTCGAAGAACTATGCACTTGATGATTAATCTCTCTGTTTGTGGATGCCTTCACCAATTGCGGAGTGTTCTTCTTCAACTTTGAATGTTCCCTGAGAGTTATGTAACCCCTTTATTTTATAGTTGTAGAGGATGAGCAATCCAGCTACATGTGAACTCTCTTACTTGATTCTGATTGGCCCATGTCATTTTAGCCACTTGGCGACCTGTGGTTGGTTCTTGCTTTTTGACTTGGATTGTCACATCATTTAACACGTGGCGTCATATTTTTGGCTTGGAGTTTGACTAGATATGTCATGTCACTTGACACCTAACATGAGTTTGGGCCTTAAGATGAAATGGACCTTGGGCTTGAAAATAATAAAATGGACTAATTTAACTTGTAAAGCCAAAATTAATTATTTAACCCAATTTAATTTAATCCAAATTTTGTATGGATCTGACCCAATAAATTTTATAAGTCTACACCAGGTCTAGTGGCTCGGGCCCATGCAAAAGGAGTGGGCTGTAGCACACAAAAATCAAGAAATCGGGCAGAATTCCAGTTTTATAGCCCTAAAACACCAAACAAACGAGGAACGATTATGCGAGGTGGTGGCTATTATTCCTTAGGTTGTTTTTGATGGTCCGAAAAAAATTTAGGCTATCCAGGTCCGGTAACCCTGGCCCATGCAGAAAAGCGTGGACTATAGCACACGAAAATCTGAGAATCGACCGGAATTCTAATTTTATGGCTCTAAAATGCCTAACAACAAGGAACGGTCATGGCAAGGTGGTTTTATTGTTCCTTAGGTCATTTTTTATGGTCCGGCAAAATTTTAGGCGATCCGGGTCTGGTGGCTTTAACATACGAAAATCTAGAAATCGAGCGGAACTCCGTTTTTATGGCCCTAAAATGCCAAAACATGAGGAACGGTCATGGCGAGGCGGTGACTATTGTTTCTTCTATCATTTTTGCTGATTCGACAAAATTTTAGGTGATCTGGGTCCGGTGGCTCGGGCCCATTCAGAAGAGGTGGGCTATAGAATATGAAAATCTAGGAATGAGGCAAAATTTCAATTTTATGGCCCTAAATGTCAAAAAATGAGGAATGGTCATGGTGATGTTGTAACTATTGTTGCTTAGGTTGTTTTTGATGATCCAGAAAATTTTTAGGCAATCTGGGTTCAATAGCTCGAGGCCATGTAGAAGGCGTGGGCTATAACACACGAAAATCTAGGAATCACGCAAAATTCAGTTTTATGGCTCAAAAACTCCAAAAATGAGGAATGGTCATGGAAAGGCGGTGACTATTTCTCCTGATGTTGTTTTTGATGGTCTACCAGAAGTTTGGGTGATCCAAGTCCGTTGGGCTGGGCCCATGCAAAAGGCGTGGCCTATAGTACATGAAAATCTGAGAATCAGGCAGAATTCTAATTTTATGGCCCTAGAACTCCAAAAAATAAGAAACAATCATGGAGAGACATTGACTATTATTCCCTAGGTCTATTTTGATGGTCGGAAATTTGTTTAGGTAATTTGGGTCCTGTGGCCCAGGCCCATGCGAAAATTTGGGAATGAGGCGTTATTCCAGTTTTATGGTCCTAAAACGCCAAAAAAATGAGGAACGTTCATGGTGAGGCGGTATTTGTTGTTCCTTAGGTCATTTCTTATAGTTCGATAAATTTGTAGGCAATCTAGATCCAGTAGCCCGGGTCAATGTAGAAGGCATGAGCTATAACACATGAAAATTTATAAATTGGATGGAATTTTAGTTTTATAGCCCAAAATGCCAAAAAAGAGAAACAGTCATAGCAAGGTTGTGACTATTGTTACTTAGGTCATTTTTGATAGTCCGGCAAAAGTTTAGGTGATCCAAGTTCGGTGGCTCAGGCCTATGCAGAAGGTGTGGGCTATAACACACGAAAATATGAGAATCTGACGAAATTCCGGTATTATGGCCCTAAAACATCAAAATAGGAGGAACGGTCATGGCGAGGCAGTGATTATTATTCCTTAGATCATTTTTTCTGATACAACAAAATATTAGGTGGTCCGGGTCTGGTGGCTTTGGCCCATATAAAACACGTGGGCTATAGAATACGAAAATCTAGAAATTAGGCGGAATTCTAATATTATGACCCTAAAATATCAAAAAACGAGCAACGGTCATGGCGAGGCGGTGACTATTGTTCCTTAGATCATTTTTTATGGTCCAAAATTTTTTTAGACGATCTGGGTCCTGTGGCTCGGGTCCATGCAGAAGGCATGGGCTATAACACACGAAAATTTGGGAATCGGGTCTAGTTCCAGTTTTATGGCCCCAAAATGTCAAAAAATAAGGAATAATCATGGCGAGGCGGCGACTATTGTTCCTTTGATCGTTCTTGATAGTCTGACAAAATTTTAGGCGATACTAGTCCAGTGGGCCCGGCCCATGTAGAAAGTGTGGTTATGGCACACATAAATCTAAAAAAGAGATGGAATTCTAGTTTTTTGGCACTAAAACACCAAAAAATGAGGAACGGTCTTGGCGAGGCGGTGAATATTGTTCCTTAGATCAATTTTTATGGTCCGATAAAATTTTAGGCAATCCGGGTCCGGTATCCCGGGCCCATGCAGAAGGCGTAAGCTCTATAGCATACAAAAATTTCGAAATCAGACATAATTCCAGTTCTATGGTACTAAAACGCCAAAAAAAGAGGAATAATAATGGAAAGGCGGTGACTATTATTCTTAGGTAACTTTTGATTGTTCAAATTTTTTTTAGGCGATCTAGGTACAGTGGCTCGGGCCATGTAGAAGGCGTGTGATACAACACACAAAAATCTTAGAATCATGCGAAATTCCAGTTTTATGGTCCTAAAATACCAAAAATTAGGAACGGTGATGGAGAGGCAGTGACTATTGTATTTTTTATGGCCCTAACAATTTTTATATGAGTCGGGTACGATGACCCGGGCCCATGTAGATGGTGTGGGCTATAGCACACAAAAATCTGGGAATCGGGTGGAATTCCAATTTTATGGCCTTAAAAAGCCAAAAAACAAGGAACGATCATGACTATAGTTCCATAGGTCATTTTTTATGGTCCGACAAAATTTTAGGCGATCAGGGTCTGGTGGGTCGGACCCATGTAGAAGACGTGATCTATAATTTAAAAATCTAGGAATCGGGCGGAATTCAAGTTTTATGGACCTAAATTCCCAAAACACGAGGAACGATCATGGAAAGGTGGTAATTATTATTCCTTAGGTCATTTTTAATGGTCCTACAAATTTTAAACGAACTCAACACATGCATAAGGCATGTGCTATAGCAAACGAAAATCTAGAAATCGGGTGAAAATCTAGTTTTATATCCCTAAAATGCCAAAAAATCGAGGAATGGTCATGGCGAGGCAATGACTATTGTTCCTTAGGTCATTTTTTATGGTCCGGCAAAATATAAGGCGATCCGAGTCTGGTAGCCCGGGTCCATGAAGAAGGTGTGAGCTATAGCATACGAAAATCTGGGAATCAGGAGCAATTTAAGTTTTATGACTCTAAAATGCCAAACAACAAAGAACGGTCATGACTAGGCGGTGTCATTATTCCATAGGTTATTTTTTATGGCTTGGCAAATTTTTTAGATAATTCGGATCCGGTGGCCAGTTGTGCCTATTGTTCTGTAGGTCGATTGGCTATAGCACACGAAAATTTAGAAATTAGGCGGAATTCCAATTTTATGGCCCTAAAACTGCAAAAAATGAGGAACAATCATAGAGAGCCAATGGCTATTGTTCGTTAGGTTATTTTTTATGGTCTAGAAAAATTTTCAATGATCTAGGTCCGTTATCCCTAGTTTATGAAGAAGGCGTTGGCTATAGTACATGAAATTCAGGAAAGCTAACAGAATTCTAATTTTATGGCCCTAAAACACCAAAAAAGGGGAAACGGTCATGACAAGGCAGTGAATATTGTTCCTTAGGTCATTTTGGATAGTCCAGAAAATTTTTAGGCGATCCAGATCCAGTAGCCCCGGCCCATGCAGAACGTGTGAGCTATAACACACGAAAATCTGGAAATCAAGCAGAACTCCAGTTTTATAGCCCTAAAACACACAAAAAACGGTCATGACGAGGCAGTGACTATTGTTCCTTCTATCATTTTTTGATGATCCGGTAAAATTTTAGGCGATCCGGTCCCGGTAGCTCAGTCCAATGCAGAAAACGTGGGCTATGGAACACAAAATTTAGGAATCAGGAAAAATTCCAATTTTATGGCCTTAAATGTCAAAAACGATGAATGATCATAGCAATGCAGTGACTATTGTGTCCTTAGGTTGTTGTTGATTATTCGTCAAAATATTAGGCTATCTGGGTTCGATGGTTCGAGCCCATGCAGAAGGCGCGGGCTATAACACACGAAAATCTAGGAATCAGGCAGAATTCCAGTTATATGACTCAAAAACTCCAAATTATGAGGAAGTGTAATGAAAAGGCGGTGACTATTGTTACTTATGTCACTTTTTATGCTCCCACAAAAGTTTGGACGATCCAAGTCCGATTGTTCGGACCCATGCAAAAGGCGTGGACTATAGCATATGAAAATTTGGGAATCGAGCGAAATTCCAGTTTTATGGCCCTAGAACGCTAAAAAATAAGGAACGGTCATGGAGAGGCAATGACTATTGTTCCCTAGGTCAGTTTTGATCGTCGGATTTTCTTTAGGAGATCTAGGTCCTGTGACCTGGGCCCATGCGAAAATTTGGGAATCAGGTGGTATTTCAGTTTTATGGCCCTAAAACACCAAAAAATAAAGAACGGTCATGGCGAGGTGGTGTTTGTTGTTCCTTAGGTCGTTTCTTAAGGTCCGATAAATTTTTAGGCGATTTGGGTCCAGTGGCCCAGGCCCATGAAGAAGGCATGGACTATAGCACACGAAAATTTAGAAATCGGGCGAAAATCCAGTTTTATGGCCCAAAAATGTCGAAAAAGAGGAAAGGTCATAACTAGGTGGTAACCATTATTCCTTAGATCATTTTTATGGTTCGACAAGAGTTTAGGTGATCCAAGTCCGGTCGCTCGGGCCTACGCAGAAGGTGTGACCTATAGCACACGAAAATATGGGAATCTAACGAAATTCCGGTATTATAGCCCTAAAACTTCAAAAGAGGAGGAACAGTCATGGCGAGGTGGTGATTATTATTTCTTAAATCGTTTTGCTATTCCGGCAAAATATTAGGTGATCCAGGTCCGGTAGCTCTGGCCCATGTAAAAGACGCGAGTTATAGAATATGAAAATTTTGGGACAACAACAACAACAACAACCCAGGAAAATCCCACAAGTGGGGTCTGGGGAGGGTAGTATGTACGCAGACCTTACCCCTACCCCAAAGGGGTAGAGAGGCTGTTTCCGAAAGACCTTCGGCTCAAGATAATAAGAAAACAAGAAAAATAAAAGGGGAGAATATTAGTTTCACCATAGAGATCATAGGAAAAATAGGAATCTAAAATGCATAAGAAAAATACAAGACAGAAATGATGGCTAGTAAATAGATCTAGCATCGAAAATAGAAAATATTAAGACACGACAATGCCCCTAGTAATTTTCGATTAAAACCTTACCAGACTAGGCTCACAATGGAACAAAGTAACGCAAGACTCAACTAGATCCTAGCCTACAACTGTAATACTTGACCTCCACAAATTTCTATCAAGTGTCATGTCCTCGGAAATCTGAAGTCTTGCCATATCCTGCCTGATCACTTCTCCCCAATACTTCTTAGGCCGCCCTCTACCTCTTCTCGTGCCCTCCACAATCAGCCGCTCACACCTCCTCACTGGAGCATCTGAGCTTCTCCTCATTACATGCCCGAACCATCTGAGCCGCACTTCTCGCATCTTGTCATCAATGGGAGCCACGTGCACCTTCTCCCGAACATCATCATTTTTAATCTTGTCCATCCTGTTGTGCCCGCACATCCACCTCAACATTCTCATTTCAACTATTTTCATCTTTTGGATATGTGAGATCTTAACAGGCCAACACTCCGCCCCATACATCATGGCCGGTCTAACCACCGCTTTATAGAACTTACCTTTGAGTATTGTTGGCACTCTTTTGTCACACAAAACTCCGGATGCTAACCTCCACTTCATCCATCCTACCCCAATACGGTATGCAACATCTTCATCAATCTCCCCTCCCCCATGGATAACTGACCCAAGGTACTTGAAGCTTCCTCTACTTGGGATAACCTGTGATTCAAGCCTCACATCCATGCCCACTTTCCCCGGCTCAGTGCTAAAAATACACTCCAAGTATTCCGTCTTCATTCTACTCAGCTTGAAACCTTTAGACTCAAGAGTATGTCTCCAAATTTCCAGTCTCTCATTAACACTGGTTCGTGACTCATCGATCAGAACTATGTCATCGGCAAATAGCATGCACCATGGCACCTCCCCCTGTATATGGTTTGTTAACGCATCCATCACCTGGGCGAATAAGAATGGACTGAGCGCAGAGCCTTGGTATAACCCCATTAATATGAAAATTTTGGGAATCAAGCGGAATTCTAATTTTATTGCCCTAAAATGTCAAAAATGAGGAACGATCATGGCGAGGCGGCGGCTATTGTTCCTTAGATCTTTTTTATGGTCCGAATTTATTTTAGGCAATTCGGGTTCAATGGACCGGGTCCATGCAAAATGCATGGGCTATAACACACAAAAATTTATGAGTCGGGTGCAATTCTAGTTTTATGGTCCCAAAATACAAAAAAACTGATGAATGATGTTGGAGAGGTAGTGACGATTGTTCCTTAGGTCGTTTTTGATGGTGCGACAAAATTTTAGGTGATACTGGTCCTGTGGGCTGGGACCATGTGGAAAGCTTGGGCTATATTATACGCAAATTTGGAAATGAGACGAAAATCCAGATTTTTGGCACTAAAACACCAAACAATGAGGAACGGTCTTCACAAGGTGGTGAATATTGTTCCTTAGGTCATTTTTGATGGTCCAATAAAATTTTAGGCTATCCTGATCCGATGGCCCGGGACCATGCAGAAGGCGTAGGTTGTAGAATACGAAAATCTCAAAATTAGGCGGAATTCTAGTTTTATGGTACTAAAATGCCAAAAAAGAGGAACGGTCTTGACGAGGTGTTGAATATTATTCCTTAGATCATTTTTTATGGTCCCGCAAAATTTTAGGCGACCTGGGTCCAATGGCTCGGGCCCATACAAAAGGCTTGGGCTATAGCATACAAAAAATATGGGAATTGGGCAGAATATCAATTTTATGGCACTAAAACGCCAAAAAATGAGGTACGGTCTTGGCGATGCAATGATTATTGTTCCCTAGGTCGTTTTGGATTGTGAGGTAAAATTTTAGGTGATCCGGGTCTGGTGGTCCGGGCCCATGCAGAAAGCATGGGCTTTAAGCGCACGAAAATCTAGGAATCGACCGAAATTCCAGTTTTATGGCCCCAAAAGGCCAAAATATGAGGAACGATCTTGGCGAGTTGGTGACTATTGTTCCTTAGATCATTTTTGATGGTCCGACAAAATTTAAGGCAATACTGGTCCAGTGGCTCGGGCCCATGTAAAAAGCGTGGGCTATAATACACGTAAATAAGGGAATCACACGGAATTACAGTTTTTGGCACAAAAACGTCAGAAAATGAGAAACGATATTGGAGAGGCAGTGAATATTGTTCCTTAGGTTGTTGTAGATAGTCCGATAAAATTTTAGGCGATCCGATTCCGGTAGCCCGGGCCCATGCAGATGGCATGTGTTATAGCATACGAAAATCTCGGAATCAGACGGAATTCTAGTTTTATGATATTAAAACGCCAAAAAGTGGATCGGACTTGGCGAGATGGTGAATATTGTTCCTTAAATTATTTTTTATTGTGAGGCAAACTTATAGGTGATCCGAGTCCGGTGGTCCAGGGCTATGCAGAAGGCGTGTGCTATAGCTCACAAAAATCTAGAAATCAGGCAGATTTCTAGTTTTTAGCACTAAAATGCTAAAAAATGGGAAACGGTCGGGGCGAAGAGCTGCCATTATTTCTTAGGTAATTTTTGATGGTCCGGCAAAATTTTAGGCAATCTGGGTCTGGTGACCCGAGTCCATGCAGAAGACGTGGGCTGTAGAATACGAAAATCTGAGAATCCTCCGAAATTCCAATTTAATGGCCCTAAAATGGCAAAAATTGAGGAACAAAGATGGAAAGGCAGTGTTTAATGGTCCGGAAATTTTTTAGGCGATTTGGGTACACTGGCTCGGGCCCATGTAGAAGGCGTGGGATACAACACACAAAAATCTTGTAATTCTAGTTTTATGGCCCTAAAATACCAAAACTTAGGAACGGTGATGGCGAGGCAGTGACTATTGTTATTTAGGTCATTTTTTATGTCCCGACAAAATTTTAAGCGAGTCGGGTCCGGTTGGCCCCAGGCCCATGTAGAAGGCGTAGGCTGTAACACACGAAATCTGAGAATCAGGCGGAATTTCAGTTTAATGGCTCTAAAAAGCCAAAAAATAAGGAACGGCCATGACAAAGCAATGACTATAGTCCTTAGGTAATTTTTTATGGTCCGGCAAAATTTTATTCTATCAGGGTCTGGTGGCCCGCGCCCATGCAGAAGACGTGAGCTATAATAAACAAAAATCTAGGAATATAGCTGTATTCAAGTTTTATGGACCTAAAACCCCAAAACACAAGGAACACTCATGTCGAGGCAGTTATTATTGTTCCTTAGGTCGTTTTTAATGGTCCTACAAATTTTAAACGAACCGGGGTACGGTTACTTGGGCCAATATATAAGCCGTGGGCTATAGCACACAAAAATATAAAAATCAGGCAAAAATCTAGTTTTATGGCCGTAAAATGCCAAAAATTGAGGAATGGTCATGTCGAGGCGATGACTATTGTTTTTAGGTCGTTTTTTATGGCACGGTAAAATTTTAAGTGATCCGAGTCGAAAATCTGGGAATCGGGCACAATTCAAGTTTTATGACCCTAAAACGCCAAATAACGAGGAACAACCTTGACTAGGAGGTGTCTATTGTTCCATAAGTCATTTTTTATGGTCTATCAAAATTTTAGGCGATTCGGGTTCGGTGGCCCGGGCCTATACAAAAGGCGTTGGTTGTAGTACACGAAAATCTAGGAATCACGCGGAATTTCAATTTTGTGGCCCTAAAACGGCAAAAAATAAGGAACGATCATGCTATTGTTCGTTAGGTCATTTTTGATGGTTTATAAAAAATTTAATCTATCCAGGTCCGTTATCCCTAGCCTATGAAGGAGGCGTGGGCTAGTACACGAAATTCAGGGAATTAGGCAGAATTCTAGTTTTATGGCCCTAAAAGGCTAAAAATGAGGAACGGTCATGGTAAGGCGGTGACTATTGTTCCTTAGGTTATTTTTGATAGTCTGGCAAATTTTTACGCGATCTGAGTTCGGTGGCCCGGGCCCATAGAGAAGGCGTGTTAACACGAAAATTTGAGAATCAGGCGGAATTCCACCTTAATGTCTCTAAAACGCAAAAAATTAGGAATAATCATGGCATATGACTATTGTTCCTTAGGTCATTTTTGATTGTCCAGCAAAATTTTAGGCGATCTAGGTCCTGCGGTGCTGGCTCACGTAGAAGGCGTGGGCTATAGCATCCGAAAATCTATGAATCGTGCGGAATTCCAATTTTATGGCCCTAAAACATCAAAAAATGAGTAACGGTCATTACGAGGTGGTGACTCTTTTTCCTTAGGTTGTTTTTGATGGTCTACCAAAATTTTAGGCGATCAGTGTCTGGCTGTCCAGGCCCATAGAGAAGTCATGGGCTATAGCACACAAAAATTCGGGAATCAAACAGAATTCAAGTTTTATGGCTCTAAAACGGTAAAAGATGAGGAATGGTCATGGCGAGCTAGTGACTATTGTTTCTTAAGTCGCTTTTTATGGTTCGAAATTTTTTTAGATGATCCGGATCTGGTGGCCCTGGCCCATGAAGAAGGAGTGGACTATAGGACACGAAAATTTGGAAATCAGGTGAAATTCCAATTTTATGACCCTAAAACGGCAAAAAATGAGGAACGGTCATGGCGAGACAGTGACTATTATTCCTTAGGTCGTGTTTGATGGTCCAGAAAAATTTTAGACGATCCAGGTCTGGTGTATCACGCCCCGAACCCGGGGCGAGACCGGCACCTAGTGCCTCATCTATCCTTGCGTACTACTTGCGACTAAGAGACTGTGGACATGTAATGTCATACTTTGGCTATGGGCCGCATTATAAAATAACGTGCGAGACAAAATATAAAACTAAATGGAGACTAACACTGACTAATGTCAACATAAGCTGTGCCGGCAAGGCCGGCATAATTACTACAACTGACAAGCCAACAAAATATACGTACAGGGCCTACAAGCCCAACATACTTCACTAACCGACATGATATGTCTACAAGCCTATACTGATAGATGTACTGTGATCGGAACAGGTCCCCGACCTACCCATAACCTATCTACATATATATACAAGATATACACCACACTGCTAGACTCGGCAACTCCGAAAGAAGGGGAGCTTACCGATAAAGTTGACCTCGTACAACACCTACTGAGTAGGTCTACCCGTCTATCTGTCTGAACCTTTACGCATGAAATGCGGCACCCCTAGAAAGGGATGTCAGTACGAAATAATGTACCGAGTATGTAAGGCAATATACCGAAGCTGAAACTAAACTGATAATATAATAACTGAAAACAACTGGGAGTCAAAGAAAATCTGAAGATATGCTCATCTGCTGATACTGGCTCAACTCTCTCAATATAGTGAGTAAAATAGTTGTCCGGCCCTATAAGGCTCGGTATATATATATATATATATATATAATTGTTCTGCCGTAGTAGACTCGCTCATAGGCGCTTGGCCATACTAGGCTCTGTATCTCGACCAACTGGGCTTGCTCATAAGCGTTCAGCCACAGTAGGCTCGGTATATATATAATTGTTTGTTGTAGTAGGCTCGCTCATAGGCGCTCGACCATACTAGGCTCTGTATCTCGACCAACTGGGCTCGCTCATAAGCGCTCGGCCACGGTAGGCTCGGTATATAACTTACCATCTGATCAGAGGTTGCCAAATAAGGGCCTGCCCATCGATTATAGCTCGATGGTAATAAAAATACTTTTAATACTGTATATATGTAAATTCTCTGCTCTATTGACTGCAAGAAGAAAATACTCAACTGAATATGCAGTCCTGATAAGAAGAATATGGTAACTTACAAAACTAGGAAAATATATGTAATTTGCGAGACTAGCAAAATATACGCAAATTTCGAGATACGAATTTTTCTTTATGCCTTGTTATCAAACTTGCGTAATTACGATATCATGCTAAAATGAAGGAAAAGTTTAGCCTTAACATACATGGAGTAGGGAAAACTCCGTGTAATATTTCGTTGGAAAACCTTCATTGATTGAACGAAATCTGCCTTTGCTCCTTAAAGATTCACGGACGAAATTTGTTTTTGATTCTTAAAATTTTAGAACGAAATCACTGATCCCTTGAAATTTTTGAGAGGAAACGTTTTTGTTCTTGCAATTTGGAAAGAACTTGTTCCAATTTAAAACCAAATTTCTTTTGGTTGGAAACTTTAAAAAGGAACATATTTCTGATTTCTCTTTAGGATTTGAAAGAATCCTTTGGATTCATTTTAGAATTTCAAGGAAACGTTTCCTGTTACTTAAAAGTCTTGAAAGACTAGTTTTTTTTTGGAGTCACTTCTTTGGCAGATAACTTTAATCCTCAATCTTGTTTATGCCTAGGTGGCATAATAAGTGACTACTTAGGGACTCTTATTTTGATGGCTTCTTGCCACGTATGTTTGGGGATAATTATTTAGTTTTTATCCGCTTATTAATTAATCGGGTAATATCCAGTTATTCGGTAATTAACCAATTACCCGTATAATTTAAAAATTATCCCAAATTACTTAAAATTCTATTTATTACTAAAATACTTCATATATACTTTATATGTTATACTATCGTGGTCATATGGTACCTTGCATGGTACTAGTCCATAAATACTGGATATTTTAGTTCGGGCCATATTTTACCCCAAAATGCCAAACTTGGACAAAATTTATTTTCTTTGACTTGCTCCCCCTTTCACCTTCATGAATTTACTAATCACTTGTGAAATAACATAATCCTTATGATCTCCAAATAATCTTTTTTAGTTGGACTGATGTCAATTACCTTATGACAAATTCAACGTACAATACTACGGGGTACAACATCATCGTAATTTAATATTGCGAAGCGTAATGTCATCGTAATGTAATACTGCTGGGTGCAATACTATCGTAACTTAATACTGCGAAGCGTAACATCATCGTAGTATAATACTGCAGGACGCAATGTCATCGTAATATACTACTGCAGAGGGTAACATCATCGTAATATATTACTGCAGAGCATAACATCGACGTAATACTGCGGGGCGTAACACGATGGCCCTAGCCCATGAAGAAGGCATGGGCTATAACATACGAAAATTTGGAAATTGGGTGCAACTCCAGTTTTATGGCCCCAAAATGCCAGAAAACGACGAATGATCATGGCAAGGCGGTGACGATTGTTCTTTAGGTTGTTCTTGATGGTCGGATAAAATTTTAGGCGGTGCTGGTCCGGTGGGACGTGCCCATGTAAAAAGTGTGAGCTATAGCACACGTAAATAATGCAATCACACGGAATTCAAGTTTTTTTGGCACAAAATGCCCAAAAAATGAGGAACGGTCTCGGTGAGGCAGTGAATATTGTTTCCTAGGTTGTTTTTATGGTGAGATAAAATTTAGGCAATCCGGGGTCCGATAGCCCGTGTCCATGCAGATGGCGTGGGCTATCGCATACAGAATTCTCAAAATTAGGTGAAATTCTAGTTTATGGTACTAAAATGCCAAAAAAGAGGATCGGACTTGGCGAGGTGGTGAATATTGTTCCTTAAGTCATTTGTAATTGTGAGGTAAACTTTTAGGTGATTGGGGTCCCATAGTCTGGGGCTATGCAGAATGCGCGGGCGATAGCACGCGAATATTTTGAAATTAGGCAGATTTCTAGTTTTATGGCACTAAACCGCTAAAAAATGGGGAACAGTCAGGGTAAGGAGGTGGCTATTGTTCCTTAGGTCATTTTTGATGGTCCGATAAAATTTTAGACGATCTGGGTCCGGTGGCCCTGGTCCATGCAGAAGGCGTGGGCTATAGAACATGAAAATCTAGGAATCGTGCGGAATTCAAATTTTGTGGCCCTAAATTCCAAAAAATAAGGAACAATGATGGAAAGGCGATGACTATTGTTCTTAGATAAATTTGATGGTCCAGAATATTTTTAGGCGATTTGGGTACAGTGGCCCTGGCCCATGTAAAAGGCGTGGGATACAACATACGAAAATCTGGGATTCCAGCTTTATGGCCCTAAAACGCCAAAAAATTAGGAACGGTAACGGCAAGGCAGTAACTATTGTTCTTTAGGCCATTTTTATGGGCCGACAAAATTTTATGCAAGCCGGATCCACTTGCTCGGGCCCATATAGATAGGCATGGGTTGTATCACATGAAAATCTGTGAATCAGGCGGAATTCTAGATTTATGGCCCTAAAAGCCAAAAAAGTGAGGAACAGTCATGACGAGGCGGTGACTATAGTTCCTTAGGTCACTTTTTATGGTCCGGCGAAAATTTAGGCAAACAGGGACCGAAGGCCTGGGCCCACGTAGAAGACATGAGCTATAATACACAAAATTTTTGGAGTCGGGCGGAATTCAAGTTTTATGGACCTAAAATCCCAAAACACGAGGAACAGTCATGGCTAGGTGGTGATTATTATTCCTTAAGTTGTTTTTAATGGTCTTACAAATTTTAAACGAACTGGGGTTCGGTTGCCTGGGCTCATGCATAAGCTGTGGGCTATATCACACGAAAATCTGAAAATTGGACGGAAATCTAGTTTTATGGCCCTAAAATGCCAAAAACCGATGGACGATCATGGTGAGGCGATGACTATTATTACTCAAGTTATTTTTTATGGTCCTGCAAAATTTTAGGTGATCTGAGTCGAAAATCTAGGAATCGGGCACAATTTAAGTTTTATGACCATAAAACGCCAAAAAGCGATGAATAGTCATGACTAGGCGGTGTCTATTTTTTCGTGTGTCATTTTTTATAGTCTAGAAATTTTTTAGGCGATTCGGGTCCGGTGACCCGGGCCCATGCAGAAGGCATTGGCTATAGCACACGAAAATCTAGGAATCACGCAGAATTCCAATTTCGTAGCCCTAAAACGGCAAAAAACGAGGAACGATCATGGAGAGCCGGTGGCTATTGTTCGTTAAAGCATTTTTGACGGCTTAGAAAAATTTTAAGCGATCCAGGTCCTTTGTACCTAACATATGAAGAAGGCGTGGGCTATATTATACGAAATTTAGGGAATTGGGTGGAATTCCAGTTTTATGGCCCTAAAATGCCAAAAAGTTAGGAACAATCATGGCAAGGTGGTGACTATTGTTCCTTAGGTAGTTTTTGATAGTCCGGCAAAATTTTACGTGATCTAGGTCCTGTTGCTAGGCCCACGCAGTAGACGTGGGCTATAGCATACAAAAATCTGAGAATCAGGCGGAATTCCAGCTTAATGTCTCTAAAACGCCAAAAATAAGGAACGGTCATGGCAAGGCGATGACTATTGGTCCTTAGGTTATTTTTGATTGTCCAGTAAAATTTTAGGCGATCCAGGTCCTGCGGCGCTGACTCATGTAGAAGACGTGGGCTATAACATACGAAAATCTAGGAATCGTGCGGAATTCCAGTTTTATGGCCCTAAAATGCCAAAAAACGAGTAACGGTCATGACGAGGTGGTGATTCTTGTTCCTTAGTTTTTTTTGATGTTCCAACAAAATTCTAGGTGATCCGTGTCCACTTGCCCAGGCCCATGGAGAGGCATGGGCTATAGCACATGAAAATCCAGAAATCAAACGGAATTCAAGTTTTATAGCCCTAAAACGGTAAAAAATGAGGAACGATCATGGAGAGCCAATAGCTATTGTTCCTTAGGTTATTTTTTATGGTCCAAAAAAAAATTTAGACAATCCGGTGGCCCTGGACCATAAAGAAAGTGTGGGCTATAGGATACGAAAATTTGTGAATCAGGCGGAATTCCAGTTTTATGGCCTTAAAATGGCAAAAAATAAGGAACGGTCATGGCGAGCCATTGTCTATGTTACTTATGTCGTTTTTGATGGTCCGAAAAAAATTATAAACGATACGGGTCCGGTGGCCCTGGTCCATGAAGAAGGCGTGTGGGCTATAGGATACGAAAATTTGGGAATGAGGCGAAATTCTAGTTTATTGCCCTAAAACGTCAAAAAATGAGGAACGATCATGGCAAGACAGTGACTATTTCTCCTTCTATAGTTTTTGATGGTCCAACAAAATTTTAGCCTACCCAGGTCAGATGGCCCGGGTCCATACAAAAGACGTGGGCTATAGCACACGAAAATCTAGGAATCTGACAGAATTCCAGTTTTATGGACTTAAAACACCAAAAAAAAGAGAAACGATTATGACGAGATAGTGACTATTGTTCCTTAGGTTGCTTTTGATGGTTCAAAAAAATTTTAGGCAATCTGGGTCCAGTGGCCCTGGCCCATGCAGAAAGCGTGGACTGATAGCACACAAAAATCTGAGAATCGGCCAAAATTTTAGTTTTATGGCTCTAAAATGCCAAACAATGAAGAACAATCATGGCAAGTGTCACGACCCAAACTGGAGGGCCATGACTAGCACCCGACCACACTTGCCGAGCACCAACGTACATTTCATCTAACCTTCATTATTATCATTTAGGGCTGACGAGATCAATATAAATGGTAGACCTGGATCATGGACAACCAGCAATAAAATATGATGGCATGAACATACAAAGCAGGGGATGACTAGACAATCAAGAAACTACATAAAAGGTATGAGCTACCACGCTACTATGAAAGACTATAAAACAAAAACTAGCCGACAAGGCATACCAAACTATACATGAGTCGACACTTGTCTATGAGCCTCTAAAGGAACGTAAGTGCTGCAACATAGCCGGAACAGGGCCCCGACATACCCATAATGTCTATAACAAAAATGCATACCAAGACCAAGGCAAGTCCGGAGAAGGGATCTCGCCAATCACCGCTGAATTGGACAGCCTACTGTGGTGGGGGAGCTGCACCTGCCTGTCTATCAGGACCTGCAGCACGATATGCAGCGTCCA
Source organism: Nicotiana sylvestris (assembly GCF_000393655.2). Classification (NCBI taxonomy): domain Eukaryota; kingdom Viridiplantae; phylum Streptophyta; class Magnoliopsida; order Solanales; family Solanaceae; genus Nicotiana; species Nicotiana sylvestris. The sequence goes on along the minus strand of NC_091065.1, from coordinate 192,978,063 downwards.
CAAATAAAAGGACGTCAGTACGAATAAAGTACTGAGTATGTAAGGCAGGGAACCATAAATACGATCAGTAATGTAAGCAAGGATAGAGAATATACAACCTGTAACATCTTAGTACCTCTGAGGGCTACTTACATGAAATGCATGATACATATGTATAAATACATAAACCCTTAAAACATTCGCCTCTGTGGGCATCATCATCATCATATCGTACCCGGCCATAATAGGCTCGGTAAAAAACGTACCTGGCCATCATAAGGCTCGGTAGAATCGTACCCGGCCACGTGGAGCTCGGTAAAACCCAACTGATCAGTGGTTGCACAATAGGTGCTGTACCCGGCCAACTATAGCGTGGCTCGGTAGAGTAAAATAGATACATATATATAATGCATGCTCGACTCATGGAATCACATTCTAAACCTTTCGGAGTGACGTAAGGTCGGTATCCTCTGTACACGTTATTAGGACTAACTCTTCACTATGAACCTTATAAGAATTAGGAAGTACCAACAACATTGATAACATAAGAATAAGAGAAGCAACATTAACATCAATCGTTCCATAAGAGGGAAAACAATGTAAGTACTGCTAGCTTCTAAGAGTAGAGTATCTTGGAAGATCGTTCATTACATTATGTACAATCGGAGTCGTGCAAAAGAAGGAAAGGGATAGCCTCACATACCTTGTATATACTGCCCCAATCTCAAGCTATGCAATTGTCAAAACTCCTTAGTCTACAATAAGAGAAACGATACTATCGTTATCATTTAAGCGTCATAACTATTATGTATCGACCACAACCTATTTTACGATGAAACGGACAGCACCTCCCCTATATATATGACCTCACACCATTCAAAACAGTCACCAAACAGCCCAAACAACATCAATAATAAACATATTGAGCCTCCCAAAATAGTCCACACACAGCCTAATCACTCCATACATACGACGACCACCGTAGTCGTGTCAAACAACCTGGAAATGTTACGAATAACTATCAGCCCATAACCCTACATATATATGGTGTTTCTCCACACCCTTCCTCCTCCAAAACTCCACAAGATAGTAGTAAAATACGCAGCCCAACAACAACGCAAAACAGTCCACAAAACAATAACATTACTACCAAGCCTTTCGATATATATCTCACAAGTTCTAGCTTCAATGGCTTAGCCGCAACTTGGATAATCTTAAATACATATAGAGTAAGAGGTTCCTTACCTTTATACAGAAAGAACAACTCCAATTTGACCTTAAATTTCCATGAAATATCCCTCCAATGCTGCCACAACAACAAAAAAGCGAAACTAGCGATCAATTAGTGTTTTTCGGCACTAGAATCACTTTAGAAGGCTTGAAATCACCTAGGATTGATATTAAGAACATGAGGGAGTATTTACAGAACATAAACCATTTAAAACAACCTCCCACACGAGCTGGAACGACACAAAAATGAGCAACAACAAGAAGAACAAGAGACTTACTAGCGCCACGGAATTCCCGACACTTGATTTGTGTTGTTTGCCCATTTTTTGGGTCTTGAATCTTGAGAGAACCTTGAGAGGATGTTCCTAGGGTTATAAGGTCTGAAAATAGTGAGAAGCAATGACTTAAAACGGATTGGAGGCATCCTATATAGGTCCAAATATCTTAATCTGCCTTAGTGGGCCCCATAGAGAGGTGCTTGGCGCAGTCTCGCGAAAACGCGAATATATCTCTACTACGAGATCGTATCGATGAACGGTTTAATGCGTTGGAATCTAGACTCATATATCTTTAATTTGGTTGGTAGATCACCCCGTAATTCCTTGTAAATTATGAGAAAAGATTATAAACATTTGACCTAATGTTTAAGTAAAATTATGAACCTAAGTTGCGACAACTTTTGTCGACTTTTGTTTCATAACTCGTTTGACTTCAAGACTTATGATACGGATATTATATGATCAAAATACCTTAATAAATGACCTCTTGAGTGTATTAAGCACCGCTAGATTACCTGAAAATACGAGTTACAACATCCTTGATTCGTTTAACTTCTAATACTGGTTAATCACCCTTATACACTCTTGTATCACTTAAGACCAATAGGATTGACTTCTTATCATCTCAAAGATAATTCCTTCTTGGATTTATGTTAACTAATATATGGCATGAACTAACACATGTGGATATGGGTTGTAACACCCTCCCCCCTTAGGAACATTCGTCCTCGAATGTAAGGGTTTATGGGGAGTTTAAATCATCGTGGATTCCAATGGAAATTTCCGATCAATTTTCCCCTATAAAATGGTCACTAGCAAAACTTGCAAGTAATTAAGCCCAACATATGGCTTCACAAGGCTACACAAAGCATTATGCGTATTTACATTATCTACATATCACCATTTTGTATTAAGGAGGAGTATTCTCAAATTATTGCTTACCTCATAGAGCCGTTTCACCTTCCAATGTATCCTGTCTTCCACCAGCATCCTTGTTATCTTCATTCTGGAATAAGTAAGGGTATTTAGACTTCATCTCCTCTTCTACTTCCCATGTCATTTCTTCCATATTTTTGTTCCTCCACAATACTTTGACGGAAGCTACATCTTTTGTTCTCAGCTTGCGGACTTGCCGATCTAATATCGCCACTGGCACTTCTTCATATGATAGGTCCTCTGTAACTTGTACATCTTTGATAGGGACGACTCGAGAAGGGTCTCCAATACATTTTCTCAACATAGATACATGGAATACCGGGTGGACAAATTCCAATTCGGATGGCAATTCTAACTCATAAGCAACCTGTCCAATCCGTCGAAGAATTTTATACGGCCCTATATACCTTGGACTCAGCTTACCTTTCTTCCCAAAACGCATAATACCCTTCATTGGTGAGATCCTCAGTAAAACCCAATCACCAACCTCAAACTCTAGATCACGACGTCGGACATCAGAATAAGATTTTTGCCTGCTTTGTGCCGTCCTCAATCGCTCTTGTATCACTTTCACCTTCTCAATAGCTTGGTGAATCAAATCTGGCCCATATAATTCTGTTTCACCGACTTCGAACCATCCAACTGGTGATCTACATCTCCTCCCATATAGTGCCTCGTATGGGGCCATTTTAATACTGGAATGGTAGTTATTATTGTAGGCGAATTCTATGAGTGGAAGATGATCATCCCAATTCCCCTTAAAATCTAGAACACATGCTCGTAGCATATCTTCCAGTGTCTGAATGGTACGTTTAGCCTGTCCGTCAGTCTGCGGATGAAATGCAGTGCTGAGATTTACTTGTGTGCCTAAACCCTTCTGGAAAGACCTCCAAAAGTTAGCTATAAATTGAGCTCCTCGGTCTGATATAATAGATACGGGCACACCATGAAGCCTAACAATCTCCTTGATATACAACTTCGCATAATCTTCAGCCGTGTAAGTTGTCTTCACTGGCAGAAAATGGGCACATTTTGTAAGTCGATCAATTATCACCCAGATGGAGTCAAACTTATGATAAGAGCGAGGTAATCCAATAATGAAGTCCATATTAATCACCTCCCACTTCCAGGTCGGAATCTCTATATTTTGAAGCAATCCACCGGGTTTCTGATGTTCTATCTTTACTTGTTGACAATTGGGACACTGGGCTACAAATTCTGCAATAGACTTCTTCATATTATCCCACCAATACTGCTCCTTGACATCATGATACATCTTTGTCGAGCCGGGATGGATGGAATATCGGGATTGATGAATCTCATTCATAATCTTCTCTCGCAACCCTGCCACATTAGGCACACACAATCGGCTCTGGTATCTCAGTGCCCCGTCTTTTCCGATCCCAAAAGCCATACTTTTACACTGTTGAATGCTTTCTCTTAATCGTACTAAGATAGGATCTTCATATTGTCGTGCTTTTACCTCGGCTACCAAAGATGATTCTGATGTATTCTGTACAGTAACACCTCCGTCATCAGAGTCTAACAATCTGATTCTCATATTGGCTAGCTGATGAAGCTCTTTAATCAACCCCCATCTACCTGCCTCAATATGTACTAAGCTTCCCATTGATTTACGGCTGAGAGCGTCTGCCACAACATTGGCTTTACCGGGATGATACAATATCTCGACGTCGTAGTCTTTCAATAATTCAAGCCACCTACGCTGCCTCAAATTCAACTCTTTCTGCTTGAAGATGTATTGTAAACTCTTGTGATCTGTGTAGATGTCAACATGGACGCCGTATAAGTAGTGCCGCCATATCTTCAAAGCATATATTACTGCAGCCAATTCCAAATCATGGGTTGGATAATTCTTTTCATGCTTCTTCAATTGTCTTGATGCATAAGCAATCACATTCCCACGCTGCATCAATACGCACCCCAAACCTATACCTGAGGCATCACAATATACCACATAACCTTCTGTTCCTTCAGGAAGAGTGAGCACTGGTGCAGATGTCAATCGATTCTTCAGCTCCTGAAAACTACATTCACAAGTGTCAGACCACTGGAATTTGGTAGCTTTTTGTGTTAACTTAGTCAATGGTGATGATATAGAGGAAAATCCTTCTACAAACCGCCTATAATATCCTGCTAGCCCTAGGAAGCTGCGGACTTCTGATGGTGTTGTAGGTCTCGGCCAATTCTTTACTGCATCGATCTTCTGAGTGTCGACACTAATACCCTCATCAGATATCACATGGCCAAGGAATGCTACTGAGTTCAGCCAGAATTCACATTTGGAGAGCTTAGCATATAACTTACGATCCTGAAGCGTCTGTAATACTATCCGCAAGTGGCCCGCATGTTCCGCCTCCGAACGAGAATACACTAGAATGTCATCAATGAATACAATCACGAACACATCAAGATAGGGCCTGAATATAGTATTCATGAGATCCATAAAAGCTGCTGGGGCATTTGTTAGCCCGAACGACATCACCAAGAACTCAAAGTGCCCATATCTTGTCCGGAAGGCCGTCTTTGGAATATCCTTCTCCCTAACCCTCACCTGATGATACCCTGAACGTAAATCAATCTTGGAGAAATACTTGGCACCCTGGAGTTGGTCAAACAGGTCATCAATTCTTGGAAGTGGATACTTGTTCTTTATAGTAGACTTATTCAACTGTCGATAGTCGATACACATCCGTAACGACCCGTCTTTCTTCCGCACGAATAGGACTGGTGCACCCCAAGGTGAAGTGCTAGGCCTAATAAAGCCCTTATCCAGCAAGTCCTTCAACTGCACCTTCAACTCTCGCAACTCTGCCGGGGCCATTCTGTATGGAGGAATAGAGATCGGTTGAGTGTCAGGCAACACATCAATGCTAAACTCAATCTCCCTTTCAGGAGGAAGGCCTGGGAGTTCATCTGGGAAAACATCTGGGAATTCGTTGACCACAGGGATTGATTGTAAAGTAGGCGGTTTCGCCTCCGCATCCCTAACGCGAACGAGATGATAAATGTAACCTTTTGAGATCATTTTCCTTGCCTTAAGATAGGAAATAAACCTACCTTTCGGTGTAGCAATGTTCCCTTTCCATTCAATGATGGGTTCACCCGGAAATTGGAACCTAACCATCTTCGTACGACAGTCAACATTTGCATAGCATGAGGCCAACCAGTCCATTCCCATTATCACATCAAAATCAACCATTTCTAACTCAAATAAATTTACCGAGGTTTGACGACTACAAATCATCACAGTGCAACCTCGATATACCCTTCTAGCAATCACAGAATATCCTATCGACCTACTAGAGCATAGGTTCGATTTTGAGCACCACTCGAACTCGGCACAGCACCTCTACCCCTACCACGACCTGTTGACTGTTGAAAACCCCGTGCTGGAGGTCGAACTGATGAGGAAGAACCAGACACAGATCCAGTCGGCTGAGCCATACCATCACCTCCTCTATTAGGACAATCCCGCATCATATGGCCAGGCTTTCTGCACGAATAACACGCATCAGAACCTCGACGACACAGTCCAAAGTGGGCCTTGCCGCACTGATCACAATGTGGTGTTGGGGGTCTCATCTGACTAGTATCCCTATGATGTTGCGAGCCAGATGCCCGCGAACTCTGACCTGGACCAGAATAGGATCGATCATATCGAGGCCTCTGAAACTGTGGAGGAGCACTAGCTACAGGTGGCGCCGAACTCCTCGAAAACTGTGGCCTGATGCGGCCTCTGAAGTCATCAGAATACCCTGCAAATCTCGCCCTCTTATGCTGGCCCCTATCCTGCTCCCTAACTGCCCTCTGCTGGCGCTTACGATCCTCTAGGGTCTGGGCATAAGCTTGAATACGGGAAATATCCATGCCCTCCACCAAGGAGGCTGTCGTACACTCATTTATCAGATGTGGTCCCAACCCATTCACGAACATATGCACCCTATCACTCATCTCGGCCACCATATGGGGAGCATACCTTGCCAAAGAATCAAACTGCATACTGTACTCTCGCACACTCATATTACCTTGTCTAAGGTTCAAGAACTTATCAGCTCTAGCTCGTCGTATCTCAACTGGCAAGTAGTGACGAAGAAAGGCCTCAGAAAATTCCTTCCACACAGCTGGAGGAGGGTTCGGACCCCTGGATCTCTCCCAACTATCATACCAGAGAACCGCTAAATCCCGTAACCGATAAGAAGCCAACTCTACTGCCTCTGTATCACTAACATGCATAACCCGAAGTGTACGATGAACCTGGTCAATAAAAGTCTGTGGGTCCTCCTTGGGGTCTGCTCCAGTAAACACTAGAGGGTCTAAATTAATAAAATCACGAACTCTTGTACTAACTGGTTTCTCAGCAGCACCTGTATTCTGCCTCTGAGCCCGAGCAGCTACCAAGCTAGTCAATAACTGCAAAGCACTCCGCATATCCTGGTCTAGAGTGCCAGACGGAGGAACTGGAGGCGCTGGGTGCCTTCTAATATCCTCTGGAGGAGATGGAGTAGATGAGGTATGAGAGGGCATCTCACTCTGAGCCTCACTTTGTCCTGCTCTGACTTGGGGCACCTGACTGGTACCCTCTCCCGCTGCTGTATCAAGCCGTCTACTAATCGTTTGCTTCCTAGTCGAAGGCATCACTGAAAAAAAACAAGGTGAATATTAGAGACGAACACTTACGACTCAACTCTACGCACGATCTAGATTCAGGAAGAAGGTAACAACCCTAGATGTCATGTAGCCTCCTGATTATAAATGTGGCGCGCTACACATCCATAATCAAGAATCTACTAGACACGGCTCATAGACAACCCCTAGGACAGACTTGCTCTGATACCAAGTTTGTCACGACCCAAACTGGAGGGCCATGACTAGCACCCGACCACACTTGCCGAGCACCAACGTACATTTCATCTAACCTTCATTATTATCTTTTAGGGCTGACGAGATCAATATAAATGGTAGACCTGGATCATGGACAACCAACAATAAAATATGACGGCATGAACATACATAGCAGGGGATGACCAGACAATCAAGAAACTACATATAAGGTATGAGCTACCACGCTACTATGAAAGACTATACAACAAAAACTAGCCGACAAGGCATACCAAACTATACATGAGCCGACACTTGTCTATGAGCCTCTAAAAGAACATAAGTGTTGCAACATAGCCGGAACAGGGCCCCGACATACCCATAATGTCTATAACAAAAATTGCATACCAAGACCAAGGCAAGTCCGGAGAAGGGATCTCGCCAATCACCGCTGAACTGGACAGTCTACTGTGGTGGGGGAGCTGCACCTGCCTGTCTATCAGGACCTGCAGCACGACATGCAGCGTCCACAAATAAAAGGACGTCAGTACGAATAAAGTACTGAGTATGTAAGGCAAGGAACCATAAATACGATCAGTAATGTAAGCAAGGATAGAGAATATACAACCTGTAACATCTTAGTACCTCTGAGGGCTACTTACATGAAATGCATGATACATATGTATAAATACATAAACCCTTAAAACATTCGCCTCTGTGGGCATCATCATCATCATATCGTACCCGGCCATAATAGGCTCGGTAAAAAACGTACCTGGCCATCATAAGGCTCGGTAGAATCGTACCCGGCCACGTGGAGCTCGGTAAAACCCAACTGATCAGTGGTTGCACAATAGGTGCCGTACCCGGCCAACTATAGCGTGGCTCGGTAGAGTAAAATAGATACATATATATAATGCATGCTCGACTCATGGAATCACATTCTAAACCTTTCGGAGTGACGTAAGGTCGGTATCCTCTGTACACGTTATTAGGACTAACTCTTCACTATGAACCTTATAAGAATTAGGAAGTACCAACAACATTGATAACATAAGAATAAGAGAAGCAACATTAACATCAATCGTTCCATAAGAGGGAAAACAATGTAAGTACTGCTAGCTTCTAAGAGTAGAGTATCTTGGAAGATCGTTCATTACATTATGTACAATCGGAGTCGTGCAAAAGAAGGAAAGGGATAGCCTCACATACCTTGTATATACTGCCCCAATCTCAAGCTATGCAATTGTCAAAACTCCTTAGTCTACAATAAGAGAAACGATACTATCGTTATCATTTAAGCGTCATAACTATTATGTATCGACCACAACCTATTTTACGATGAAACGGACAACACCTCCCCTATATATATGACCTCACACCATTCAAAACAGTCACCAAACAGCCCAAACAACATCAATAATAAACATATTGAGCCTCCCAAAATAGTCCACACACAGCCTAATCACTCCATACATACGACGACCACCGTAGTCGTGTCAAACAACCTGGAAATGTTACGAATAACTATCAGCCCATAACCCTACATATATATGGTGTTTCTCCACACCCTTCCTCCTCCAAAACTCCACAAGATAGTATGACTCCATATTACAGTCTGCGTACCAGAAATCTAGATAAGGAATTCTGTTAACCCGGGAGAAGGTGTTAGGCATTCCCGAGTTCCGTGGTTCTAGCACGGTCGCTCAACTGTTATATTCGGCTTGATTATCTGATTTTATACAAATGTGAACTTATGTGCCAATTTTATCTTTTAACCGCTTTTATCATTCACTGTTATTTTTATAGGACTTGCAACGTCGTGAAAACATATCTCGAACCACGTTACATCAATGCACCCGTGGTTATTGACATATCTCGACTCGGTTGAGATTTGGATTTGGGTCACATAAATGTGCACCCGAATTAAGGAGAATAAATTATTAAGACGCGCCTAAAGCGACTAACGTATTGTTATTTTGGGGAAGGCCGTAAAATTTGCTAAGCAGCCTGTCCCAGATTCTAAGTATTTTAATATATATGCATTTAGAGGGCCCCGCAGCTTCTATATATTTGTTTGTCGAGGCTCGTCTCATTCATTATTTTTTAAGAATTTGCAACGTCATGGAAATGCATCTCGGGCCACGCCACAATCAATGCGCCCGTGACTAGAGACATATTTCGACTCCGTTAAGATTTGGATTTGGGTCACATAAATGTGCACCCGAGTTTAAGAAAATTAAATTATTAAAGGCGCGCCTAAAGCAACTGGCGCATTATTATTTTGGGTAGGGCCGTGAAATTTGCTAATCGGCCCGTCCCGGAATCTAAGTATTTAATACATATGTTTTGTGAGGGCTCCGCAATTTGTACATTTTTTATGTGGCGAAGCTCGTCTCGTTTTTATTATTTGAGGGCAAACTTAAGGCAACTACGATTTTCTACCAATGAAATCATCCGAGGTTAAACAAAAAAACAACGATTCTAACAGGTAATAATATCCATGGTAAAAATGAAAAATAGAATAACCTCGTTCATATGCTCACATTTACTTTAAGCCTAAACATAGGATAAACATTTTTAACACGACAACAAAAAATTGCATTGTTGACATTCATAAATAACGAATATTCTCATTTTTTGCCTTGAACCACAATATGCAAAACGAATGAAATGAAACAAAGGACGAAGAACACCAACCTTCGAACCTCGACAATCCTAGAACGATAAACAGTGATCCCGACGGAACTCAAGCCGGACCTCTCTGAACGAAGAACAACGACGGAACCTCGGACAACACCTCGACGTGCCGGACCACGACGAACCAAAGACGACCTCGATGGAAATAGAAAGCTCGGACCAAGAACTGTTGCCGCTGCTGGATTTTTCGAGAGGTTAGCTGCTGCTGGATTTTTCGACGCAGCAACTGGTGAGTGAAGCTGCAGCAGAAGGGGTCGTTGGATGTGAGGAAAGGGCAGCTATGGAGGGAGCTAGTGGCGCGAAGGAGAGGACTGTGGCGATAGCTGCTAGGCAGCGCGGCGACGCAGCAACAGCTGCCTCCCTAACGACGAAGCAGCAGTAAGGGGCGACGGGCTAAATGACGAAGAAGATGATGACGATGGTCGCCGGATTCTGCTGGTTCAGCAGATGGTCGTGGGGGTGTGACTGGTTCAGTTGACGACGAGGGAGCAGCGGGGAGATGGGACGATGTTGTGGGTTTGTAGGTTTTTTTTTGGTGGGGCAGACGAGGGGAAGCTGGTGGTTCGACGGTGGTCTTGAGGCAGCTGGTTGTTTGACGACAAGGGGGGGAGCTGTTGGTCGTGGTGCTGGTTGGAAGCTGGTGGCGACGGGGTGCGACTGGTTTTGGGTAGTTGGGGAGTTAGTCGCGACGACGACGGAGGGGGCTGGTTGGGTGGTTGTCGATAGTAGGGGTGCCGGGGAAGGTGACGGAGTGGTCGTTTGGTGGTGTTGTTTATGGTGGAGAGATGGTGGTTTTGCTTTCTGTTTCGGACGTGAGCCAGTAGGGTTTTTTCTTCTTCTTCTTCAGGAAGAAGAAAATGAATAGTGCCTGTTTCCACAAAATTTCCAAAGTCCTCCCCTGTCAAAATGTGTTTTGACCGTGCATTTGTAATGGTTTTGCCCAGAAAAATGAGCCCCACGCGTGGTGGGGTTCGAGACTTGTGTTCCCCACGCGTGGTGGGGTTCCCCGTGTACGGGATTCCGTCCGTGTTCCCCACGTATGTCCCCTCATGTGCGGTGGACTCGGATTATTATGGTCTAGGTCCGAAATTAGGCCTAAAAGCGGGTAAATTGAACCCGAATATTATTCTTTTGCCCGGACCCGATTAAGAACACAACGTTGTTCGACTAACCCTATGTAAACAAAATAACTACAAAAATAAGACTAATATTTAAACAAAACTATATATTTTTAATATATTTTTCAAGATTTAAAATAGCTACAAAATATTAATAAAACAATTTTTTTTGTAATTTTCGTTTTATATAAAGATAAAATATAAAGTAACATTTTTGTATTTTTTCAAAATTTAAAATGACTACAAAACATTAATAGAACTATATTTTTGGTAATTTTCAAAATTATATAAAGTACAAAAATAAAGTGCAATTTTTGTATTTTTTCAAATTTATGAGAAATACATAAACTAAAATTTGTATATATATTTTTGTAATTTTTCTTTTTGCAACGAAATAAAGTAAAAATAGTTAAAATAGGCATATTAGACCTAAATTACATATTTATGCTAAAAATGTGAAAATCCTCGGGGAGGGTCAAAAATCCGGTGTCTACAGCTGCCCTCTTTGACTGGAAACACGAAGAGTTTTCCGACAAAGAACGACTAGACATGTTTTTGACCCGACCATTACTTGGACGGACTACACTAAGGCAAGGAAGGGAATGTGACCGAGCCCTGGTATCTGAGCTGCCTACATATCCTTGGTTATACAGGAATCAGGCCACGTGTAGTTCGGGAATGAGAGAGATGGTAGAGTGTATCGAGGAGAAGAGCCGATCGAGGTGCCGTTCCGTTGAGGTTCCGGTCCGTAGTCCTGTCATTACATCAAAAATGATAACTAAAAAAGACTAACTAAACCTATCAACTACTAGTTACAAGAATTCCTATCTCTAAGTCTTCTGAAACTTGATCTTGAGTCTTGAATGGTGCTTCATACAGACTTTGGATTTGAACTTTGATACTTGCTAGTTGTAGGTGCTAGTTCTTGAGCAGATCACATCTGTTCTCCACATCCGTGCTTCGGATTCATTCATTTTTCTTTTTCTTCTTTTTTCTTTTTATTTTTGTGACTAGCTTTTGTTGACCCTCTCAGACTGTTGACTCGCATTCTTGGGGCGAGCTTCTTGTTGCTTCTATCTTGGATTGAGTGTTGGGGACTTCTATCGTAGCCTTCTGCCTTCCAATGGGTTGCGGCTTGACTTTGAACGATGTTCCGCTGTTCTACAGGCGGACCCCTAACTTCTTCAATCTTCGGCGTACAACAACCTCCGCTCTACAGGCAGGCTCCTGACAACCAAAACAAACAACACAAATGAAATTTCCTAACCCAGTTTGCACTGGGAAGGTTTGTGAGTCGTTAGCAAAATCGTAGCCCACTGATACTACTGATGCAGTGCTGAGAGTGAACTAAACACTAGACTAGGATGTATTCCCTTGTTATACAGGTGGGCGCCTAACTTCAATGCTTGAAATGTAAGGACTGAAATGTATTCCTTTGTTCTATGGGCGGGCTCCCAACTTCAACACTTGTAATGAAAAAGACTGAAATGTATTCCTCTCGTTATACAGGTGGGCGCCTGGGAAGAAATTTAAAGACTAAAAGTATTCCTCTCGTTATACAGGTGGGCGCCTGGTTTTAAGAAAACTAAACAATGATAATCTTAAGATAGCAAAAAATGACTTTTTTTTTTCAATAATAATTTTTTTTCAAACGTTTTTCTTTTTTAGCATCTTAGGAGAAAGATTCATCAGACTAAGATTCTGATCCTAGGAGAAGGTTCGTCAGACTAGGTCTCTATCTTAGGAGAAAAATTCGTCAGACTAAGATTTTGATCCTAGGAGAAGGTTCATCAAACTAGGTCTTGTTTTTTTGGTATCTTAGGAGAAAGATTCATCGGACTAAGATTTTGATCCTAGGAGAAGGTTCATCAGACTAGGTATCTATCTTAGGAGAAAAATTCGTCAGACTAAGATTTTGATCCTAGGAGAAGGTTCATCAGACTAGGTCTTTTCTTTTTGGTATCTTAGGAGAAAGATTCATCAGACTAAGATTTTGATCCTAGGAGAAGGTTCGTCAGACTAGGTCTCTATCTTAGGAGAAAAATTCGTCAGACTAAGATTTTGATCCTAGGAGAAGGTTCATCAGACTAGGTCTTTTCTTTTTGGTATCTTAGGAGAAAGATTCATCAGACTAAGATTTTGATCCTAGGAGAAGGTTCGTCAGACTAGGTCTCTATCTTAGGAGAAAAATTCGTCAGACTAAGATTTTGATCCTAGGAGAAGGTTTGTCAGACTAGGTCTCTATCTTAGGAGAAAAATTCGTCAGACTAAGATTTTGATCCTAGGAGAAGGTTCATCAGACTAGGTCTTGTTTTTTTGGTATCTTAGGAGAAAGATTCATCGGACTAAGATTTTGATCCTAGGAGAAGGTTCATCAGACTAGGTCTCTATCTTAGGAGAAAAATTCGTCAGACTAAGATTTTGATCCTAGGAGAAGGTTCATCAGACTAGGTCTTTTCTTTTTGGTATCTTAGGAGAAAGATTCATCAGACTAAGATTTTGATCCTAGGAGAAGGTTCGTCAGACTAGGTCTCTATCTTAGGAGAAAAATTCGTCAGACTAAGATTTTGATCCTAGGAGAAGGTTCATCAGACTAGGTCTTGTTTTTTTTTCTTTCCTTGTTCTCTCTTTTTTTTCTTTAACAAACAATTAGAAGGAAATGCATCTCCTACGGGTAAAAACAAACTTAGGAGGAAATGCATCTCCTATGGGTGAAACTTAAACTTAGGAGGAAATGCGTCTCCTATGGGTAAAACTTAAACTTAGGAGGAAATGCATCTCCTATGGGTGAAACTAAAACAAACCGAGGAGGAAATGCGTCTCCTATGGGTAAAACTAAAACAACCTTAGGAGCAAATGCATCTCCTATGGGGTGAAACTAAAACAATCTTAGGAGGAAATGCATCTCCTATGGGTAAAACTCAAACTTAGGAGGAAATGCGTCTCCTATGGGTGAAACCGAAACAAACCTAGGAGGAAATGCGTCTCCTATGGGTGAAACTATAACAAACCTAGGAGGAAATGCGTCTCCTATGGGTAAAACTAAAACAAACCTAGGAGGAAATGTGTCTCCTATGGGTGAAACTAAAACAAACCTAGGAGGAAATGCGTCTCCTATGGGTAAAACTAAAACAAACCTAGGAGGAAATGCGTCTCCTATGGGTGAAACTAAAACAAACCTAGGAGGAAATGCATCTCCTATGGGTGGAACTCTAATGATTTCAAACTAGGAAGTGCGTCTCCTATTAATGAAACCTTCGCTTTCTTTTTTTTTTGAATTATTTACTTACCTGTGTTGTCCTCCCTCGAAACTGTTGGGGATTATTTAGATGGGGATGACTTTTTACCCTTTTTTTCTTTTTTTTTTCATTATTATCTTTTTATTTATTTTTATTTTTTATTTTTTTTGCATAGCTTCTTCCTTCGAAGACTACCTCTCTTGAGAGTCGTTTTGCCTTTCCCCGAAAGGAACCGCTAAGGATACCGACTTTCCAACCTTGTGTTGGACTCCTCGCAACTGCTAGGGATAACACTGTTGGGGAATTATTTACTTACCTGTTGGGGGGTAAAATGTTATCAGCTGGGGGTACCTGACTTCCAGAAAATTTTTTAAATGGAAGGAAAATTTTCTGCCTCAGTTTGATAATATCCCTTGTGGCATGCGTTTCTGCATCAATGCCATTTCCTTTACCTGTTTCAAATCAAACAAAATTTTTTAGTTTAAAACATGGTGGTTGGCTGTGATACTCCTATTGGGATGACTTTCCCTTTCTCCTTCATTGCGCTGTGTTCCACGACTTGTTGGGGATGATATTATGTGCTGGGGATAATCCCTTCCTGTTGGGGGATATCCCTCTTCTTTTGTGGCATAGCTTGGAAACTGGCATTTCCCCGACCTTTTAGTCTAGTATGGATTTCGCCGAATCATGCTCACTGCTCTCCTTGCTTTGTTCACGGGCCTTGTCTTTGAGGTTTATAACCTTGGTTTTGGCAAGGATATCCCTCTTGACGCTCGTCAATCCTTTTGTCAATTCCCTTTTGCTGGGGATATCTTTATTGACACTGGCCTCGCGCTTGTTCCTTGCTGACTATACCATTTGGATGTACTAGTCAGATCTCATCTTGAAAAGCTGATGGCATATTTGAAGTCATTTCATACTTGTTCTGGCCCGACAGACTCTATTGGGGAATTTTTCTATGAAAGGAGAAAGATAAAAGAAACAAAATAAAAGACAAAGGAAACGAATGACTCTTTTACAAAAGAAACTATAAATAAAAATCTATCAAACGCAGATACCGACTCTAATGGCCATGACATGCGTATGTGGCCTATCCTCTGCCGTCAATCATCTTTCAAGATCTTCCATTGGCGATTCCCCCTCTGATTCTCAATCTTATTCGACTTGTAGTGCCCGAAGGGTTTTCACTATCAAGTCTCTCTCATTTTGGTTTTCTCTCAGCTTTCATCGCCTTATGGTGCCTGTGAAGGTTTTCACCAATAAGACTCTCTCGTTTTATATCTCTCTCCAGCTGGGGATTTTGGAGTGTTTCTGGTATGACTCTTTCTGTTGGAGATTAGAGTCCTTTCTGCTGTGGAACAGAATGTTATGTTCGCCGGTAAGACTCTTCATTTGTCTGACTTGGCATCTTTTGAAGACTGATCAGAAGGTCTTTCTTTGGACCGTAATGTGGGTTTTGGATAGGGCTAGAAAGAAAGGGTATTAAAGGCTCAAAAGTGCATCGATTCTGGGTTATTAATTACAACTTTCGGAATTAGATTTATTTACAACAAACGCAACTTTTGCCCCAGTTTCTTGCTTGGGGATATTTTAATTGTTTTTTTTTTCATTTTTCAAAACTATGACCGAGCCGTGAAGCGCCTACGTATCCTCTTTGAGGAATCAGGTCAAACGTAGTTCCCAATTCCTCTTTTTTCTTGTGGCTTTCTTTTTGTTTTTGTTATCATTTTTCTTTTCTTTTCTTTTCTTTTCGTTTTTTTTCTCTTTTTTTTTTCGTTGTTGTTTTCTTTCTTTGTCTCTTTTTTTTTCTTCGTTGCTACTGATTCCGAACGAGGGGTTATGAAAGAAAAATAAATAAGGCTCAAAAGCGATAACGAAGGATAGAGTGTTTGGGTAGCAGAACAAAATGCCTTCGTCATTCCAGTCTTCAAGACATGCCAAGTGCAAACAACACAATTAAACAATAGATTTATAGTCTCTTCCGATGGTGCTGGACTTGACAATTATGTTCAACATCTGTTTGTTCATTTGTCACTTCTAAAGCACCGTTGGGCGACACTCTCATTCTCATTATTATGAACGACCCTCATGTCAGTTTGGCGAATCTTGCTTTTAACGGTTTTCTTTGTGCTTAACTTGCCCCAGTTCCACATGACTCGAGCTCTGAATAATCTCAAACCGTCCTTATTTTCTTTAAATGGTCTGATCGCCTTTCCGGGGTTTTATGATTAACTTTTAAGATTAGGCCCAAACTGGGTGCGCATGTCATGTCCCTAGAATCGGCATTGAACGAAATGATAAAAGGACTAAACAAAAGACGACTGGAACTAACAAAAGACCGGCTTTGTATTAGACTACCGGCGAAATGGTTTGAATAATAAAACAAACAAAACAACCAGAATAAAATCCTAACACAGACTGGACAAAGTTTAAACAAATTGCTATGACAAAATGGAAAGATAAGAAGGTTTGACACAGGACAAAATCCAAATTACAACCTTAATAATCCGGACAACAGAAATGACAACAAAATAAGCCACCAACTGCTTCTTTCTTGTTAACCAAGGAACGGAGCGTCCTCCCATTTTATCAAACTTGGCATCGTAGCCACTGAGCTTTGCATTAGTATTGCAATGACCATTGCCAACTTCAATATCATTACCCTTAGTCAACAAGTTCCCAATAGGACTCGAATGCTTCCGTCATCAGGCCTGATCCCCGCAGAGTGTGCATCAGGAGGTGCAAGTAAAGGATTCTGGGTGTCATTGTCCGGTTTACCACAAACCAACCACCTTAACTTATTTGCAAAACAAACAGGTTAGAATGGACTCAGTCGGTCCTCATTATTGACAACATCTTTTCTTTTTCTTTTTTTTCTTTCTTTTTTTTCATTTTTTTTTCATTTTCATTTTTTCATTTTTTTCATTTCGTTTTTTTTCATTCTTTTTTTTTTCCCTTTTTTGTTGTGGTCGAATCTTATGGAGATTGCCTACGTATCATGACCCGGCATGAATCAGACCTTGCGTAGTTCGGACCAATAAGAGATAAACAATAGCAAACAATTTTTCAATTTTCATATTAAAACAAACTGGGTTTCAAAGGTTTGAAGATGACCTACAAACTCGAAAATCAAATGACCCACATATTCTAATCAAAAGTTTTACAAACTCAAAAACAAAAAGGTCAGCTTCCTTTCCCCGTTTGACAAATGCAACCGAACGGCTATTTTTGCAAATGTGGCCCCTTCCAACTTTCACATGAATTTTGAGGCCGGGGAGGGTTATTTTATAACACTTTACAAACTTGTCCATTCCTTTACGAAAATAACCTTTCGACAACTGAAAGATACTCTAAGGCTATTTCGGCAAGAACGGATTTAAGACGCGGCCGAAGCTGGCTCGGCTTATTATGACAAAATTCAAACAGTATTCACCTGGCCGCCGACTCTTTGTTTTTTTTTTCAAAATTACAAAAAAAACCTGGGGTTGCAAACACGGCCCTTCAGTGCCTCGGGAACGAAGCTTTTAAAGGTTGTGTGGGTCAACTCGACCAAACTCCTAGACATGACCCAAAAGGTGGCTGTTTACGCAAAGTCAGCCTCCCGGCGTCCCTTTCGGGAACATTCGGCTATTTATGACAAAGCAGAATCACCTGGCTTATTTATGACCCTTTTTATCGTTTTTTTTTGAATTTAGAAAAGTCAATATTGCAAACACGACCTTTTAACGTCTCGGGGACGAAGATTTTTAGGCTGTGGGGGTCAACTGGACCAAGTCTTAAAAAAATGACCCAAAGGTGGTTGTTTATGCAAAGTCAGCCTTCCGGCGTCCCTTTCGGGAACATTCGGCTATTTATGACAAAACAACATCACCTAAATTAAAATTTGACATATATTTTTTGTTATTTATTTATTTATGGCTTTTTAGCAAAATGGGGGTTGGACCCGATGAGGGTTGCCTACGTATCTCACATCCGGTGAGAATCAAACCCGCGTAGTTCGGGCAAATAAACTATTTTTGAGAAGACCCTTTTCCATTTTCTATTTATTTATTTTTTGTTATTTTTTCACGACAATCAAATAGACTATTATTTTTCATTCATAACAAACAAACAAATTAACGAAAACATAAAACATTCATTTCCCTTTTTTTTTCTTTTGAAAAGGTGGGGTTGGACCCGATGAGGGTTGCCTACGTATCTCACATCCGGTGAGAATCAAACCCGCGTAGTTCGGGTAATCAAGAATAAGTAGATGAACTAACTCTTTTTTTTTGTGAATTTGTGAAAGAACTACTTTAAAAGAAGAAAGGAAGTATTTTTTGGATATTTGATCGGTTTTCTTTTTAAAAGAAATACTTCTAAGATATATTTTTTTTTGAATTTTCATTTGCTTTTTTTTTTACTCTAAAGAAGAAGAAGAAAGTATTTTTCGGAATTTTACTTTTAATAAAAGAAATGCTTCTCAAAATATTTTTGAATTTTGAATTTTCTTTTCAATTTTGAAAGAAGAATCAAAATATTTTTGGATTTTTTTATATATTATATATATACATATATATATATATTTTTAAAACAATTAGAAAGACTTTCTAAAGAAGTCAATAATGGAAAATATTTTTGGATTATTTTAATTTCGGCATTTTCATAAACAAATAAATAAACCTATTTTAAAAACAAGACTTTTTTTTATTTAGAAAAACAAGACAAAACAATGATGATTTTTTCTACTTTTTCCTCCGCTTTTAATAAAACAAACTAATAAGACATATTTTTTTTATTTTCTCAAAATTTCGGCAGAGTTTCGACACTACTTTGACATTTGCTTTTTTTTCCTAACAATAAGTAGTCACATCTCTACACTGTTATTTTCTCCTCTTTTCCACTATTTTCTAATTTGTGGATGATGATGAAAACATACACAATCTTTCTTTTGAATTATCAATGTTTTTTTATATATATATATACATATATATTTTATTTTTTATATTTATTATATTTTCAAAAATGTGGCATGGGGGACATAGGGAATTTCAATACTTCTTGGATTCCGCAAATGTTCCCCATGTGCTTTTCCCAAAAATGAAGCGTGGGGGACATAGGGAATTTCAAGACTTCTTGGATTCCACAAATGTTCCCCATGTGCTTTTCCCAAAATGCAGCGTGGGGGACATAGGGAATTCCAAGGCTTCTTGGATTCCACAAATGTTCCCCATGCTTTGATTGAAATAACACCATGTTGGACATGACCAAATGACTTATTCGCCCTTGACTAAATACAACATGTAACACATAGGATGCCGAAAGATGGTCTATTATTTTCAGGTTGCTTGTCCTAGACGGACCCAACCCCTGTGTTGAGTCCCCTAAGTCAAATGCACATGATGCAAATAAACGCTCTCACTAGGGATCCGGCATGAAGTTGAGTTATTCTAGGTAAAAACCTGAGGCATATTGTTCTAAACCTGGCTTACCCAAACGGACAGTTTGAGCCGAAGTGGGGGCAACGTACCGGGAGCACGAAAGTCTACCCGGCCTAGTTACTTGTCCCAACTTCGTCTGATTTGGTATGACTTTAACAGAAAGGTGGGCCACGCGCACGTGTACACCATAAATTCAGAAGACTCAGAAAGAAGGGTTTCGTAGCAGTTTTATATACACAATTCAGATAATATTAAAGCGGTAAAAACATCATTTAGCACATTAAGCATATATCATGTAAAAATCAGATAATAAATAAAGCCAACTATAACAGTTATTTTAAGCTCGAATTCTTGAACCCTGAACCAGAGATTCTGGGTTCCAATTCCAGAGCTGTCACACCTCCTTTTTCCGCACCCGAGAGGGTACAAGGGAGTTTTTCCAATTAAAGGACAATCGAAACGGGATTGATTTTATTTATTTCAGAGTCGCCACTTGGGAGATTTAGGGTGTCCCAAGTCACCAATTTTAATCCCGAATCGAGGAAAAGAATGACTCTATATTACAGTCTGCGTACCAGAAATCTAGATAAGGAATTCTGTTAACCCGGGAGAAGGTGTTAGGCATTCCCGAGTTCCGTGGTTCTAGCACGGTCGCTCAACTGTTATATTCGGCTTGATTATCTGATTTTATACAAATGTGAACTTATGTGCCAATTTTATCTTTTAACCGCTTTTATCATTCACTGTTATTTTATAGGACTTGCAACGTCGTGAAAACATATCTCGAACCACGTTACATCAATGCACCCGTGGTTATTGACATATCTCGACTCGGTTGAGATTTGGATTTGGGTCACATAAATGTGCACCCGAATTAAGGAGAATAAATTATTAAGACGCGCCTAAAGCGACTAACGTATTGTTATTTTGGGGAAGGCCGTAAAATTTGCTAAGCGGCCTGTCCCGGATTCTAAGTATTTTAATATATATGCATTTAGAGGGCCCCGCAGCTTCTATATTTTTGTTTGTCGAGGCTCGTCTCATTCATTATTTTTTAAGAATTTGCAACGTCATGGAAATGCATCTCGGGCCACGCCACAATCAATGCGCCCGTGACTAGAGACATATTTCGACTCCGTTAAGATTTGGATTTGGGTCACATAAATGTGTACCCGAGTTTAAGAAAATTAAATTATTAAAGGCGCGCCTAAAGCAACTGGCGCATTATTATTTTGGGTAGGGCCGTGAAATTTGCTAATCGGCCCGTACCGGAATCTAAGTATTTAATACATATGTTTTGTGAGGGCTCCGCAATTTGTACATTTTTTATGTGGCGAAGCTCGTCTCGTTTTTATTATTTGAGGGCAAACTTAAGGCAACTACGATTTTCTACCAATGAAATCATCCGAGGTTAAACAAAAAAACAACGATTCTAACAGGTAATAATATCCATGGTAAAAATGAAAAATAGAATAACCTCGTTCATATGCTCACATTTACTTTAAGCCTAAACATAGGATAAACATTTTTAACACGACAACAAAAAATTGCATTGTTGACATTCATAAATATCGAATATTCTTATTTTTTGCCTTGAACCACAATATGCAAAACGAATGAAACGAAACAAAGGACGAAGAACACCAACCTTCGAACCTCGACAATCCTAGAACGATAAACAGTGATCCCGACGGAACTCAAGCCGGACCTCTCTGAACGAAGAACAACGACGGAACCTCGGACAGCACCTCGACGTGCCGGACCACGACGAACCAAAGACGACCTCGATGGAAATAGAAAGCTCGGACCAAGAACTGTTGCCGCTGCTGGATTTTTTGAGAGGTTAGTTGCTGCTGGATTTTTCGACGCAGCAACTGGTGAGTGAAGCTGTAGCAGAAGGGGTCGTTGGATGTGAGGAAAGGGCAGCTATGGAGGGAGCTAGTGGCGCGAAGGAGAGGACTGTGGCGATAGCTTCTAGGCAGCGCGGCGACGCAGCAACAACTGCCTCCCTAACGACGAAGCAGCAGTAGGGGGCGACGGGCTGAATGACGAAGAAGATAATGACGATGGTCGCCGGATTCTGCTGGTTCAGCAGGTTGTCGTGGGGGTGTGACTGGTTCAGTTGACGACGAGGGAGCAGCGGGGAGATGGGACGATGTTGTGGGTTTGTAGGTTTTTTTTGGTGGGGCAGACGAGGGGAAGCTGGTGGTTCGACGGTGGTCTTGAGGCAGCTGGTTGTTTGACGACAAGGGGGGGAGCTGTTGGTCGTGGTGCTGGTTGGAAGCTGGTGACGACGGGGTGCGACTGGTTTTGGGCAGTGGGGGAGTTAGTCGCGACGACGACGGAGGGGGCTGGTTGGGTGGTTGTCGACAGTAGGGGTGCCGGGGAAGGTGACGGAGTGGTCGTTTGGTGGTGTTGTTTATGGTGGAGAGATGGTGGTTTTGCTTTCTGTTTCGGACGTGAGCCAGTAGGGTTTTTTCTTCTTCTTCTTCAGGAAGAAGAAAATGAATAGTGCCTGTTTCCACCAAATTTCCAAAGTCCTCCCCTGTCAAAATGTGTTTTGACCGTGCATTTGTAATGGTTTTGCCCAGAAAAATGAGCCACACGCGTGGTGGGGTTCGAGACTTGTGTTCCCCACGCGTGGTGGGGTTCCTCGTGTACGGGATTCCGTCCGTGTTCCCCACGTGTGTCCCCTCATGTGTGGTGGACTCGGATTATTATGGGCTAGGTCCGAAATTAGGCCTAAAAGCGGGTAAACTGAACCCGAATATTATTCTTTTGCCCGGACCCGATTAAGAACACAACGTTGTTCGACTAACCCTATGTAAACAAAATAACTACAAAAATAAGACTAATATTTAAACAAAACTATATATTTTTAATATGTTTTTCAAGATTTAAAATAGCTATAAAATATTAATAAAACAATTTTTTTTGTAATTTTCGTTTTATATAAGATAAAATATAAAGTAACATATTTGTATTTTTTCAAAATTTAAAATGACTATAAAACATTAATAGAACTATATTTTTGGTAATTTTCGAAATTATATAAAGTACAAAAATAAAGTGCAATTTTTGTATTTTTCAAGTTTATGAGAAATACATAAACTAAAATTTGTATATATATTTTTGTAATTTTTCTTTTTGCAACGAAATAAAGTAAAAATAGTTAAAATAGGCATATTAGACCTAAATTACATATTTATGCTAAAAAATGTGAAAATCCTCGGGGAGGGTCAAAAATCCGGTGTCTACACACAGCCTAATCACTCCATACATACGACGACCACCGTAGTCGTGTCAAACAACCTGGAAATGTTATGAATAACTATCAGCCCATAACCCTACATATATATGGTGTTTCTCCACACCCTTCCTCCTCCAAAACTCCACAAGATAGTAGTAAAATACGCAGCCCAACAACAACGCAAAACAGTCCACAAAACAATAACATTACTACCAAGCCTTTCGATATATATTTCACAAGTTCTAGCTTCAATGGCTTAGCCGCAACTTGGATAATCTTAAATACATATAGAGTAAGAGCTTCCTTACCTTTATATAGAAAGAACAACTCTAATTTGATCTTAAATTTCCATGAAATATCCCTCCAATGCTGCCACAACAACAAAAAAGCGAAACTAGCAATCAATTAGTGTTTTTCGGCACTAGAATCACTTTAGAAGGCTTGAAATCACCTAGGATTGATATTAAGAACATGAGGGAGTATTTACAGAACATAAACCCTTTAAAACAACCTCCCACACAAGCTGGAACGACACAAAAATGAGCAACAACAAGAAGAACAAGAGACTTACTAGCGCCACGGAATTCCCGACACTTGATTTGTGTTGTTTGCCCCTTTTTGGGTCTTGAATCTTGAGAGAACCTTGAGAGGATGTTCCTAGGGTTCTAAGGTCTGAAAATAGTGAGAAGAAATGACTTAAAATGGGTTGGAGGCATCCTATATAGGTCCAAATATCTTAAACCGCCTTAGTGGGCCCCATAGAGAGGTGCTTGGCGCAGTCTCGCGAAAACGCAAATATCTATCTACTCCGAGATCGTATCGATGAACGGTTTAATGCGTTAGAAACTAGACTCATAGATCTTTAATTTGGTTGGTAGATCACCCCGTAATTCCTTGTAAAGTATGAGAAAAGATTAGAAATATTTGACCTAATGTTTAAGTAAAATTATGAACCTAAGTTGCGACAACTTTTGTCGACTTTTGTTTCATAACTCGTTTGACTTCAAGACTTATGATACGGATATTATATGATTAAAATACCTTAATAAATGACCTCTTGAGTGTATTAAGCACCGCTAGATTACCTGAAAATACGAGTTACAACATCCTTGATTCGTTTAACTTCTAATACTGGTTAATCACCCTTATACACTCTTGTATCACTTAAGACCAATAGGATTGACATCTTATCATCTCAACGATAATTCCTTCTTGGATTTATGTTAACTAATATATGGCATGAACTAACACATGTGGATATGGGTTGTAACAGCAAGGTGGTATCTATTGTTCCTTTGGTCGTTTTTATGGTCTGACAAAATTTTAGGCGATCCGGGTCTGGTAGATCGGGCCCATGCAGAAGATGTGGGCTATAGCACACGAAAATCTGAAAATCAAGCGGAACTCCAGTTTTATGGCCCTAAAACGCCAGAAAGGAGGAACGGTCATGGCGAGGCAGTGACTATTGTTCCTTCTATCATTTTTTCTAATCTGGCAAAATTTTAGGTGATCCGGATCTGGTGGCTCGGGCCAATGTAGAAGACATGGGCTATGTAACATGAAAATCTAGAAATCAGGCAAAATTTCTGTTTTATGGCCCTAATGTCAAAAAATGAGGAACGATCATGGCGATGCAGTGACTATTTTTCCTTAGGTTGTTTTTGATGATTCGGCAAAATTTTAGGCAGTCTGAGTTCGATGGCTTGAGCCCATGCATAAAGTGTGGGCTATAACACACGAAAATTTAGGAAAATTAATAGAATTCCAGTTTTATAGCTCAAAAACTCCAAAATTGAGGAACGGTCATGGAAATGCGATGACTATTGTTCCTTAAGTCGTTTTTTATGGTCCGACAAAAATTTGGCGATCCAAGTGCGATGGCCCAGGCTCATGCAAAAGGCGTGGGCTATAGCACATGAAAATCTTGAAATCATGTGGAATTCTAATGTTTTGGCCCTAGAACGCAAAAAATAAGGAACGATTATGGAGAAGCGGTGACTATTATTCACTAGGTCGATTTTGATGGTCGGGCAAAATTTTAAGTGATCTGAGTCTTGTGGCCCGGGCCCATGCAAAAATTTGGGAATCACGTGGTATTTCAGTTTTATGGTCCTAAAACACTAAAAAATGAGGAACGGTCATGGCGAGGCTGTGTCTGTTGTTCCTTAGGTAGTTTCTTATGGTCCAATAAATTTTTAGGCGATTTGGGTCCAGTGGCCTGGGCCCATGCAGAAGGGATGAGCTATAAGCACACGAAAATTTAAAAATCGTGCGGAATTCCAGTCTTATGGAGCAAAAATGCCAAAATAGAAGAACGGTCATAGCAAGACGGTGACTATTGTTTCTTAGGTCGTTTTTGATGGCCCGACAAAAGTTTATGCAATACAGGTCTGGTGGCCCAGGCCTATGCAGAAGGTATGAGCTATAACACACGAAAATATGAGAATCAAACGAAATTTTGGTATTATGGACCTAAAACTCCAAAAGAGGAGGAACGGTCATGACGAGGCGACGATTAATATTCCTTAGGTCGTTTTTGCTGATCCGGCAAAATATTAGGTTATCCGGGTCTGATGGCCCGGGCCCATGTAAAATACATGGGCTATAAAATATGAAAATCTGGGAATGAGGCAAAATTTTAATTTTATGGCCCTAAAATGTAAAAAAATGAGGAACGGTCATGGCGATGCGATAACTATTATTACTTAGGTCATTTTTGATGGTCCAAAATTTTTTAGGCAATCCGGGTCCGGTGGGCCCGGTCCATGCAGAAGGCATAGGCTAACACACGAAAATTTGGGAGTCGGGCGCAAGTCCAGTTTTATTGCCCCAAAATACCAAAAAACAAGAAATGATCATGGCGAGACAATGACTATTGTTCTTTAGGGCGTTATTGATGGTTCGACAAAATTTTAGGCAATACTGGTCTGGTGGGCCGGGCCCATGTAGAAAGCGTGGGCTATATAGCACACATAAATCTGGAAATGAGACGGAATTCCGGCCTTTAGGCACTAAATACCAAAAAATGAGGAACGGTCTTGGCGAAGCGGTAAATATTGTTTCTTAGATCGTTTTTTATGGTCTGACAAAATTTTAGGTGAGCTGGGTCCAGGCGCGTAGGCTATAGCATACGAAAATTTAGGAATCACGCGGAATTCCAATTTTATGGTACTAAAACGCCAAAAAAGAGGAACAGTCTTGGCGAGGCGGTGAATATTATTCCTTAGATCGTTTTTGATTGTGAGACAAAATTTTAGGTGATCCGAACCCATGCAGAAAGCTTGGGGTATATCCCACAACATCTTCATGAATTTGGGAGACCGGTCCCGAGTCACTTAAAAAAATTTGGGCTCATCAGAAACGCCCTAATGAACCATAGTCATTGTCTCGCCTTTGCCCTTCCTCATTTTTGTATATATAGATTCATTAGGACAACGAGTTTTCCCAAATATATAGTAATTATGAATTTCCTAAAAAATAGAAGGAAATAATCAACTAAAGATATATGTATGTATATATAAATTCATTTATCTAAGCCTTTTGCATTATTTTAAAACATGTTGCTAGTTGAGAATATGAAGCATGGGTGTTATTTTATATGGCATTTTTCACACCATTGGACACACTGAATACTAAGTCACGTTGAACGTGTTATGTATTGGACGGCATATTTCATTTTAAGAAGCTAAGCAAATTTGACCATGATACAAATTTCAAAGCTTCTTATTACTTTACTAGTCTTTTAACTACAGCTATAAGGGCCATTTTTGTTTAGAAATTAAAGAAAAACAATATCAAACCCAAGTAAGTTTTTCAAGATATTAACACAAAATTTAACAAATATAATTTACCATTTTTTTAAAATCTTCAAACTTTAATTCTTTTCAAAACTAAATCAAAATTTTGGTTTTCTAGTACATGAAGGAACATGTAATAAAAAAATGGCTGAAGTTTACATGAGAATTACGATGAATAGTTACTTGCATAGTAAGGTCGATGTATGATAGGAGATTGTGACCTAATCATTATTGAAGCGAGTAAAAATTTCAAGAAATTAAGGGCCTGTTTGGCCATAAAATTTTTTTTTTTTTAGAATTTTTTTAATTTTTTTCGAAATCAGTGTTTGGCCATGAAAATTTTAAATTTCACTTGAAATTGAATTTCAGAATTTTTCGGAAATTAAAAAACTCCAGAAAGTTGTTTTCAAAATTTTCGCTTCAAAGCACTCACAAAAAATTAAAAACAGTTCCAAATTGTATTCATGTCCAAAAATAACTCTATTTTTCAACTTGAATATTTTTTTTTTAATTTTTTCTAGAATTTCACAATTCTTATATCCGCCATCTAGATAATTTTCTAGATAATTTAGTTTTATTTTATTAAATTTTGAATTTTTGATGGATAGAATTACTCATTATATATGCCAGTGGACGCGGTCGAGTAACAAATACATTGGCAGCGGAGACAGTCCACGTGTCATTCAACCACATACTCTCTCCCCAGTCGTGTGGACTGCAATTTTCCCTCCGCCTCCCCCTCACATAATATTACGGGACCCACTATTCATCTCCTCCACCGTTTATTACCTGACACGTGTCATTCAACTCATGGCACTCTCGTAAATAAACCCCACATTCAGGGTTAAAATTTCATTCCGCCATCTCTGACTCTCTAAAACCCCAATTTCCCCTTCCTTAGAGAAACCCTCTTTCTCTCGACGATGGCATTGCTCAGCCGTCTGAGAGCGGCGGCGCAGCCACATATTATTCGGTCATCTCTTCAGTCTTACGGATCAGCTGCAGCTCAGCTCGACTACGATTACGACGATGATTACGAATACTATGAAGAGACAAGTGTACGTCCAGTGGTAATGGAGGAATCTGAAGGATCAGTTCCACGAAGAGGAGTACAATGGGTGATCATGGGCGATCCTATGGCTCAGAGACACGTGTACGCCCAATGGCTTTCGAAGCTTCTAGATATTCCTCATATTTCTATGGGCTCACTCGTTCGTCAAGAACTTCACCCTCGTTCTTCCCTCTATAAGCAGGTTTTCATTTGTTTTATTTCTGTTTTTTTTTTGGTCTTATTGAGCTCTTAAAAGGAAAAAATTGTTCTCTTAGTTTAACTGGTATTAATGTTGACATATTATTTAGTACTCTCTCTGTTTCAATTTACATGATAGTGTTTGATTTGACACGGTCGTTATGAAAAAAAAAGACTTCTGAAACTTATGTCTAAAATAAGTCATATATATGTGTGATTATAAATCATTCCACTAAGGGTAAATGAAAATTTTGAAGTGAAATTGTTTCTAAATATAGAAAGGTATATTTTTTTTTGGGACAGACTAAGAAGGAAAGACAGAAAGAGTGTCAGATAATTGTGACGGAGGGAGTAATAGAAAGAAATGAGCTTGAATAGAGGGAACGAATACCAAAAGATTCATATAATTGATCCCTACTAGTTTGAAATTGAAGTATATAGGCTTGTTTGAGCTGGTCTTATCTCTCTTTTTCATTAGCAATGGCTAATGAAAAAAATTGTACTTTTAGTTGTTAATTGGTCTTATTTTGACAGATTATTTAGTATAGAAAAAAATGAGCTTGAATGGAGTAAATGAATATGAAAAATCCATATTTTGGCCCATACTAGTTTAATTAAAGCATAAAAGATTGATTTAACTGGTCACAGTTTTGTTTATTACTTTCTCTGTTTCAGCTTTATAAAAAATAAACTAACTTTCTCCAAAGAATATCGATTTCAGATTAGAGGGTCGAAATCATTTAATTTTTGGTGAGATTAAGACATTGAGAAAGAATAAAATTTACGTAGTCAGAAATGATGAACTCTAAGTCCCAAATTTTTAGTCAGAGTAATTGAACGTGCAAAGATTCTGTTTGGCTTCTCAAATAGTAATTTGTCATATAAAAATTGAGTACAGGAGTACATTCTTTTGTTGTAAGATAGTCGCGCATTAGTCTTTTGTTTCTTTTTATTTGTTTCACCCAATAAAACCTCTCATTTTTGTTATGAAGATCGCAGAGGCTGTAAATCAGGGAAAACTTGTTCCCGAAGATGTTATATTTGGTCTGTTGTCAAAGAGGCTAGAAGAAGGTTATTGCAGGGGTGAAAGTGGATTCATCTTGGATGGAATTCCTCGATCAAAGATTCAAGCTGTAAGTATAGCCTCCCTCTCTGTGTGGACTTAATTTTAGTGGCATCTTCTTTTTCTCGTTATCTTCGATCTTTCCATTTCATTTACACTAGTTTCATTGAACAGTTGAGTTTCTTGGGATGCACAAGCTTCCAGAAGTTAAAGTCCATACTGAACATATTGATCGAACTTTGTAGCTTTGTTCATGGTGGTGTTAATTACTTAGTAAATAAATAAACATTTTGAAAATCTAACCAGTACCTTAGATATAATTCTTATAGTCATTTCAGTTCAAGTTTTGTTTTGAGATTTTGAATTAACTGGTATATTAGTTTCAGCATTTAGTTGGTCTTTTAGCTAACAAAATAGCAAATTTACATGTAAAAGGTATGGAGGGAGTAATTGATGAGAAGAGTCCGTAAAAGATTGGTGTTTGCTACTTTCTGAATGCTGTTTCTTTATCTTGAGATAGATAGTGTTTGGCCAAGATTATTCACTTTGTAGTA
Organism: Nicotiana sylvestris; assembly: GCF_000393655.2. Taxonomy (NCBI): domain Eukaryota; kingdom Viridiplantae; phylum Streptophyta; class Magnoliopsida; order Solanales; family Solanaceae; genus Nicotiana; species Nicotiana sylvestris. Next base: position 192,948,408 of record NC_091065.1, on the reverse strand, counting down.
ATCTGCATTGTCTAATAATAAACAAGTGTATGAAGTGTTTATTTTTACTTCTCTCAGATTTTGTTTGAAAAGGACTGTTATTTTATGTTATTTTTTATGATTCATGTCGAAACATGTTGGATTTACATACTCTTCTCATTTATTCCTGCAGGAAACCCTGGACAAAACTGTGGACATAGATCTAGTTCTGAATCTTAAATGTGCTGAGAGTGGGATGTCAAAGAAAGACAAAAGTACTGGGCTTTATTCACCTCTGGAATTCCTTCGCAGGACTTCTGGAATTAATATGAGTCTTCAGTCAGAGGGTGGTCATTTTAGGCCTTCAAGTACCATGACTGATGTTTCGAGAAAGAAGCTGCATGTGCATGCTGAGCAGGTACCCATCCGATTTCCTGAAATTTTACAGATGGAAACACTAGAAAAATTTTGACGTCATAATTTGAGATGAACAGAATTGTAGGTTGCCTCTCTTAGTATTCTTGATGAATAGGATTAGAGATTGCCTTTCTTAGCATTCTTGATGTGCAAGTAAATACTATTTCCTGTTGAATCACACAGATGCAAATATGCATGTACATCATCTGCCAGTATACTGAGTACCTGATTGTTCGTTGAACAAACCATGCTGAAATTGTTTAAATGGCAATGCCATATTGTTCTTGAGCTCTGGCATCTGTTGGCTCTTACCTGATCTTCTTCATGTGCTTTTACTTTGTTCATGCCGATATCTTAAACAAGTTAATGTCTCAAAGATGATTTTGCATCTATCCTACTCAGCTATAATTATGTCAGTACCCTGGAGGTGGCAGTGCATGTGATCAACTTTTTTAAATACACAGTTTGATTTTCTTTTATATATTAGAGCTATAAAACTAATTGCATGATCTTGGTTCAAAATTTCCTCAGCTCTCATGTTCTTGCTAGTCAGCATTCTAAATGTGGTTGTACAGAGTCATAACTCAGTATTTTCTCGGTTGAACTACAAAATCAACTAATACGCAACATCATTCTGTTTTATGTAGATCAAACCGCTAGAAGAATACTACAGGAAACAGAGAAAGCTCCTTGATTTTCAAGTGGCTGGAGGACCTGGAGAAACATGGCAAGGCCTTTTGGCTGCTTTGCATCTTCAGCACAGGACTGCAGTTGGTTCTACACAGTTGAGTGCAGGATGCTAATTTGATTTTCTGCTGATCTTCATTCTTTTTGGGAGCATAGTAGGTATAGGAAATATGAGTGAACAAAGTTTAAGTTTTGGGCGGGAATATGCATAATTTTGTTTTCTTTTTTGTTTAAAAGAGTTCAACCTAGTTTTATCTGCCAGAAGAGAGAAACATCAAGATGTGAGCATCAGACAAGCTTATAATACTCTCTCTATATAGATTTCTACAAAGCTTATTTTTGGTGAATGCTTGTGTTGTGTGTAATACTTCAACCCCATGGAAATGCTACGTTTATTAGCTCGTGCTGTGGCACCCAAATGAATCTTGATTGTGTCATGTTCTGCAAAGTTTGGCTATTTTTTCTATTAATGGAGCTGTAAAAAGCTGCACACATTGCGCTTCAATCGTACTTATTGTATCATCCTGATGTTGATAATTTGAGTTAGACATGCCAACTCTTAACAAAAATAAAAATTTCTTGCCATCTGACTGTGACACTGCTCTTATCAAAATCCAACTTCAGTAATACCAGAAATTGAACCAAAAGATGATTAATTTGTTTCTAAAAGTTGAGTTCATGTATTTGAAAACTAGATTAAGAAAACTAACATGCAACTTTATAAAGTAAACAGGTGTTAAAAATTGAACCAAAAGATGATTAAATTGTTTATAAAAAAATTCGGGTTTAAGTTAAAAAAAAAGTTACTTGGAATCCTTGAATAATAAACAGGTCCTCAAGAATTTTTTAGTCTAGAATATAAATATTTCCTTCCTAACGGACAGAAGATTTTTGAGCTTGTTCATACGTAAGATATATTCTAGTTTTAAGGTAGAAAATGAGAAGGAATACAGCAGTTGCGTTAGCTGCAAATATTTATTAACAGAAGTAAAAAGAAGGCAAACATTCTTTTTACTTTATAAAGATAATTACTACAGATCAAAATCATAATTCACTCTTTATCCATACCTCCCTAAGGAGTTGATACCTCACAGCATTTCCATCAACATTACCTTTCAATATCCTACTGGATTTTGCAAGTGGTGAAGTTTCAATGCCCTCAGAAATGATGAAGTTCATATCCATTTGATCGAGCTCATCATCGCTTGTGTATGACTTCTTGAGCACTGAAGATCCGATCCGTCTCAGCTTAGAATGGCTACTAATGTCACCTAATAGACTATCCACTGAAGCTGTTGAAGGTGGCTTATATGCTATAGGAGCTGCTGTGCAGGGGTAGCTCATGACTGAATCTTCTTCCGCGTCAAAAGGATCCTAATGAGAAAAATATCATAAGCAGAATCTGATTTACAAAGACTTGGTTCTAGCATGACAAAATGAACAAAGTCAAAGAGATGAGCTTACCTCTGTGTTAAGAGCTTCAAGTACACATTCAGGTATTGGATCAGGGCAAAACTCATCCGCGACAAAAACATTAAGAACCCTTCTTATTATAATTGGACCAAATGTGGGACAGACCTGTAGAGAGCACAAATAAGGGGAAAGAAAAATACAAGCACTCGGGCTGCAAAAATCATGATGCTTTCAAGGTTTTGAGGACAAACCTCTTTTCTTATTGTCCTACTTAACAGCATATCCTTTGGAAGCATCATAAGATCACTCAGTGCGTCGAGGAGATAGAAAGATTTGGAAGATGTATCATATTCTTCACTCCCATCATCATCATTATCTGCTCTATTTTCATCGTGTAGTGAGTTCCCAACAAGGTCAGTGAGCCATCTAGACCAATTCCCTATCTGCAATCAATGTGATTTAAAAATCATCATCATCATATATATATATATATATATATATATATATATATATATATATATAATCAACGGATAAATACTATCTTAGAGTTTGCAGAATGTGACTTAAAAGAAAATTAATATGGTGTAAAAATTGGTAAAAGAATGAGGGAAGAAAAATAAAGGAGAGCGAAGGGTCGGATTTGGAAACCTGGAAATAAGGAAGTCTAAATATTAGTATGGCACATCTGCTATGAACAAAAAAATGTTTGTTTTCTTGGGGTAATAGGGGAGAGAAGTGACAAATGGCAAAATAACCCGTCAAGGTAAGCAGCAGACTAACAATCATATCTACATTTTAGAACACTAATTGAAAACGTTCAACCATGATCCTTACCGCATTTTTCAGTTGTGCACCTGCCCCAAAGCTAGCTTTTCCAGCTGGAATGGGAAGCACCTCGGCATCACTGATGGGATCTGATATAGGATCTGAAGGCATCTCATCAGCAGACTCTCGAAGGATAGCATTGAACATAGCTACATCCAATCTAGCCACACATTGTTCCATTATCTGGTTTCAAGAACATTTATCAGCAGCAAAATGGACCAAAATCTATATCATAGTTTGAACTGCATTAAACCCATCCAAAGAAAGACAGGAAATGCTGGTTCTAACATAAGCAAATCTACTTTTCTTCAGTACAAGGAAGTTCGTGTTTGGTAGTCTTTTTTAACATATGACACTAATTAGTATATGAACTAACAACTACTTAATTAGTAGTCAAATTTTCTTGAGAAGTGAAACAAAGACAGATAATAACATGTTATGATTACGTAAATAGGAGCATGTACAATATGGAAGGAAGGGTGGGCCAGACTGTACCAATTTAGAGAGCAAACGCAAACAGCCACATTCGTGTCCGCCAGCTCGAACAGGGCAAATCCTATCACAGGCATCTTTCAAGGCTTTTTTCCAAAGATCCAAGGAAAAATTTACATGCTCTTCAGCACCTGAACTAGACGTCTTACTGCAAACATTGTTTATCTCGGAACCCATGCTATTACAGATTGCGGTTGCAGCACCAGACTGCATATGTGGAATGAGAGTCTGAAGAAATAAATAAATGAATAAAACAGAGTTGAGTTAGCTGATAGGTTACTGATTCTTCAGATTCAAAAGCAATAAATGACATCTTTAAGATTCATTTTGTGCACCTGCCACCAAATAGATTCAATGATGCGGGAGAATATCCAAGCCTCTGCTTTTTCAAGTGCTCTTATAAATGTAACAGGGTCCTTCCAATTGCCTAAACTATCACAAATATCATCTTCTACACCGTTGCTAGAGTGAGATTCCCACTTAAGTGGGGAAAACTTCTTCTTGTCCGTGACAACAGAATTTCCAAGCATAGTTTCAGTAGAAAGAGGTAACTGCTGCTGCCCATGGAATTTGGTTATAGTTGCTCTCAGCACCACTGAATTTGATAGCCAGAAAGTTAACCTGTGGTCAGAAAAAATAAGTGAATATCTAGAAGAAAAACAAATAACTGTCTTGTGCATGTAGCTTAACTTCCTTCCGCAAAACCTTAAACTGAAAAGTACCTAGCAACATCATGTCCACATGCTTTTGCAATCAAATATATTCCAGAAATAGCACTTTTAGCAGCACTTCCCCTTTTCAATACGGAGGTTTCTTTACATGCATGTAGATAGAACCTGGACAGGCGTCTTGCCGGAGCATGGACCTTATTCATGGAACATCCATGCTCAGCAACAACTGAGTAAAGGCCAACTTCAATAGCAGCAGCTTCTCTCAATTCTCCTTCAAGCATCTTTACTCTTTGCTCCAACTTATGGATTTTGCTTTCCAAAAGAATGTTTGTTGTGTCCCTTGGACTCGCTTTTTGATCTTTTCTCTCATTGCTTGAAAAACCTCGAGCACTTTTCAGAGTGTCTTGTACTAAAAGCTGATTACTTCCGACAGATCCGTCACCCCTATTTGATTCTGGTGATGACCTGACTGACATTACATGCTTTAATATCTCATTATCGGGGGTACTACTCTTTGCTCCGGAACTGTCCCTGTAAGCAGAAATTGCATGAGTTTCCTTCAAATCATGTTTTACAGTATCCTCTTCTGAATAGCAACTGATTGACTCATCGTTTTTGCATTGCCCTTCATCTTCCATAGGTTCTTTTCCTTGTTCATTTTGCTGATAACCCTCACTGTTTTCACCATCAACAGAACCATTTTTGGTAACCGCAGCTCTTGCATCATCACACAGCGAATTTACAGGTGGAGTGGAAGTGTTCTCTTCAATTTCACTATCGGAGAAATTACTAACTGTGCTCACAAAGTTATTGTTATCATCTGTGATATGCGGAATAGGACAGGCTTTTTCAGCTGGATCTGAGTTCTGCCGACTGGATTGTTCATTAACACTTTCGCCATTGACCGGTATTTGTTCCATACATTGTACTTGCTTGTCCTGTTTGATTATCATGCAGGCATTCTGTGTCTCCTCAGTTATATCACTCACATTTGATGTCGAATACTGAATGCTACTACAACCACCAATTTTCTTTGAAATCCAAGCCAGATCAGAGGACAAATCAGTTGAGGAGTGCGACAAACTTCCATTCAAACTAGGTAGAGATTTTGTCTCTGGCGTCTCGTCCATATTTGCAAGCCTTTTCTTATAATCAAGGACATTTTCGTCTTCATCTCGTCGAGGGCTACTTTTTACTCCCTCGGATCTATCCTGCAACCATATGCTAGCTGGCTATCAAACTAGCTGAGATATTCATAACATTGGAAAAACAATATAATACAATCACCAAATGTTACAAAGATGCAAACTTGTGCAGAGTGCATTTGATTTAAAATGCATGCCGTGGCAGTGGACATTGCATCTTATATAACTATAAAGAAGTAAACATACAAAGAAGTTAAGGGGATTCGACATCTACTACATATATGAACCCCCTTCCGCCCCCTGGCTCCGCCCATGCATAGTATGTAGTGAATGCAAAATTGCTGCAAAAGGACTTATGTCATGCATTTTGGAAGTAACATAAAGGAAGAATACCATTCAGATATAAATGAATGCACAAAAGAGGGATATTGATAGAAAAGTAAGCACTATACCTCTTCTTGAGGGGGTGAACCATAGTTTGATTCGTTAGTTGAAGAAGAAACAGGCACTGATAAATGCGAGGAAACATCATCATCATCATCATCAGTGTATGAAGCAAACTCAGCTTCGTCAGCATATTCTTCACTCAGTAATCTAGAAAGAGAACCATTTCGGTCCATTGAAGCTTCTCTTTTTAACTTGTCCCTCAAGGATGACCTCACACGACTCCTCTCACCTATCTGAATTTTCAGGAAAAGAAGAGGCTGTGCTGTGTTCCTATAAGTTCGCTTGCAGTTAATAGGGGGACATATGCTCAAACTCTCTCTAACAACACCATAATCTGCCAAGTCAATGATCGCAGTTCCTAAAAGTTGACCTTTCACGGTCTTATCACGCCGGGGTTCATACAAGTGGAATTCTACGCAATTCTTTTGGAACGCGTTTCCGTCTCCACCTTTAAGCGAAGTTTCTCTTAGTAGTGTCACGGGAAGTCTAAATGACTCATTGAATTCAATTCTCCCGTCACCAATACCAGAACCAGTTCCCGACGATGGAACAACTTGATTAGTAGATCCAGAGTGCTTATCTTCGTGTTCCCATTCGATTAGAACAGCACGGAGCGTTCTCAATGAATGCGACGGTGGCCAAGGTTTAATCTCCTTAATATGGATTAGATATTCGACTTGAACTGAGGGGCTATTCCTAGTTCTGCCCTTCAATCCCAAAACCATGATTTTAGAAACACAGATAAAGAATGGTCTTCAATTGAGCAATATAGGCCTGCACAAAATGAATACCAAACACCTCTTCAAGCTGTATTATAAGAGCAAAAGATTCCAAATTTAGACTAATTTCATTCTATCCTTTTCCCACATGCACATTGCAATTGAACCAAGTAGCATTTTCAAGTTAGTAGAACTTCTAGAATTAAATGATTTCACATATTTGAGCCGTGGAATCAGACATTAATACTTACATAAGGATAGGCTGCCTACATCACACCACCTTGCAGCGCAGCCCTTCCTCAAACCCTGCGTGACCAGAGGCGGATCCAAGATTTAAACCCTATGGGTTCAACTTTTAAGGGTTTTAGCATTGAACCCATTGTATTTCTAAAGTTATGGGTTATACCTACTATTTTTGCAATTTTAATGAATTTTTACATATAAATTTTTGCTCTGCGTCGAAAGTTATGAGTTCAATTGAACCTGTCGGTAAAGCACTACATCCGGCCCTGGCGTGAAGGCGGGATACTTTGTGCACCGGACTGCCCTTTTATACTTAGAAACTCGAGTTATTCATTAACAGTCCTTATGCTTGCACATGCTCTATGTCCAAGCAACGCCTCTTTCTCCTTCACAAATCAGTTCCCAATGACTTCATAATTCTAACTTTTGAATGCTTAAGTAAATTAACCACATTTTAGAGCACATTAAGTACTACACACAAGATCTTAGACAGGAAAAAAAAAAATGTTGCAGAATAAGAAAATCAATCTAAGGAAAGAAGAGCAAACAAACAATAGAAGGAAAATCAGATGTCCTCTACAAGACTTTTGTCACCACAGAAACAATAAAAGCATATTGGACAGAGAGTGAACACCTGAAGTAGCAGACTGGCAAACTAACAGAGCCAAATGAGAGTAACCCCAGCTCGGACTAAGAAAAAAAGACTAAACAGCAAGGAGGTAGTAACAACTAAAAAATGTCTCCATTAATATCAAGATTTTCACTGGAAAAATGAGAAAGTTTAGACTTACATAGAACACAACACCAGAAAATCAAAGGAATGTGAGAAAAAGGAAGGCCAAGATGGTTGTCTTTACACAGCAAAAGGATAAATGATTAATCAGTCATGAGCCCGTGAGAGACAATATGAGTAAAACAACCAAAAAGCACAGGTGGGGTTGTTTTGAGTTCTTGAGTCTGTGAGTGAGAAGTGCAGAGTGAGCAGAGAAAAGAATGTCTTTTTCCTATTGATAATGGGAATTAAATTAGTATACTAATAACTACTCCCTCTATTCACTTTATGTAACACAATTATTAATTGAAGTCGAGTTCTTCTTTGATTGAAATTTTTTACGTGACTTATAATAATTTTTTATATAATTTTATTAATTATTAAGTGATATGTAAGTTTTATTTTAAAAACTTTGAAAGTTTTTATGTTTTCCATTGATCAGAAATAACTTCTCTACATTCAGGGTAGGGGTAAGGTAGGCACACCGATGTGTATGAGTGAGAGATCACTGGATCCCGTAAACTTCAACCGAATATATATATATATATATATATATACCTTGAAAATGGTTAATATAAAGCAGCTGGCACCCTGAATACTAAACACTGGTTGAGCAGAATAATATGGCCCCGTCGCGTAAAAATTCTAATTCCGCCTCTGCTTGCACACTACTCTCCCCAGACCTCACTTGTAGAATTATATTGTTGCTGATGTTGAAAGTTTTATGTTTGCATTTATACCGAAAATTAAATAGTTTGACTGTCGTACATCGAATTATGTCACATAGATTAGGATAGAGGTAATAATAAGTAGTACTCCCTTCGTCTCATATTATCTGTCATGATTCTCTTGCACACATTCCTTAAAAAAATTAATTAGGATGAGATTTTGACTACTTTACTCTTATTCATGTCTTAATATTTAATCTTTCTTCATTAGTATTTGAACAAAGTTATCCATAATTGAGGTGTTTGTAGTCTTTCACGGATAATTAGTACTAAGGGTAAAAAAGGAAAAAGATAATCAATTTGTCTTAAGCTTTTAAAGTGACAAATAATTTGATATGACTATTTTTAATTACCACGATTGATAACATAAGACGAAGGGAGTAATTAAAAAAATGGAAAAAAAAAAAAACAAAGATAGAGTGAAGGAGGGTAGGTGGGTGTCGTGTTCTTTAACTACTTTATTCATTTGGGTTTTAACATTAAATGGCTTTTTACGTTTGTCCAAAAGTAGAAGCTGTAATCACAACATACAATGATAACAAATAAACAAATAATCTTCCGTTCACTTTTAATTGTCACGTTTACTAAAAATAAATTTTTATTTTGACTGATCACTTTTCACATATAAAGAAAAAAATAATTTATTTTTTCTGTTTTGCCCTTAGTATTAATTACTCATTTTCCAATCTATTAAGACTATGGACAAATTAATATGAGTATTATGGTAAATTATATACTTTATTTAGGAAAATAAACGATTAGAGTGAAGACTGAAAAGTGAAGAGGGAATTAGGAAAATAAATAACCCTAGTATATACTTAAGGGTAAATTAGTAAATTACATCATTCTTATTGGGTTATCGATTTTTACCCAATAACAAAAATGCAAACCGAGCCCGAACCAATAACCCAATAAAAAAAAAATTAACCTGTTACCGACCCGTTAACCCAATAACTCAATACCGATAACCCAACAAAGAATTAACGGTTCGGGTTATCGGTTTTACCCGATATATGCCCACCTCTAGCTGAAGGTCCACAAAGATGGAAGAGAAAAGGTTTTAATTTGCCCATTTATTATTCGAAATTGCTCAATTTACCATCAATTTCATTCATACAATTGTCGTTCGCAAATTTGTTTACTTTTTTCTAATGACAAAAATAAGATTAGACGACGAATGTAGCAACAACAACATACCCAGTCTTATCCCATATCATGAGGTTTGGAAAGGATAGTATGTACGGAGACCTTACCCCAATTTTCTGAGGATAAAAAGGCCGTTTAGACGAGTGTAACAGTAGACAAAATTACTCAATTCAAGAAAACGCAAGAGCAAATTTAAATATTTTTAAATCAAGAAGTGGAATGAACTTATTGATGATGAGAGTGGGGTATGCCTAGGATTGTAATTTATTTGGTTTTGGACGTTTCCACCGACTTTATAGATTTATAAAACTTACTTGTGAAATTTGGGTGGTACGTTAAATAATTGGAATCAAAAGGTGTCAATATTCGTATGATATATTTCATCTTTTTATTGAATATTCAGTTCACGAGGGAGCAATACTCTACAGTGTACAAAATAACCTTGTTTAGAGATTTAGAAAAACTCTTGTTCAAAGAACCTCTAATTTGTTTCAAAAGACAAATAGATTTAGGACCGTCCTCGTATAAAATACCAAAATCAAATGTATTAACATATCTAATTTTTAGATATTATCAATATATTATCTTCTTCCTTTTTAAATAAACACGAAAAGTGAATGCTTAATAACTAAATTATTCAAATACCAAGGTCCCCAAGTGGGCAGAAGACAAAACTGCTACTAATAATCTCCTTTTCATTTTCGCTAATTACTAGGAGGACCATTTTATCTCGATTTTGGAGTCACGTGTTACACAGACCATGCCTTTATTGAAAACCACGAAATACTTAGTAGTCTGTTCACTTTTGACTTTTCACACTCCTTAAAAAATAATAAATGAAATGCATAATTTACTATGATACTCATATTAATTTATGCATATTTTATTAGATTTGAAGAAAATAATTTGAAATGAGTAACAAATACTGTGGATATAACAAGAGAAAAAAAAATTGTCTTCCTCTCGTAAAGTTACAAGTAAAAATGAAAATCTATTTTTAGTATACATGTTAAGTAAAAGTGAACGACGGGAGTAGTTATTGCTCTTAAATTGGAACATACTTCAAAGGAACTTGCGAGCTTAAAGAGGGTAATTTTGAGTATCTATAGATTAGCTGTTGGCACGCAAGTAAGCTCATCACTCACCATTAGACCATTCAGGACTAAATCATGAGAGTTGGTTAATTGAGCCGAGGGTCTCCTGGAAACAGCTTCTCTACCCTTCGGGGTAGGGGTAAGGTCTGCGTACATATTACCCTCCCCAGACCCCACTTGTGAGATTATACTGGGTCATCGTTGTTGTTGTATACCACGAACCACACTTTTTTATAAACCGTGCCCGACCTTTATGAATAATAACTAGATGGTCACAAAATAATGAGGAGGTAGGATTAAATATTGACAAACATGGTCGCAGAGTTAAGAAGGCAACTCGCAGGGGGGGAAGGTAGGAACCATTTTACAAATTTCATCAGAGACAAAAGCAGCCAAAAGGGCCTATGTTTTAATATGCTGAAGATTCAGCACATCTATCAGTAAGAGCTATAGAACAAGTGTGTCACCATGTCTGGGGAGCCTTTTGCAGAAATGCAACTCCCCGTGAAGGACTGATTTGCGGCTTGAGCTGTGTCGTGGGCTACATGTCAAAGTTCCGCTACATGTCAAAGTTGCACCTTGTGCGATAAAGTTAAGCGATTTTAGCAATCTAGAAAGCTGCAGGAAATGAGTGTTTGGATTGAGATGCAATTAGCAATCAGCATTTAAGAAGTGTCAAAAATCTGGACACAGGCAACTTACACTCAAATTCGACAGAGAAATAGAGAATGTGGTGGGGAAAAGGGAAAATTTTGTTTCAGCTACAGCAGATGTAGTAGAACTAGTGACAGAAAGAACGAGAGGGAGATGAAGTATTACCTGCATGAGAAAATAGATTTCAGCAATGTCTTTTGGAGTCAGTTGAGACGGATTCAAGATATGATATAACAAGATCAGCTGCATTGCATCCAGAAGATAATGCTTTGCCAACTGACAATCCCCCCCTGTGGTTACCTAGCATTACAGGAGACATGTTTGTTAGAGATATAGTAGATATGCCCTAGATCCAATATCATATTTGATGATTTGAACATATTTTTGTGAACATTATTTGATATAAAAATATATGGCATTTGATATTCTTTTATCATAGTTATTTTTAATTGTTTGATTAACTTGATAAGGTCCTTGATTAAATTTTGAGACTTGTCATCGTGATGGAGATTATGATAATGAGAGTAAAGTTTCTTATAATTTAATCTAAATTTGTTCTTGATCGTAGGATTATTAATTTGGACATTAGTAATCCGGTTAGATCAATATTTATGTGATCGTCTTTATGGATAAAGATTAGTTGATCTCATTAACTAAATCACATAGATAGATGATGCATATAGAGATATGATCATTGAACCGACTCATTGGATAATTCCTAATGGTTAGAATTACCATAAACTGTCAATAGGATATTTTCTTGAAGAATGTGATGTAAAAATTTCCTTTGACCTGAGATCGTCACAGTAATTGACAAGTTATTTATTGTGCTTTGATACTAGACACCTATGGCCCTAGGGCGATAGTTGAAAAGGATATTGGGTATGATTAAATACTTGTAGAATTAGTGATTGATCAAGATGGAATCTGTCAACCCTTGGTAATGAGTTTAAGCTCCATGTTGTGATGAATTATAAATGACCAAACTAAGACCTTGGTCAGGGCAATTGAATGAAAGAAAAAATGAGTTTCTTAGGTCATTCAATAGTCGATTATATTTGACATGAACACATAGTTGGTCGCCTATTAGGATTTGACAGTTGAACCATATCCTAGGGTGATCCAGAGCTATAAGGACAGAAGGAATTACTACATTATTCTTCTACTGGTTCTTGAGAGTAAATTGTATACTTCATGCTATCCGGTTGTTAGGGAGTGTTGCTAGACGCCACCCTTGATTAGTATATTGATGTGATCAATTTACTACCGATTTAGTATTGAACCTGTGGGGTCGCATACTAACGAGTATTCTGATCTTTGCTAAAGGATTAATTAACTTATTATTTGATAATTAAATTAAGGAATTTAATTAGTCAAATAGATTTAGTTATTAGTCCAAATGAAATATTATTATACTCTTTGCTAGCACAGAGATTATAATTAATATTGTGAACGAATTGAAGTTTTCTATTTGGAATAGAATAAATTATATCTCTTGGTTAAAATATATATGTGATATATATAATTAATATTTATTTGCACAAAGTGTGCATATAGTATATTAATAAAAATTTATTTGGAAATCCAATTTAGAATTGGAATGGATAACAAAGTCCAAAAGTGGACGTGAGATTAGCTCAAACCCATTAAGAATGGGATTGATATTTTTTAATATAAAATATTAGTTAATTTTCACAATCCAATCCGATTTGGAATTGAATTGGAACGTCCTTAAAGGACAAGCCGACGCACGTTTCCGATTAGGAATGGTATATACGTTTCTCCAATGGAAAATTCCATAAGTTTATTTTTGGAATAAATTTTTACCCTAAGTAAATCATTACCTCAACCAAATAGGAAAAGGGTTTATAGGTGATGCTACATAAAGGGTGATGGAAAAAATTTGCCATATAATTTTCTTGAAAAGAAAAACCACTTTGTGAAAGTGAAATTGCAATACAAAGCCAAGAGAGAAAATACAGTTACAAGAAAAGTGTTTCTTGTTCTTCTAATTTGAGTTGAGATTTTTGAGAAAAATTTCAGCACAAGTTTTTCGTTCAATTTGTTCGCGGGTTTCATTGATCAAAGAGTTGATAGCAAGGATCAGTTTCGGTGTGGATAGACATAGAGTCTTCGCACTATCGAAGAAATTTTGAAACGAGACTCTCTTCACCAGGTACGTCTTAGATCCGATCTTTGACATGTAAATAAATTTTAAACACGAAAAGATCTACCTAGGATTGTTATTATCTTCCGTTGCGTGTTAGGAACACCTATACGCAATCCTTCAATGTTAAAGTAGTGCGGCAATAACTTTTTTTTAAACTGGGGACTAAGATCAGTGGAAAGTCTGCTTCAGCTTTCTTGCCAAGTAAATCAATATGAAGGCGGCATATGCTAGGCTAAAGAATTCTATGAACATACTTAGCTTTTACTAAGTTATAGGTTACATGATACATCACCTCTAGCAGAGAGTACAGTGTGAACCTTCCTCGTCAAAAAGAAGCTGCATCAACGGGGAAAAAATGGAAGATGCTATTTCAAAGAAAGAAAATAGAAGTTTTACCTGCATAGAATAATCCAGGAAGATTTTTCTCCATTTTGTCAATTGCATCTAGGACTGAATCATAGTTATGCCCGTACAATGGAAATGCTTTACTCCAGTATAGATGACTACAATTAAAGAAATAGCCAGCATTTCAGAATCTCAACCTTCTAAAACCAAAGCCTACATATGCTGAATTACGTCAGCTATATACTAGGAATTCACGTACTTCACATATGTTGGCTCTCCCTCAGCACCCAACAGCTGCTTAAGGTCAGAAGTTACTATCTCTTTCAGCTCAGTCCTGTGAATACAGGAATATAGCAATTTTACATGCCGAAACATCATCATTAACGTGTAGTAGGAATAAAGTAGAGCAGATTACAACAAAATTGAAAAAGTTTAGAAACCTTGAGGCTTTTGCAAGTTCTCTATTTCGGCTTCCACCAACAAAAGTAGTATAGAGATAAACATTGTTTGGTGCCCGATCTGGAAACATCATAGAAGAGAAGAGGGTGCCTGCATGCAGTTCAGAAGTAATGAGGGACAACAGTTTCCAGTTGCCTATATAATTTTTAATCTAATACGTACGCATTACCTAGTGTCTTGAGACCATGTTGTTGCTCCTTGGAAGGTACAAGAACCCCAAAACCCTCAAGGGGATACTTTACGTTTTCCCTCTTAAATGTGGTTATAACAACAGATAGCGGTACATAATCAACCTGCACATCATATGGTCAGCTAGACCGCAACAGTGCCAATGAACATAACAGTTCATACATATATACACAGTACATAACATATAGCTTCAGATTTAGTCCTTCATATAATCTCTTCTCAAGACACAACGAAGGAAAATAGGAGTCCAAGTAGATAGTGCTTGTGCACCTTTTTCCTCTTGGAAATGAGACCGACTTACCTTGCATGTTCACTTTTCAAAGCATTAACTGGGGAAATAAGTGCGTTACCATGTGGAAACACATTTTGATTTGTCGAAAAGAGGTTAATTTCACAAAACAAGAATGTCTATACTATACGTTAACACCAAAAAGCCACACAAGCACAAACCTCAGGAATAAAGTTGAGTAGAAATGGATTTCCTCTCTTAGCAATCTTCATACTCTTAACATCACAGAGTGGGGCCTAATTTACAGAAGCTTAGTCAATAACGGCAACATTTGACATCTGCACTGGACTCAGGTATTTGTGAGTCCGTCATCACAAGAATTGAGCAATCACATGTCATGAGACTGAGCTTGAGTGAAGCTAGTTGTACAAAAGCAAATACAAGGACTCAATCATTCCAGTTTCTCACCGTCATAATTACAGCATCAAATGATTCTTCTTCTGATTGCCTTTTGTGTGGAGAGGCAGAAATAATTGACCAGCTATCTATCGCAGAGTCCTCAGTACAGCTACAAGATAATTCCAGAACTCTAGAGTTTAGTCTAAGTTCATCTTCTCTGAGATCTTTGCATATTGCATCAGTAAGTGTCTGCAAAGCATTTGGATGAGATAACAATAACATGAAAGATGACTAACAGAAATCATAGGATCAAGGTTCTAAAAGACATCAGTGATGACAGTAGTTGACTGCTCATTTTATCTAGCTCTCACCCAAAGAATTATAGATTATCATTAAGAATAATTTTTTTATGAATAACAACGCCCATTGAAAAAGACTAAGAGAATTGGGTCGAAGTAGTCAAGTTTGGTATATCATCCCTTATACCTACCTCTTATGCTTAAATGTAAGAAATCACGCAAACAGGGGCAAGAAATGCAACTCAGAACTAGTGTCTGAAGTTCATGTTGTAATTTTAGACGAGTCATCTCTGGCGCCAAATGGATGGGCGGCGCTCAGATGATACATGATGCATAAAAAATGGGGTTATGATCGTTTAAATTTTCTGCCCTTTACCTTCAATGCATGAGGAAAAAGAGAACTAACGTATACTTACTTGCATTCCGCCCAAAAAGGAAAAAGATCCCCGCTGGCGCTTCTTATTTGCTGAAGTTTTGGGTGGCCCTTGCTTCTTTTCATTTTTAGGGGATAACTTAGATCGAATAGCTCCAAGTATGACTGAGCCAAACCTAGCAAGTATTGACAAAGTGCCATAAGAGGGCTATTTGCATGATAAAATGAATTTCTCAACAAACTGCATTCTCAATGAACACAACGATTTTATATTAGTCCTCTGCTGGTGGGAGGTAGGAGGTATCTTAGTCGAGGTGCTAAAAGTTGGCTCGGACACCACAATTATAAGAAAAAAAATTAAGAATTTTACAGTAGCACCCATGCAACTGTAGGACAAGAAAGCAAGGAGAATGATTGCCAGCCCATGTGATGGCGGAAATTTGGAAGTACATACCTTTTCTCTAAATTCCACAACTCTGGAAATGAATGGTGCATCTGTATCAGAAGGAAGAGATGAAATTGAGTCATAGCAATAATGATGTCAGATAAAAAGTCATGATCTTAATATATGGCTCATGAAACAAACTAGCTAGATACCAAGTTTAAATTGTCCTCCCCCATTTTACTTTTTATACTTGAGTAACTATACAAAGGTATATTGACCTCATTATCTTATCCTCTGATGTTTGTTCAAAGAAATATAGGATGGACAAACAAGTGATATAAATGAATACTCACTGAAAGCGAGTCAGGATCACCACCACACGTTCCAGCAACAAAAGGGTCAATTAGATAGTCAACAACCTAGCAGGTAACAAATAAACAAATGGATGTTCATGTATAGCTGATCTTAAATTAAAGTTAGCAAGATTTTCTTTTGTGATGGACTGTCAGAAGATTCGAGGAACATAGAGATAAAGTCAATCAAAGGTGAGGAAAGACCTCCTTTCCAAAATGACGCTGGAAGAATCCACTGACACTGCATATAATACGAAAAAGCACAACCAGGTCAATTTAACTTGCCTATATGATTTATTTGGAGATTGAGAAGGCATACTGGACAAAGAAAATGTACTTATCACTACGTGCAAGAGCATGCGAATCTGATGCAGCTAATAAGAAAATCACCATCAGCATGTAGATTATGAAACAGATAACATGTCCATGCAGAATTGCTGCTATAACAACGGGGAGAGGCTAGATTTCAAGAGGACTGAATAATAGAAAGCGCATGCACAATACTAGCTCAGGTAGAATATCTTGTGCATTTAGAGAGAAAAAAATTCCTTTGAATTCCAACACATCATCTGATCATAAAAGCTGTAAACTCAGCAGAGTGAAATATATAAGCAGTAGGCTGAAGACCATTGAAATGTATATGAGGCCAGAATGGGGTGGTAACATGTCCCAAATTTGACAGCAATTGACTTCTGGGTGCTGCAATATGGACAATCTTATACATTGAAACTAACACAAAAATTGGACAGAGGAAACCAGTTTCAGTCTGCAAACTAAAACCGAAAGTGTGGAATTGACAGATGCTCTACAATTTGAGAACTCAAATTGAAATTCACATGCAAATTTAATTTTTTGATTATCGAGAATAGCAAGTATCTACTACACAATTATTAAAAGCTTTGGACCTCCAAGATTTCCCAACAAAAGAACTATTAAACATGAAATAAAGTAGCATCAGAAAAGCATGGAATTTCATGGAGAGGTTGAACCGCGTCATATACCTTTCATGTGAGTCAGACACCTGGGAGAGCTTTTTATTCTTCCATAATATTGGTTCCAGAAGCATCTGAAGCTGCAGTTATGAAGATATTTTATAAGACAATATGCTTGAAAAATAACCATCATTGCTTACAAAAGAATAGAAAAAAGAAATGAGATATAAAGATGAAAAACGAATGTACAGATGGTTATACATTTTTATCAAGGTCTTCAGTGCATTATTCACTGTTAATAATTACTTTACGTCCGACGTGATGACACACATTGAATTCAAGCTGTTATGGGCTGCGGGTGTTCCTCTACTCAGCAAAAAGCTATATACTATTTTGAACTCCAAAAGAAAACTTCCAAGGTTGAATCCGAACTTCAGAAACCAATATATTCGGAATATGATACTCTATCCAGAAGTAGTGTGTCTAAATCACTTAGACCAACCACATTAGTTCACTGATATTTAGGTCTACATGTCAAGAAATCACCTAACTGGATAAACCATTTTTCGAGACGAAACATTTCATGATATTTCCTAGATTAATCAAAAGCCCCAACTGTATTTACCTCAACAAACTGTTGATTGATAGAAATGATCACCTAAAGGTACATAGGCTAAATTGCCAAAGTTACAATTTTAATGAAGCCAAAGTTACAATTATTAAACTTCTTAATAATTTTGCAGGCAGTTTACGATCTTTTATTTTGAAATAACTAGAAACTCTAAAAGAAAAAATAGTACGACAACAAAGAATTTAAACTGCATTTTACAGGCAGTTGAAGGGATCTATACAGAAGTTTTATTGCTTAATACAAGAAATAAATTTTGGCGCACGACTCTAGCTGAGCTATGGTAAAGATCAACTCATGGCTCAAACAGGGTTAACAAGACTTGAGGATATGCAATTGCAACTCACATCGAGCCACATATGATGTTTCACAGATACTTCTCAAAGGAGCAATTTGAAAGACAAACATGAACATGGCAAAATCTGTATCTAAATCAGAAAAGTTGGATGACCAACATACCTTTGATCCAGTGGAAAGAAAATTGCTTTTGATCAGATCAATTGGATTTGAAGGTAACTGAAATTAAAAATCAAGCTTAGGACATGATTAATCATAAAACTCCAAAAGAACCATATCAGAAGAATGGAAGTGACACTGAGCAGTGCAGGAACATGCAGTTAAGCTTGCCATGGACCAATCTTACCAGTACAGGAGTACCATTTCTGGCAATGTAGCGCTTGTTTTGTGAAAGTGGCTGCACAGAGAAAGATTGGAGAAGCAGTTCAGGCATTCAAATTTAGCCCATATAGAACCTGAGCTTGAAGTCTAAATTCGTCAAAGCTTTCGATGTTCTATAGCTTATCCAATAGGACAAAAAATGAACCAAAGACTTCTTTTATGAGGTAATGACACAAAAAAGCAGAAAACCTTACAAATTGTTGCTTTTCTCGGAGTCCAAGAGAATCAATCAAAAATGTAACATCACCTTCACTTTCAGTCTGCAGAATGTCAAAAGCCACTTCTTTACTATCATCAGAACAGAATATCTAAGTTGGAAACAAAGAATCCGAAAGTCCACTGACATTCACAGAATTTAAATGGAAAAGTAGGAATTAACAGACCATAGTATTTGCCCCTTCATCCCATATCAGGCCATCTTGGCTCACGCTACGTAACTTCCCTCCAGCTTTCCCTTCTGCTTCAAATACTGTCACATTCAAGCCATGGATTTTCAACTTGTATGCTGCAGCAAGCCCACTTGAATACGAAATAAGTTAGCGGCATCTTGAAAGAATAACTTGAAAAGTAAAGGATCAAAAAGGAAAACAAAAATTAGAAAATGATAACACATTATATTGCAACACCATTTTAACCTCAAGAAATAGAACTCAACAATAACATTTAAAAAAACTAATGACCTCATTCTGTCATAATGAAAGGCCTCGATTTACTCTACCATGGTTTTTAGAAAAGAAATGTTTACTTTGAAGTGAAACATGTTACCTCTAAAATTACCGACTTAAGATTGGTGTTTCAGCTAAGTTATATCCATTGACCATATACAAAATTTGTTCAGTGTCTTTAACCGATTGTAACAGGGTTGGGTTACTAAACTCATGCGTCGTCTCTTAATTTATCTGAATGTTAATTTACAGCATCAATCTATAAAAACTAAACCTTTTATAATTTACTACCAAAAGAGGTTCAACAGCAATATGATCTGTCAACATCGCTTCAATTAATTATCAAATATGAGGCATCTAATTATATCGTAAAACTAAATAACTTTGAAGTTTGAATGAACATAAACTTGCATTCTTAGCTATATTATCCATGAGCAATGACAAAAGATTAGTAAAACTCGGTAAAATAAACTTTTTCTTTAATTATCAGTAAAACTAGGTAAATTTAACTCATGAGATGGAACAATTGCAGGAACTAGAACAGCAGAACATGCAAGACAAGAGTAATTTACGGAATATAACAATTGCAAAAGCTACAGATGCAAAATTTGAAAGAGAATAGACCAATTGCAAAAGCAACAGAAATGAAATCTGAAAGAGAATAAAACAATTGCAAAAGCTACAGAAGCAAATTTGAAACAGAATTGTAAAATCAACAAACCTGACGCCTGCACCAATGACTGCGACTCTCTTCGCAGAACCTACAGAAAAAGAATATTTTTTCCTTCAATTTTGCTTGGAGTATAAATTACAAATGAAATTATATGGTATGAGAAGGGAAAGAGAGATTTACTGTGTTTATCTTCTCCGGCAGAAGGAGCCATATCCTGGTTTCGATAATCTCCAAATGGGAAGTGAACACGAGCTGAAGTAGCTCATACTATAAGGGGTCGTTTGGTAGATTGTATAAGAATAATGTTGAATATGGTGTATTAGTAATGCATGTGTTAATAATGCAAGCATTAGTTATGCAGAGATTTTTTTTTATACATTGTTTGATGCGGTGTATTAAAAACTAAAATGCATTGCATAATTTTAAAAAAAAAATTAGTTGTTTACAAAAATGCCCTCTATATTTTTTAGTTTTAAGGGACTTAAGGACAATTTGGTCTTTAGACATACTAATGCATGCATTGATAGCTTTGGTATTACTAATACTATGGTTTTGCTATGCATTAGCTATACACAGGATAATACCAAATAGGATGTATAACTAATGCTTGTATTAGTAATACATAGGTTGAAAAAGTGTACTAAACAAGGTATTACTAATACACAAAACTAATGCAAGCATTATTTTGTGTTATGCACTCTACCAAACGACCTCTAAGTCTTATTCGGGAATTCCACTAATGGGGTATGAGGAAAGTAGAATGTACACAGACGTTACCCCTGAGACGGTTTCCGAAAGACCCTCGATTCAAGATAATGAAAAGAGACAATAAATCCGTAACAACATCCAGAAAAATAATATCAGCATCGTAAGAGACAACGAATAAATGGAAGGGCAATATCAATACTATGGACAACGAAAGAAAAAGAAAAAAAATAGTATGAACACAACATAAGCCGCTAGCAGTTGTCAGACTAGCCGGTACAAATAGGAAAAACGATCGATTACCCCCTAACCTACAATCCTAATGCTCGACCTCCACACCTTCCTATCAAGAGCCATGTCCTCGGATATCTGAAGTCGCGCTATGTCCTGTCTGATCACCTCGCCCCAATACTTCTTAGACGTTATCTACTTCCTCTCATACCTACCAAAGTCAACCGCTCACACCTCCTAACCGGGGCATCTAGGCTTCTCCTCCGCACGTGCCCGAATCATTTAAGCACCGCTTCTCACATCTTGTCGTCCATAGGAGTCGCGCCCACCCTTTCCCGAATATCTTCATTCCTAATCTTTTCGAGCCTAGTGTGCCCGCGCATCCATCTCAACATCCTCATTTCTGCTACTTTCATCTTCAGGATATATGAATTCTTGACTTGCCAACATTTAGTCCCATTCAACATGGACGGTCTAACCACGACTTTATAGAACTAACCTTTAAGTTTAGATGGCACGTTCTTATCACACAGGACTTCAGACGCTAACATCCATTTCATCCACCCCACTCCAATGCGATGCATCATATCCTCGTCGATCTCCCTATCCCCCTAGATAAATGAAACTTTCTCTCTTGGGGGTGACTTATGAGTCAAGCCTCACTTCCACGTCTGCTTCCTTAGTTACGTCGTTGAACTTACACTCCAGATATTACGTCTTAATCCTACTCAACTTTAAACCTTTAGACTCCAAGGCCTGCCTCCATACCTCTAGTCTCTCATTAACGTCGCCTCGCGTCTCATCAATTAGAATTATATCATCAGCGAATAACATACATCATGACACATCCCATTGAATATGGTGTATTAGTGCGTTCATCGCCAGGAAAAATAAGAATGAGCTAAGTGCAGATCCCCGGTGTAACCACATAACCACAGGAAAAAGCTCTGAGTCACCTCCCATAAGCTTAACCCGAGTCTTAGCTCCATCATACATATCCTTTATCACCCTAATGTAAGATCCCGACGCACCTGTCACCTCCAGGCATCTCCAAAGAACGTCCCGAGGGACCTTGTCGTACGCTTTCTCTAGGTCAATAAATACTATGTGCAAATTCCTCTTCATATCCTTGTACTGGTCCACTAACCTCCTATAAGGTGGATAGCTTTTCTAGTAGAACGACCCGGTTTGAAGCCGAACTGATTTTCTGATATAGACACCGCCCTGCTTACCCTTCCTTCAACCATGCTCTCATAAACTTTCATGGTATGACTTAGTAACTTGATGCCCCTATAGTTATTACAATTCTGGATATCACCTTTGTTTTTGTTCAACGGAATCATCGTACTCCATCTCCACCACCTAGTGTCACGACCCAAAATCTCACCATGATCATGATGGCGCTTATCCTATTACAAGGCAAGCCTATTCCCAAAATATTACTACTAATTTGATTATAAGAATTTAATAAAATATTTCCAATAATTTAATTCCTGATAAACTAAACCAACTCTAAATATAAATAATATAAAATACGAAAATGAGTCCCAAACATCGGGGTGTCACTAAATCATGAGCGTTTACAACTATAAATTAAGATATATAAACTGTCTAACTGTCCAAAAGAAGAAATGATAAGAGGAGTAACAAGATCCTGCGGATGCTAGCAGCCACCTTGTAGTCTCCAAAGATAGCCGGCCAGAACTCAACGATCGCAGCGCTCTAACTCATCTGGATCTGCACATAAAGTGCAGGGTATAGTATGAGTACAACAGACTCAGTAGTAACAAAAATAACTAAGGAACTGAGCAGTAGTGACGAGCTAAGCAAAATAGTCCAATTATTTATTTTCACAATTTACAATAAACAGGTAAATTCCATAAAACCAACAAATGCCACAAAGAAATTAACAGGTAAATGCAGCAACAATAAAAATAAATGCAACCTCATAGCAATGTCACTCCATCACTCATCATTCGCACTCAGCACTCAACACTCTGCACTCACTAGGGATGTGTACAGACTCCGGAGGGGCACCCAAAGCCCAAGCGCCAAGCACGGACAACTCACGTGCTACCATATCAATACCTGGATCCGCACGGTCAACTCACGTGTTATGCGGACAACTCACACACTATGGTAAATACCTGGACCCGCACGGTTAACTCACGTGCTACGCGGATAACTCACGCGCTATGGTATTAATATCCTCACAACTAGGCCCTCGACCTTACTCAATCATGTACCTCACTGGACTCACCATCATTAACAAATAAGGGGACACAGCCCACATCAAGTATCACAATATATTAGCAAATAATAAAAACTGAGGTAAACTTGTACAATAATTTCTATGACTGAGTACAAATAATGTGAGAATGAATAAAGCCTAAGCATGATCTCTAACATGAAGGCAAACAAGTTCAACAACAAGTAACTACGTAAACATAGATGATGGCCATGAGGCCTCATGGGACGGACCAAGTCTCCATCCCTCGAGGTATACACCCACACACCCGTTACCTAGCATGGGTATCACCTCCAAACAGTCACACGATATCAAATTCTCAGGGTTTATACCCTCAAAGCCAGAGTTAAAACTGTTACTTACCTTAACAACGTAAAATCCTACTCCGGGATGCCCTCGTCTCTGGACTCGGTCTCCAAAAACTCTGAATCTAACCATAATTAGATTAATACCATCACCATGTGCTAAAAAATTGAATTCCACAATAAAAACTACAAAATATGCAAAAAATCCGAAATCTACCAAAATCTGGCCCCAGGCCCACGTCTCAGAATCAGTCAAAAATGGCAGAATAATAATCCTCGTCCTCTCCCAAGTCTAATCATATAAAATTCGTAAAAAATCGGACTCCGTTTGGTCCCTCAAATCCTCACTTAAAACTCTCCAAAACTCAAACCCTAACTCCCTCAATTTCACTTTGAAATCATCAATCAAATCCCAAAAATGATGATGGATTCATGAAATATAACCAAAACCGTGTAGAGAATACTTACCCCAATCCATATGGTAAAAATCGCCTCCAAAATCGCCCATATTCGAGCTCCCCAAATCAAAATATGACCGAATAAACAAATCCTAGTTTTATATATTTTTTGACAGCTATTCTGCCTCGTTCCTCGTTCCAAACAATCACGAAACTCGTATTGTATACCTTCAATGGATTTATTATGAAATTATAGTCAAGTTAGGCTTTTGAAGCACTCAATTTGACCTTATAATGAATGAGATATGTATGTTTTAATATTTGCAAATAGTGCAGATTTTTAAATACATTATTAGTGGTAATTTTGTAATTACTCTGAAAAATCTAGCAACCTATTTCTTAGTAAAATGATCATAAAATCCTCATACGATGTCCAAATTTGATGATTCTTTTTGCTACTAGTCCGTAATTGCGATACAGATCTAATGCTTCAATCAAAAAAGAAATCGGAGCTCATTCGTTCAATATGATATCATTATGCTTGAAGAAACAACGTCGAAACATAAGAAAAACGAGCGCAACATAACCCAAACCTATTCGAATCTCACCCGAGGCCCTCAGGATCTCAATCAATAATTCCAAAAAGTTATATATTACTACCCGAACTTAGTCGAACCTCCAACACACCCAAAACAATACCAAAACACCAAATCAACCTCAAATTCAAGCCTAAGAACTTCTAAGCTTCCAACTTTCATCAATTCAAGCCTAATTCTACATGGACCTCCAAATTACATTCCGAACACACTTCTAAGTCTAAAATCATCCAACGAAGCTAACCGAATCATAAAAATCCAAATCCGAATTCGTTTACTCATAAGTCAACTTCCGGTTAACTTTTCTAACTTAGCTTTCTAACTAAGAGACTAAGTGATCATTTCATTCCAAAACTACTCCGAATCCAAACCTACCAACTCGATACAACTCAACACAGCTGAACAACACATAAAGAAATAGAAATAGGGGAATCGAGGCTATAACTTTCAAAACGACAGGCCGGGTCGTTACACCCTCCCCTCTTAAACAAACGTTCGTCCTCGAACGAGTCTAAAAACATACCTGGAGTTTCAAATAGGTGAAACCTTCAGCAATACATTCTTGTCACATTCAAATCATATGAAATCGTCTCGCGGTCACATAATACTCATCGCGTATCCATCCAGCCACTAATAGGGATACTACCGGACATATAGGTCCACAAGCACACGCTCACACAATCAACACCTCAGTGCTCAATCTACAATCAAAACCCGGCCTCAAGTCCTCCACACTAGCCCAATATCAACACATATAAATCACATTTTGCACCTCATCCAGGGAATCACAAGTCGTCGTTGCACAACTGATACTGAGCGCTCATATGCGCTTACGAATGCGTGGAAGGAATTCAAAGAGTTACACTTCAACCTGAATCAATATCGCACGATAAGAATTCAAGAATGTGAAATTTTCCTAAAGGTTATGCAGCCTCTCGAAGATAAGTACAGACGTCTCCGTACCGATCCACAAGACTCTACTAAACCCGCTCATGACTCGTGAGACCTATGTAACCTAGACTCTGATATCACCTTGTCCCGACCCAAAATCTTACCATGGTCATGATGGCGCTTATCGTGTTACAAGGCAAGCCTATTCCAAAAATATTACTGCTAATTTGATTATAAGAATTTAATAAAATATTTCTAATAATTTAATTCCTGATAAACTAAACCAACTCTAAATATAAATAATATAAAATATGGAAACGAGTCCCAAACATCGGGGTGTCACTAAGTCATGAGCGTCTACAACTATAAACTAAGATATATAAACTGTCTAACTGTCCAAAAGAAGAAATGACAAGAAGAGTAACAAGATCCTGCGGACGCTAGCAGCCACCTTGCAGTCTCCAAAGATAGCCGACCGGAACTCAACGATCGCCGCGCTCTAACTCACCTGGATCTGCACATAAAGTGCGGGGTGTAGTATGAGTACAACCGACTCAGTAGTAACAGATATAACTAAGGAACTGAGCAGTAGTGACGAGCCAAGCAAAACAATCCAATTATTTATATTCACAATTTACAATAACACATGAATAAACATGTAAATTCTATAAAACCAACAAATGCCACAAAGAAATTAACAGGTAAATGCAGCAACAACAAAAATAAATGCAACCTCACCGCAATCTCACTCCATCACTCGCACTCAGCACTAAACACTCAACACTCTGCGCTTACTAGGGGTGTGTACAGACTCCGGGGGGCTCCCAAAGCCCTAGCGCCAAGCACGGACAACTCACGTGCTACCATATCAATACCTGGATCCGCACAGTCAACTTACGTGCTACACGGACAACTCACGCGCTATGTTATTAATACCTGGACCCGCACAGTTAACTCACGTGCTACGCGGACAACTCACACACTATGGTATTAATATCCTCACAACCAGGCCCTAGGCCTTACTCAATCATGTACCTCACTAGCCTCACCATCATTAACAAATAAGGGGGCACAACTCACATCAAGTATCACAACATATTAACAAATAATAAAAACTGAGGTAAACATGTACAATAATTTCTATGACTGAGTACAAATAATGTGAGCATGAATAAAGCCAAAGCATGATCTCTAACATAGAGGCAGACAAGTTCAACAACAAGTAACTACATAAACACAGATGATGATCATGAGGCCTCACGGGACGGATCAAGTCTCCATCCTTCGAGGTATACACCCACACGCCCATCATCTAGCGTGGGTATCACCTCCAAACAGTCGCACGATATCAAATTCTCCGGGTTTATACCCTCAAAGCCTGAGTTAAAACTGTTACTTACCTTAACAACGTAAAATCCTACTCTGGGATGCCCTCGTCTCTGGACTCGGTCTCCAAAAACTCTAAATATAACCATAATTAGACTAATACCATCACCATGTGCTAAAGAATTGAATTCCAAAATAAAAACTATAAAATATGCCAAAAATCTGAAATCGACCAAAATCCGGCCCCCAGGCCCATGTCTCAGAATGAGTCAAAAATGACAGAATAATAATCCTCGTCCTCTCCCGAGTCTAATCATATAAAATTCATCAAAATCGGACTTCGTTTGGTTCCTCAAATCCTCACTTAAAACTCTCCAAAACTCAAACCCTAACTCCCTCAATTTCATTTTGAAATCATCAATCAAAATCCAAAAACGATGATAGATTCATGAAATATAACCAAAACCGAGTAGAGAACACTTACCCCAATCCATATGGTAAAACTCGCCTCCAAAATCGCCCAAATCCAAGCTCCCCAAATCAAAATATGACCGAATGAACAAACCCTAGTTTTATATATTTTTCTGACAGTTATTCTGCCGTGTTTCTTGTGCCAAACAATCCCGAAACTCATATTTTATACCTCCAATGGATTTCTTGTAAAATTCTAGTCAAGTTAGGCTTTTGAATTACTCAATTTGACCTTATAATGAATGAGATATATAGGTTTTAATATTTGCAAATAGTGCAGATTTTTAAATACGCTGTCAGTGGCAATTTTGTAATTACTCTGAAAAATCTGGCAACCTATTTCTTAGTAAAATGACCATAAAATCCTCATACGATATCCAAATACGATGATTCTTTTTGATACGGGTCCATAATTACGATACAGATCTAATGTTTTAATCAAAAAAAGAAATCAGAGCTCATTTTTCAATATGATATCATTTATGCTTGAAGAAACAATGTCGAAACATAAGAAAAATGAGCGCAACACAACCCAAACCTATCCGAATCTCACCCGAGGCCCTCAGGATCTCAATCAATAATTCCAACAAGTTATATATCACTAACCGAACTTAGTCGAACCTCCAGAACACCCAAAACAACACCAAAATACATAATCAACTTTGAATTCAAGCCTAAGAACTTCTAAGCTTCCAACTTTCGCCAGTTCAAGCCTAATTCTACCACAGACCTACAAATTACATTCCGAACACACTTCTAAGTCTAAAATTATCCAACAAAGCTAACCGAATCATAAAAATCCAAATCCGAATTCGTTTACTCATAAGTCAACTTCCGGTTGATTTTTATAACTTAGCTTTCTAACTAAGAGACTAAGTGATCATTTCACTTCAAAACTACTCCGAACCCAAACCTACCAACTCGATACAACTCAACATAGCTGAACAACACATAAAGAAATAGAAATAGGGGAATCGAGGCTATAACTCTCAGAACGACAGGCCGAGTCGTTACACCTAGCATCCTCTTTGTCCGGAAAATAACATTAAACAGCCCAGACAACCACTCCAAGTCTGCTCTACCCACATACCTCCAAAATTCTTCCGGAATTTCGTTTGGTCCGGTCCCTCTCCCCCAAATCATCTTACTAATAGCTATCATGACCTCCTCAACCTTAATACACCTACATTACCTAAAGTCCTGGTGACTCTCGGAGTACCCCAGTTCCCCTAGCATGATGTCTCTATCCCCCTCTCTTCATTCAAAGTTTATAAAAGTAAGTCTGCCATCTTCGCTTAATTTGGGCTTCTTCCATCAATACATTACCTTCTCATCTTTGATGCACCTCATTTGATCCAGGTCACGAGCTTTCCTCTCTCTCGCCTTGGCTAGCAGATATAACTACTTGTCCCCACCTTTGACCCCCAATTCCTCATACAACCGACTAAACGCAGCAGTCTTAGCTTCCGTGACCGCTAATTTTGTCTCCTTCCTAGCTTTCTTACATCTTTTTCTATTCGCTCTCATCTGCTCCTCATTGGTGCTCTCCACTAACTTAAGGTACGTCGCTTTCCTTTCTTTCACTTTACCTTGGACCATGTTATTCCACCACCAGTCACCTCGACGCCCGCTAGAATAACCCTTCAAGACCCCTAACACCTCTCTCGTCGTCTCCCTTATACAGTCCGCCGTCGCTGTCCACATAACACTAGCGTCCCCGCTACTCCAGGCTCCCATAGCCATCAGCCTGAGCATTATCCTTAGTCAAGGCTCCCCACTTGATCCTCGGTTGACCCCGTACAAGCCTCTTTTTCCTCTTTATATATAACTAATATTTTTGAAAACTATGAATACTCAACACCTTATAAAAATGAAAAAAATTATTCAAACTAATATTTTTATAGAAAGTGTTTGTTTTTAAATATATCTATATGCGTATAATTGGATATGCATCTTACATAAATGTCCCAAATAAGTTTCAATTTACCAATCTCTAGCCAATAATCATAGACTTACCAAAACAAGTCAAGCACATATAAAAATTAAAAACCCAAATAAATAAGATTCTTTCTCTCCAAGAATCACACACAAAGATCTCCTTCCATATTTTTAAGCGTGATAAACAACATTAGATGCAAGACGGAAAGAAAATTTCATGGATGAGATAACAAACAAGATGATGAAATATATATACACATATACACATACAAGATTCCAAAAATCTAAGCAAGAAAGGACTTTTTTCAATGGGTATGGTTGAAATTCATTAAAAACATATATATGAGTCAATATACAAATTTTGAGTAAGATTGGAGGTGATTTGGACTGATTTGGTATCAAAATTCGTAGTTAAAATAGAGTTCAAAAAATTCTTTTGCGACACATGTATCAAATATGTATCACGTATGTATTACACATACATGTATATACATGTGATATACATTTGATACAAATATGATACACACATACAAGTATACATGGAAATACATGTGATACACATTTGATACAAATATGATACATGTGTGATACACAAATGATACATATATTATTTCTTTTCATGTTTCATATTCTACTTTGAATTTTCAATTCAAACCTTCTCAAAACTCCGCAAAATCATCCCAAAACTGAGATTCAAACTCCTTATGATGTACCCAATCTATTCTAATAACACCCACTCAAAAAAACAAAGATTTGACCTTTTTTTTGCTACAATATTTAGTTGGCTAACATTAGTAATATTTAATGAATTGACCAATTTTTATAATATGCTACGTATAAATGGGAATAGCTGATAGTTTCTCTAATATTATATAGTGTTTTATCGTAATTTCTTGGTGAGGTTACACATTAGAACCCGACCAAAAATATTTATATTGCTTATCCAATATACATATATTATCATTAATTGTACATAATATAATTTTTCCGGCTAATTGAAGTTAATTTTTCGTGTGACCTATAGATCACAAGTTCAAAGTCGTGAAAGTAATCACTAGTATTTGCATTAGAATAGATTATTTATATCACGTTTTTTGGGTTGTGAACTTTCTTCAAACCTTGCGTTAATGCGGTATATTTTGTACACCAAAGCGTTATATTTTAAAGTTAAATGTTTTGTGCACCAAAGCGTTATATTTTAAAGTTAATTTCTCTAATATTTTATTTACCAAAAAGAAAATTTGTAAAACCTTCGGAGTTCGGTCATACCAAGAAGACACGTGTTAAAGGAATCATAAGCCTTTTACAAAAACTGGTCGAGCCCCGCATTAGTGGATTGCACCTTGAATCCTTTGATCAATTGCATTGTAGCAGAGATTCATTCAGAGAAGAAGAAGAAGAAGAAGAAGAAGAAGAGGAAAGAGATGAATCTGAACATGGATTCTGTTGAATCTCTTGTGGCTCAAATCCAAGGGCTTTCTGGAAATTTATCAGACATTAATCATCTTCACAACCTTCTCAAACAATCTGAAGAGTTACTTCACTCCGAGTCGACTAGCGTAGTTTCTTCGCTCGCTGAACTTGACCCTTCTATTCACTCCCTCGGCTACCTCTATTTCTTGTAAGTTCCTTTTGAAGGATTTATTTTGCATGTACCCATGTTATTTATTCTTTATTTCATATGCTTACGGATCCAATTTAGGGTTTGTGATATTCATGTGAGGTTGGAGAATAAAAAAAAATGATGCAATAGTGCAAAAGTTAGTAATCTTATGAAGAAGTTAGTGTTTTTCTGGATATAAATATATGAGTCCGGCAGTGACGGAGGCAGAATTTTCAACAAAGGATTCAAAATAGAAAAAAAGTTATCACGTGAAGAAGGCAAGAAGCCAAGGGGATTCAACATCTACTAATATATATATGAACTTATCTTTATGTCTCGTTATCAAACACACATCATTTCATTAAAGGTTTAGCCTTAACATACCTTAACTCCGTTGAGTCCTTAATATGTATATATATATATATATATATATATATATATATATATATATATATATATATATATATATATAAAAGTTGACCTTATAGATGCAGCGTAATTTTCAGGCAAACCCCCTTCTGCCCCTCTAGCTCTGCCCTTGAGGTATGGTGTAATGTGCAAACGCAGCCTCAAGGAGGATTTGACCCAAAAAAGGGGGATTTTTAATACAAGTTATTGATAATCTTGGAGTAATCCACATGCCGACGAAGTGCTATAAATGGAGTTTTGTGGTAGATGTAGAAAACCCTTCGTGCTAACTTTGTTACTAGATATTAGACAATGCATATATTGTTCCCTGTTTTTGCTACAAGCTACATTGTGCACTTTCTGGTGGCTTGAAATTAATATGATTAAGTGGCACAATTATGATGACTAAGGTAGCACCCAAGGGTGCAACCTAGTGATCTATGGAGTGTGCAAACTTCGGTGACAAGGGTTCAAATACCAAGGAAGACATAAATACTGGGTGTTTGGTGATTTCTTCCCATCTGCCTAAGTTGTAGAGTTTCGTGATGCCTATACTAACGGGAGGTAGCAGGTACCCTGTGAAACAGTTTATGATGACCAAGGTGGATACTTTATTTGGTTAAAATTTACGTAGTCCATCATAGCGTTAATTGTGTAAGAAATAAGGGAAAAATCGTGTAATGGTCATATTATCTAGCTATATTGCAGGCAATCTCATGTGTGTCTCGTTTAAATCTCTCTCTCTCTCTCTCTCTCTCTCGTATTGTTTCTTACTTGCTATTGACTTTTATGGAACTAGTTATGTCAACTTCCGGGTGTACTAAAAACTCGCTTCTGTGCTATAACAGGAAGGCGATCTTGTCTGGCCCAGTTTCAAAGGAGGAAGCTAATGGAATACTCGTTTCTGTTGCAAGATTTATCAATTCATGTGTTGTCGAGCAAATACATTTGGCACCTGAAAAATGTATGAGCCTTCACTTCAGATTTTTTTTTCCTTCTGAATATTCAGGTTTTCGGTCCAAGTTGTATTAAGATATGTTGTCAATTTGTGGTTGCAGTCATATTTATTTGTAGATGGTTTAAGGATCAAGTTATATTGCTAGAAGCACCAATTCGTGGTGTGGCTCCTATGCTGACTGCTGTTCGCAAGCTACAAGTCTCTTCTGAGCAGCTGACAGCTTTGCATCCCGATTTCCTTCTTCTTTGTGTATTAGCAAAGTGCTATAAAACTGGTGTTTCTATACTAGAGGATGACATATTTGAGGTTGATCAGCCAAGGGACTTCTTTCTTTATTGTTACTACGGGTCAGTTTCCTCAGCATTGAGGTTATTGTTATTATGGTGGTCTTGCAGCCACTTCTCACATATTATTGTGTTCACTTACCCAAATCGTTAACAGAGCATGCTCTTTTTATGTGGTGTTGCTCCATTGTTTTATAAAGATACTCTCAATTACCGTTCTTGATGTGCATTTGTTGTGCCATCTGTCTTTAATGTTTTGACTACGTAAAGGAAAAACTAACCCCTTGTTGAACCATGTGGTGTGCTGCAATGCACCAAACTTATAAATCACAAAGAGTAATTTAAATATCCTCTAGTTAAATGCTTCCAATCGTTCAGTCTTGTGGATTGTGCATCGACCACGTATCGTGCTTATGTCTGATGATATTTGGTACTTAACAGGGGGATGATTTGCGTTGGACAAAAGCAATTTGGCAAAGCTTTGGAACTTCTACACAATGTATGTCAATGTTTTAAATCATAATAATTTGATGACTAAACCTTCTATGCTATCTTTCATTAAGTGTCTTTATTTTTGTTAGAATGATTTTCCCAATTCCTAATTTGCTTTAGGTAATTTATAGCTGTAAGGTTGCTCTGATTTAACTACTATTGCTTTAAGGTTGTGACAGCACCTATGTCCACTTTAAGTGCTATAGCGGTTGAATCTTACAAGAAGTACATTCTGGTTTCCCTCATTCGTCTTGGGCAGGTATGTTTTATCACCATTTTCAACTTACTGTTTACTGGTGAAATTAGTTTATTCCCGTACACATGGCTAATATCTAAGAGTGGCGTACCTCTTGAAGGCAGCTTGCGAGGTTTATTTGATCTCTTTTCAGTGTAGTGTATGCATGTATAGGCATTTGCAAATAAATTTCTTATTTTCTGGATGAGATATTATCCGTCTATTTTATCTAGTTGTGAACCACACAGAGTGACTTTCTGTATAGAGCTAAAGGACCATATATTTTGTTTTATATGTGCTTGGGACTATATAAGACATGCTATACGGAAAGCATGGCAATTGAATTGGGTGTGAAAACTGAAGAGTCTGTTCTTGTGTATATGATTTTGTACCAAGAACAATCAGTATAAAAGATGATTGAGCTGTAAGACTTGATTTTAATAACCAAATGTCACTTCATCATTAGATTAGATAAACGATCTTTCATAGAAGAAAGGAAGTCTTTCAAAATAGGGTAATAAGTTTTATTATTTCAAAATAGCGCTAGGTCAGTGCAGAGTAAAAGAAACAATTGGTAGTGACATAGTCGAGTTACTGTTGCAAAGAAGAAAGGAAGTCTTTCAAAGAATAAATGTGGCAAATCACACTGGCTGACAAGTTTCTGTTTGCATTTAATCTTGCTATATTTTCCTTGTTAAGATGCTTCCGGATTCTAAATTTCACTTTAAATGCTGTGAGTTGTGACCTTCCCCACTCCCTTAAAAAAGGATTGACAGTTTGTTTCTGAACCTATCATCCTGCCTGGTGTTAGTTATCCTGATTAAATTGTGCTAATGTGCTTAACGTCTAATGGCAGTTCTCCGTCAGTTTTCCCAAGTACACTTCATCGGTGGCCCAAAGAAATTTGAAGACCACCTCTCAGGTAAAGTTCCTACTGTTCAAAGAGTGATTTCAGGTTGCTTGATTTGCTCATACCAAATATAAGAGGGACTGCTAAGTTTGTATGATTTAAGATGATGCAATTATTGATGTTAGAAATGTTGAATAGGTTCCAATAATAAATTTCTTATGATTAGGGCTACTTAATGTTTAATCAGTACTTGTAGGCTTGTAGCATAGAACTGGGACATGATTGCCAAACATTTCTTGTTATCTGCCTTCTTGGGTTAAGGTTTATCAGGCCCGAATACTAAATTACTAACGAACTCCCTCTTTGAGCAGCCTTACCTGGAGCTGGCAAATAGTTATGGCACTGGGAAAATCTCTGAGCTTGAAACATTTGTTCAAACAAACATGGAGAAGTTTGAAAGTGTAAGTTCTCTGTGGTCGAAGTGGCACAGTTCTTTGTTTTCAAGGTCGAAGTGGCACAGTTCTATCATCACTAAGGGGTTTACATTTCAATCTCTTTTTTCAGGACAATAATCTTGGATTAGTGAAGCAAGTAGTCTCTTCTATGTATAAGCGCAATATTCAACGATTAACTCAAACATACCTTACTCTCTCCCTTCAAGATATTGCCAACACTGTCCAACTAAGTAGCTCTAAAGAGGCAGAGATGCACGTGCTTCAAATGGTAGGTGGAGGTTTCAGTTCTTTTACCACTGCACCTGGGTTTTGCTTCATAATTGACGCTTGACATGATTATTCACATGTGGTTTTAGATTGAAGATGGTGAAATATATGCGACTATAAATCAGAAGGATGGTATGGTTAGATTCCTGGAGGATCCTGAGCAGTATAAAACATGCGCAATGATCGAACACATTGATTCATCAATGAAGAGGTCAGATTTTCATTATTGTTGCGATTATAATTTAGTTAATGAAGGAGCTGATTAGGTAAAATTATCCTAATAATTCCATTTGTGTCTACTTATAAAAAAAGAGCCTTGTTGTCTCTAAGAACTTTAATTTTCTCTGACGTGATTATGAAAATATTCACTTTTAATGCTATAAGAAGTATGTGCATGGTTTTTCTCTTAGTTATGTCATTCTTTCGCTTCCAATCTGGTGACTTTAGCAACTGTTTGGATTTAAATCCAAAGTCCTAATGAATTTGTATGTGTTAAAACTTTTTCTTCCCCATACTAATGATGCATGAATTTCGAATATGTTTGGAGTTTTATTCAACCCTAGTTCAATAACTTTAGGATGGGTTTTTGTAACCAAGGATGAAATTTTTGTTGATTATTCTATTTGTCATTGCCAACAAAATGAAATGCTTGTTGACATAACTTGTTCTTGCAAGTGCAACAACAACAACAACGACCCAGTATAATCACACAAGTGGGGTCTGGGGAGGGTAATATGTACGCAGACCTTACCCCTACCCCGAAGGGTAGAGAGGCTGTTTCCAGGAGACCCTCGGCTCAAAAAAGCAATAGGAGATGATATATTAGTACCATAAAAATGCGTAATAAAAATAACAACAATATATAAGAGATATGAAATATGAAATACAGAATACGAAATACGAAATACGAAATAGATGGCTGGTATAGTACAACTAGAAGGTAAAGCCCTGCATCAATAGACGACCAATGACATTCCTAGTCTAACTCCTAACTAGATAGTCTCCCTCTATTGTGCTGTAGAAATATTCACACTCTCCCCTAACCTACAACCTTAATGCTCGACCTCCATAATTCCCTATCAAGGGCCATGTCCTCAGTAATCCTAAGTCGCGCCATGTCCTGTCTGATCACCTCTCCCCAATACTTCTTAGGTCTCCCTCTACCTCTCCGCGTGCCCACTTACAGCCAGTCGCTCACACCTCCTCACCGGTGCATCAGTGCTCCTCCTCTGAATGTGCCCGAACCATCTGAGTCTTACTTCCCGCATCTTGTCCTCCATGGGGGCCACACCCACCTTCTCTCGAATATCTGCATTCCTAATCTTATCCATCCTTGTATGCCCGCACATCCACCTCAACATCCTCATCTCTGCTACTTTCATCTTCTGGGTGTGTGAGTTCTTTACCGGCCAACATTCAGTTCCATACAACATGGCAGGCCTAACCACTGCTCTATAAAACTTACCTTTTAGTAACGGTGGCACTTTCTTGTCACACAAGACTCCCGACGCTAACCTCCACTTCATCCACCCCACCCCTATACGGTGTGTGACATCCTTGCATTCAGTTCTTGCAAGTGCATGAAGGGAAAAAAAGTAGTACATATAGAAGCTGCAATAAAGTCTATTTTTGTTACATTGCAGAATAATGTTGCTGTCAAAAAAGCTGACTTCATTGGATGAGCTTATGTCTTGTGATCCTATGTACCTAGCGAAGGTGAAGAGTTTTTAAATATCCTCTGCCACCAATTGCTTAATTCTGAATTCTCTCATCTCCCTGCCTCAAAGGGAAGAAATGTGACATTTATTATGTTCTAATTACTAACTTTTGGTTTATTTGCTTGCACAGGTTGGCAGGGAGAGACAAAGATATGATTTTGATGATCTTGATAGTGTTCCTCAGAGATTCAACATATGAGACAAGCACAGTTTGAGATTTGGGAGTAAATATGTCAAACGATGGTAGAGCTATTCATTGAAAGCAAAATTTGTTCTATTATTTCCGCAAATGACTCCAGTTGGCTTAGGTCTTGAAAAAAGTTAGTTTTTGGTTTTCTAATGTTGGGTTAAGGCATATATGATCATGACATTTTACACTGGTTTATAAGGAATTTTTCTCACCACCTTTCAAGTGGATGACTAGCATAGTGAGCTCGTTAAAACCTTTGCTTTCTTGAACGTAGAACCTTATTACTACTTAACATTCTCTTAAAATCATTCACAGTGGTTTGCCAACTGTGCTGTCGAGAAATCATATGAAATTATTCATCTTTGAATTGGAGAATTTTGCAGTGCAGCAATGGAATAATGTACAGGCAAAACGCCTTAAAAGAACCTGCATTACAACTTAGATTCTGGTATATGGATCCCTCTTAATTCTTTTCTCAAAATCTTCCCAGATGGATTCTTCGGTATGGAGCTAATAAATGCTACACGCCTTATTTTCTTATATGGAGCAACCTGCAACAAAAATTTAACGTCACATTAGCAAGTTGTGGACAATCACACTAAACACTTCGGAATTGGTTCAAGGATCAAAGGTCATGGGCCTTTATCCCATGTGTTTCACTTTCATATGTGAGATATATGATATTTCAAGTGAATTGAACTTGGCGATTCACAGCATAATATGGGATTTTTGAGCGAAAATGGTAGTCTACTTAAAATCAAATAGTTAAAGAAAGCACCTGTTTTGAAATAAAATCAATCACTTGTTCTTTGTCTGGAGAGCTTTGGGTACGTCTCACAACAAATGCCATGGGCACTTGACCAGCTTCTTCATCAGGGTATCTGTCAATTTTGTGTATAAAATTCATCAGCATTCCACTTCTAACATTTTCTCAACATTCAAGTTATAATCTTTTCAAATGGCGGGCCTTTTTTTTATTTCATAGCTTTAGTTTACTTGCATCAGATGATTGCGAGTAAATACAAGGCAAGTTACAAGAAAACAAAAAAGCAAAATCTTACGGTATCACAGCAGCATCTACTATATCTGGGTGAGACAGAAGAAGTTGTTCAAGTTCAGCAGGAGCAACCTGAACAATCAAGCATGAATAAGCAGGCATTTCCATTGTAAAATGCCTGAGAAGCTAAATGTTACTACAAGGGAAGCTAGCAACGGAACCTGGTATCCTTTATATTTGATTAGCTCCTTCAGCCTATCTACAACAAAAAGGTAACCATGATGGTCAATATAACAAAGATCACCAGTCCTCAACCATCCACCCGGCACCAGAGTTTCAGAAGTTGTCTTCGGATCACCCACATAACCTACAAAAAAGTATCACAATATCATTTGATCGCTTAGCAGATAGCTAACAAGGAATGCTGTCTCAATTTCAAACTAGTCTGAGTAGTCCTGTAATTGAAGGTACCTTGCATAATGGTTGGACCTTTAATCCAGAGCTCTCCTTGTTCACCGGGAGGCAGAGCAATGCCAGTTTCTGGATCTACAATTTTTGCTTCAGTATTTGCTATTAGCCTTCCCACTGAATCCCCACGAAGCATTTCTTCTGTAGTCGCAGCTCGAAATGCTGCCCCGCTTGTCTCAGTTAGTCCATAACCCTCAAATCAAGACTCAAAGTTCAGTTACATGTTAAAAAGCAATTCCTTAGCTTATCGAGAATTTGGTCTTACACCAATCAGTTAAATATCAAATAAGCCCCAGTGCTACACTAATCAAGGTGTGACAATATGAATTATAGTATAACATTGCGCTGTCGATGTCATTTCATTTCAATAAACAGTACTAACAACTGCGCCTTCTTAATCCCAAGCAGGCTTGGTTCGGCTATACAAATCTTTATGGATTATGTCACTTAATTTAGACTCGTCTCATATCAATATTATACAAATAAAAATAAAGTACTAGGAGTTCTTTATATTTTCAGTACTATATTTCTGATAGGACCAAAGGCTCCTAGAAGACGTATGACCTATCGTACACGTACAAACATATCTAACAAACAATCCTAAGTAATTGGTATCACCTATATAGATTTTTTCTTTCCGTCTTCCTATTCCTCACTAGGTTTGCAGGAATTTCAAGAGTTTTCGGGATAATTTACTTTCATATGATTTTTGGTCCACATAGTCTCCCTTTTTAGCTCCCTACATTGACTATGATTTCACAGCCATTGACGGATGTATTTGGAGGCCAACACTAGATATGATTAAGTCATCTCGAGCAACCTCTCATTTTATCCTTAATGTGGCCAAATGTGGTCATTTTTTACATGATGCCACATCTCATTCCAATACTGAAAACATTGTCTTTGAAGCAAAGTAAGGTTTTCTAAGAATTTCACCCATATTCTTACACGGACATGAACCAGGGCAGAGTCAAGGGTGCCCCTTTCATAGTAAAATTACATTATACACGTAATGTCAAAATTTTATGTATACATAGCGATATTGAATCCCTTAGTAAAAGTCTTGGCTCCGCCACTAGATATGAAGGTACTTTACTTACTTGAAATAATATTGTATTTGGAAACTTGTATGAAAATGCTTGGATCACATCTTTGCCAAGCGGAGCACCTCCACTACCAACCGCTACCAACGAACTCAAATCATAGCCACTGGTAACACTTCCTTTAGCCATTGCCACAACAACCGGCGGAGCCACCACCAATTGCGTCACCTTAAACTCCTCCACCGCGTTCAACATTTTCCTCAAATCAAATCTCTCCATCACAACTACAGTCTCACTCAACGCTACCGATTTCAACGCATAGTGTAAACCGAACACATGAAACAACGGTACCGTATACAACATCACCGGCACCGGCGACGTCCGCTCTTGTCTCTGAGCATAAAAATTAGCAATAATTGCAATAAAATTCCGATGACTCAACTTCACTCCTTTTACCTCCCCTGTAGTCCCCGACGAATACATAATCGCCGCCAAATCCGATTGATTCACTTCCACAGGCTCGAATTTCAACTCCGTATTCGTCATCATCGATTCAAACTCCGGTAAGTCAATAAGAACTGTTCCGTGTTTCAACTTAGGAAGCTTCTGGAAGTTCCTCGACGTAGCAAAAGCGATTACAGGATTCGTTAACTTAATTTGTTTAAACAGCTCGGATTCCGTACTCATAGGATTAGCGGGAGAGACT
The DNA here is from genome assembly GCF_000393655.2 of Nicotiana sylvestris. NCBI lineage: Eukaryota > Viridiplantae > Streptophyta > Magnoliopsida > Solanales > Solanaceae > Nicotiana > Nicotiana sylvestris. The sequence continues at coordinate 192,908,437 of NC_091065.1, read as the reverse complement.
ATAACGCCGAGGGAGAGTAGTGCAAAGTAGAGAACCGGAACGTGAGTTGCATTCGGTGAAAGGATAAATGCGACATCGTTTTTGGAGAAGCGGAATGTGTGTTGAAGGGAGGAAGCTAGGGAAATGACACGTGTACGAAATTCGGAGAAGGTTAAGCGGCGGCCGGTGGCGGATTCGATGAAGGCGGCGGCGGTGGAATCGGGGCATTGTTGGAGAGAGAGTGCGTAAGAAGCAGCGGAAAGAGGAGAAGCTTCTGGAGGAAGTAAGAGAGGTGGCCGGAGACTGTGGAAAGTTTTGGTTATTGAACAGAATCCGCTGTTTGGGTCGGAGGAGGAGGATGAATTTGTAGTATCCATGTGAGGAAGTAGTTGCGGCCATGGGCGGATTTAGGGGGCGCAAGGTTTATCCGAATCAAAATATATTTTTTATCTCTATTTATTAAGTTTTGAAACTCCTTAACACAATTTAGAAGTGCAGTTTAGTGGTCAAAGGAATTCAAAATATACGTAAGGTCATGAGTTCAATTCCGACTAAATACAAAAAAAAAAAAATTTGAACCCTCCTTTGTGGAGATCCTGCCTCCGCCGCCAATTACGACGGCGGGGAATTACTTTAGAGATTCGAACTAAATTAGTGGTGGTTATATATACAGTTGGGTGTCCACTATTTCAATTGGCTGTTGTGGTAGCCATAAGTTTATTTCTGGTTTGTTCTATATGGATTTGGACTTTATAGGAACATGTTTGACCAATATATTCGAATTGTATTGAAGCAAAGGTAACGTTATCTCACTATAACTCGCACATTTGAGCCATAAAAGTAGTCACTAATATTTTTATTAAGATATACTGTACATCACACCTCTTGGGGTACGATCATGGGCGGGTGCGTGCATGCTTGACCAAGCAGGGTCACGCGACACTGCTTCGTTGGATTTTTTTATTAAATATATGTGTACTACTAGGAGAAAACAAATAAGTTGAAGAAAATGGCACTAGTTGACATAAATTATCTCTTGGTGTGGTGGTTATGTGCTTGATGCTCTAATATGTAGAGGTTCGAACCTCAACTAGCACATTTATTTACAGATATTTGAGAGTCTGTTCTGTATGGTTAAAAATTGTGATGAAGTAGAATTGAACCCAGAACCTTTTCTAACTTGAAAATCAACAAAACAAACAAACTAATAATATTTCTTGTCTAGAAGTATGATAATTGAAGTTATTATTCTCGTACTTCTAAATTTCGACACCATTTATAAAAATTACTGCGTATGCCCTTGGGTATGACCCTTTCCCGGACCCTGCATGAATGCGGGATACCTTGTACGTGGAGCTATCTTTTTTTTTCCTTTTTTTTTTTAATTCAGCAAATATTTTTATTAATTGTGATATATAATATGTTAGAATATTTGTAAGAATGTAAAATCATATTCTTAATGATATACTTAAAAGTTTAAAGGTAAATTTTATTTAAATATAAAAAGATGTTAGTTTTTAAGAATTTACTAAAAACAAAAGAGTAATTGAAAAATTTGCAAAAAATATGAAGAAGTTCAAGAATCTTAGCAATATATGTGAGTTATAATACATCATGAGTTTAATTTATACTAGACTTATGATACGCGCGTTGCTCGTGGACACTATCTCAATGGATAAAAGAATTCTAAAAAGTCGTATAGATATTATATTGAAATATTGTGTCTAAGCTATAAAATAAAAGTTTATTTTTCTAAAAATGATAAATGTTGATTTTATGTAATTAACTCAATAAAAGAAGAAACTGCCCCATAAAAGTTCTCAATAATTTGTCAATATGTTCAGTCAAAAAGTTGTTCAAATTTATAATTTCATTTTCTTGTTAAGCTTGATACTTGAATTTTAAAATAATTGGAATTGATTGATATTATTATGTCTGTGATTGCTAGATATGTGTTTTTATCCCAAATATGATTTAATAACAAAAATTTAGTTGATATTAAAATTTTAAATATAAGAAAAATAATTCAACATATTTTATTATTTAAAAGAAATACTCGTAAACCTTGAAAAAGTACTCCTAAAAGTATATTAAATGAAATAAGAAAATAAGGACTACTAAACCAAACTTTTATAACGAAAATAAAATTGTCCTAAACCTAATATTAAAAAAAATATTCGTGAATTCTTGAAATTCAATACCTTAAATCTAAATAAAGTTTATATGAAGTATTCTAATTAAATAACATGATTTCTTAGATCAAAATCCTAAACGTTAGAAAAATTACTCCAGTGATTATTCTAAATATTAAGGAAATAATTAAATGACTATTTCTAAATTTAGGAAACTAACTTAAATTACTATTTTGTCCAATATAAAAGCTAATTCTAAAGGGTAAAATGACGAACGCTTGCGCGTGAATGCCATATCGATGAATATGAACTATTAAAATATTACATAAATATTCTATTAGAAATTATGTTTGAGTGATAAGATAAAAATTATAGAAAAAATATAAGTTCTTGAAAATAGGAATTGTTGAACCTATCTAGCTAACAAAATAAATAGAGAAACTATACCTCATATAAGCCTCAATCATGTCAGTCAATATATTCAACTTAAAAATCCTTACAAATTTTAGAATATCATTACTTCAATTTCACAAGTTATACTTCATTTTTAGTTTTAGCAAGAACACATTAACTCTTGGATATTTAAGTTATTCCATAAAATTTTATTTCAAAAGTTACATATTCTTAAGTTTATTACAAAAAACACAAATAAAGTCAACTAACCGACAAAAGATGCTTTTTTTTTCTCGTTGAGAAAATATAAATTGTGCTATTACTCTAATCAATAAGAAAAAATATAGTAATTATTTTCAGTAAATTAGTAAAGAACTACGCGTCTATCTTGTAATAAAATTTTATGCAATTCACGGGTTCTAAAAAGACTACGTTAATACTATTCTAAAAGCAGCAAGAATATAAAATTCATGTTAAAATTAAATTAGGTTTAGTTCTACATGTTAGACAAATAATTGTCCTTTATAGATTATTAAACATATAAAAATTAGACAAATAATTGACATATAAGCAACTTTTTATCAATATTGTATGTTTTTAAAAAATATTACCCATTAAGATAGCGTACACGCGCAACGCGCGTATCATAAGACTAGTTATGTAGACATATAAAGAATATATGTCTTTATGTTAGTACTAATTGTCCTTGAACATAATATTATAATTGTTAAAACAAAAGTCGAATAAAATTTGTACACTCGAATAATTACTGCCGTACTACAATAGAGCTAATCTTGAGAAAAAATTTCCAAGATTGAGTGCCAAAGTAAATAAATTTAGGATTTTTTAGTTCTTACTTATTTCAAATAAGGAAGGATTTAGTATGGCAAATTTTAATTGATTTCAAAGTTCTAAATATTAGAAAAATATTTTGTTCAAATATATTGAATTATAGTTCAAGTATGGAACAATTTAATAAGCAAAATTTGAATAGATTTTAAAGTCCTAACATTAGGAAAGTAAATTAAATTACCCAATGTAAAATAGATTTTTAAAGGGTAAAAAGGGCGAACGGCATTTCGCTAAGGACCTTCATGCTTTTAATATAGTACTAGTATCTATCAACGTGCGTTGCACGTTAATAATGACACGTGATGATTTAAATATTTATTTATATGAAGGAACAATAAAATTTATTTAATTAAAGAAATTTTATGTATAATAATACAATAATCATCTAAATGATAATCAAACGGTTCATTAATATCCAATATATCTCTAGAACTCCGAGCATTTTTTTCGGTCGTTTGACACTTAGCCATAAGTGTTTCATCCCATATTATCAATTTTGCTTTCCTTATAAATTTAGCATCATTGCTCTGCTTTGATATATTTGTGATGGTTATTTAAGTTGTTTGAAGAGGTATATCAAATCTAAAGTGGGTGGTCTCACAGTAAAATAGTTGTTGGCACACCACTTGCAATTATTGCTAACAGCTTCGTGCCTCTTAATATGATATTTGCAAGTAACGCATGACATAGAAATATTATTTCGATTCCGCCGGAGGCATCTACAAAGAATAGTCTAGTTATAGAAATATTATTTCGATTCCGTTCACTACGCTCCCTTCAAGATTTACTCGATGTTCAGTACATTTGTTGTATCGGTATTAGTTATTACTTGGTTTGTCTTTTGCCTATCTTCGATTTCACATGTCATGTTACCATTCGACCATTTGTTATAAATCAATTTTACCCCATACTTTAATGATTATATGTCAAATGCATACTCGCTTATTACATGCTGAAAGTCCATTTTTAACTTTGGTATATAAAGTAATTTCCGGAGTTCTTCATTTTCTTAAACTTTAAATAAAGTTGGTGTCCCTTCATTCAACGCTTAGTTAATTTGACTTCTAAAAATTGAATTACGTGTATTACATAATCATGAATCATGTGGGGTAACTTTTCTTTTCTAGCTTGATTCCTTGCTTGAATTTTGAGATGTTATAATTTTAATGGATTTTTCTCATAAATTTATCTGCGCGAAAAGTTATGGGTTCAAATGCAGGGGCGGTATATAAGTTACGGGTTCTGCCGAACCTAGTAACTTTGATTCAAATTCTATATTGATCCTAAGAAATTTATTGAATATATATAAATTATTAATTTAGAATTCAGTAACTTAAAATAATTATTATGCCAAACTCATATACTTCAAATTCTGATGCGACTCCATTCAAATGATCCCGGCGCCTCTGTATCTGCCCCTGACCTCGGCCTAATTAAGTCCTTTCCCTTTTCTTCCTTCCGTACTGTTTTCAGCTTTGATCATTACTATGACATTCTACCAATTAGAATTCAAGATAACAATAATTCCTATGTCCTCTTCATTTGGACAAGAGGGATTGTATTCTCCATTTTCAATCAGGAGGTTGTGAGTTTGAGTCTCCTCAAGAGCAAGGTGAAAAATTCTTGGAGGGAACGATGTCGGGAATCTATTTGAAAATAGTCACTCTATCCAAATAGGAGGTCTATGATTCGAAACGTACTTGCATATCGATCGAATCCGTCGCATGAAGATTATTTAGAGATTTATCCTTCTCTATAATTTGCGAGCTATTATACAGGAGCGTGATTTAATACGTGGGTACCCGAAGGATAGCGACTCCCTTGTTAACAAAAAAGGACGAAGAATGCATTTACCATTTCAATACCTCTGAGATCTTCTTTCTCATGCTCCAATCAGAAACCAATATTTTCTTGGGCCCCAAACGTCATCCGACCATCCACGAGGCCCAACACCACACACCCCCTTTAAATTTCAGAGTATCCCAACACCACGCCCACATGGGAGAGCGTTCTCTTCAGTCGCTGGGTGACTCCATACCCAACATCATTCTCCTCCTTCTCTAGCCGTGGAATCAGCATACTTGAATCGAGATAGGCCGTCTATATCATATTTTTTGGGGCGTGGCTCTTCTCGTCTTGTGTAAACTTTAGATGCTTCGTGCACCTACCTATCTTTTTCTATATGAAATTTTATTACTACTTATTTTCGTGATACAACAAATCAAAACTTTTGTGTCTTTCTTACCATCTTCACATTCTTGAATAGTCATTCCTTTTGAGTCGTCTACATATTGTTGTTCACAACAGTTTGCTACAGAGAACCATTCTTTTGTTCACTTGAACATAATCTGGATTTATTTAATTCTTAGCATGAATGCTTGGTGACGTAAACTAAGAGTTCACCAAATTGCATAGAGAATCTGGTTTTCTATCAGTTTCCACAGAACACACAACAGTAAGTAAATAATACAATAATATTTACATGAAAAAATTTCAGCTTACTGAATTATAAACCATGACCTACACTCGTAGGATTTCAACCTCGCTAACTGAGCAACTTTAGATTACAACCTATTGTAACCTCGAAATTAACTTCTAAAACTATATTGCAAACCTCTTTGTAATAACTCTATTACAAAGCTAACCACTTTGACTAACTCTAGTCAACACAAACACAAGGTTTATGATTTACAAAGTGCCCTATGAAATGTTTCTAAATAAGTTGAGTAGGAGTTACAAATGCCTAGGAGTTACAAATGCCACTTTGTTATGTTGTTTTGTTCTTCAATTCCTTGGAGTGAATGAAGGCGGTTGCACACTTGAGAGTAAAATATGTTTTAGGTTTTGCAAGTGTGTGTAATCCCTTTCCTCATGTTGGTAATATATAAGTGAGGTCATCAAAGATGATACAAAGGAGTGTTCGGTACACAACATGCTTCAACAGTGCAACAACTTTAACAATTATAAGAGTTAATTTGTACTTTGACCGGAGGAACTGATATTCACCTGTTCCCTTTGTTATTCCCTTAACTGATTTTATTGAAACTTGTGCCAGATATTTGACTTGTTGTTTTGAGCATAGAAAGGTTTTGTATCAGGTTCTCTATGTGGTGCTCATATGAAGTTTGTTAAATTATCTAACACAAAAAGACACATAACTTATCACTCACTAAGCTACCTACGGATTTAAACTCACCGTGAAATCTTAGCTCCACCTCTGATCCGTAGGGACAGACAGAATTTAAACTTTACGGATTCAGACTCATAGCTTCTATACTAAATATGTCTATACCTTTGGGTCAAATAAGTAGCTTCTTTCAACAAGATGAAGTTATTCTCACGACAAACCAGGGAGCGTGTGTTAGTTAAGTTCAGTAAATTCGAACAAAAGCCACGCGTCTAATTACTAGAACATCCCATCAAAAGTACTCAAACATTGTTTATATCAATGTAAATACGTGTCCCTCTTTTTTCCTAAGTGCTTTATATGTGTCCAACTTCTGATTGGTTTTTACGTACAACACCAATAACTACATCCTTCGTTCGATACGCTGCTTTAATCTTAGGCCCCACCTTGATCATCTTCGTCACTACTGTTTCAACTTTGCCCTAAAACAAACATGAGTTGTGTAACTATGATAATTGGCTCAAAATATTGTCATATCTCACTCTATCAATCTAAAAATAACTCTTCAACAGCGCTCTGCAACAGCCATGGATGTTGAGAATAGTGGGCCCTCCTATGGATGCCACGTTGGACCACAAGATAGGATGATAATGAACCGGATAATGTTAAGATTCCGGCCGATTGCACCGAAACCGGTCGCCGACGGTTCAGGTCCGGGTTCTAAACCGGAGAATGAAAAGGCAGAACCGGTTAGCAGACGAAGAGGGAAGAGAAAGTACGTTAGAGTTAAGAAAAATAGGAAGTGTAAGAATAGTGCAGAGAAAGAAGAAAGAAAAGATGGATCTGATAATAATGGATCTATTGTAACCCTTCAGTTACTTCCGGAGAGTAGCAGCAGTGTTACAAACCCGACAGATAACGTTTCTTTTCAAAAAGAAATCTCTTTCTCTGAGCTAGATCAACCCCAATGGATGAGTTTTCATGAATATGATAATAATGGTATATCCGCCTTCAGTTCAACGGATCGGTTAGATCTGAAGGTAGTGTTAAATTGTGTGATCGTCTCGTCTAAAAGTTTAATTATATGTTACAGATATCACACTTTATTGCTTAATTATATAATTTATGTCTCGACACACCTCCTTACATGTTCTGATTTTCTTTCGTGGGTCAAACATATATATTTTCTTGTTGTTTGGGTTTTGTTGAGATTCGAACCTATATATGACCTATGATTGCACTAATATATATTAGCGTAAGGATGATTTTCACTAAGAGGATTCAAAATATATAAAAAAGTAAATACAAAAAAGCAAGAGAATTCATTATCTAATATATATATATACACACATTAAACATAATTCTGACCTTGTATAACATTGTAATTTCCGGCGAAGGGGGTACAGATGAACCTCTTTGCGCCCCAAGCTCCCCCTCTGCTGATATATATCATGTTGAATTTTTTGGTTTATTTAATCAAAAAGTTTAAGTTGTTAGCGAAACACATTTTTATTCACTTAATTAATTATAAAATTATGTCTCAACAGGTGACAACGCAGACACCAAGAATGGTAGAGTCTTGGGTGATGGTGGATAGAATAACAAACATATTTGTGGATAGTGAAGGCTTAGGAAGTACGGACATGGAGAAAATGAAGAATCTGGAGACGGACACGTATCCAGGGCTCGTGTCGGATAGCTCAGATAGGGTGCGGTGGGTGAATCCGGCGTACCGGAGAATGGTGAATCCTCTAGAAGACGGAGGAGTGACGGCGGAGATGGTGGTGAAGATGGTTGTGAAGGAGAAAATAAGAGAGGAAGAATTACCTGCAGCTTTTGCATGCATTGTGAGGTTAGTGTATACATGGAAGAATAAGAAAAACTCACGAACAATGCCTTGTGATGTGTGGAAAATGGAGTTTGGAGGGTTTGCATGGAGGTTTGATTCTAATGCTGCACTTAGCTTGGGTCGTTAAAGGAACTAAACCCCTTCACCAAGCAAGAAAGAATACTACTCACAAGCCAACGCGCAGGTAACCTTATAGGGCTCGTTTGCTGCGAGGGATTAATCCCGAGATTAAATTTGAGATGAGTTTATTCTTTCTTTAGTTGGAATAAAATCGTGGTATAACTAATTCCGGAATTAGTTATCCCAAGATTGTAGCGTTTTTTTATCCATATGGGAGAGTGGAATAACTAGTTCCAGAATAACTAATTCCGGAATAATTAATCATAGGATGACTTGTTTTCCAATCAAACGACCCCATATAATAATAGTAATACTACTTTTCCCTTCTCATTAGGTGTCGGTACTTAGTTTGGGATTCCAACTAATTCAGATTGGTCCCACAGATAAGAGGGGTTGTTCTGATGGTAAGCAACCTCCACTTCCAACCAAGAGGTTGTGAGTTCGAGTCTACCCAAGAGCAAGGTGGGAAGTTTTTGGAGGGAAGGATGCCGATGGTCTATTTGGAAACAGCCTCTCTACCCTCCCCAGACCCCACTAAGTGGGATTATACTGTGTTGTTGTTGTTGTTTCAGATTGGTCCCACGTAAGGTATATTAGGGTAAGTATTCCGGAAAATTTTTATTCTCAAGGTTCGAACCAAAACTTCTGATTAAGCTCGAGAGTTCTTATCTTAGCTCAAGATGATGCACTTTCTTGTTCAAAGCTCTATCTATAAAAGTTAGGGGACATTATTGGAAATCAAGATTTGTGAAACTGAGAAAATGTTGCTTGATCAGCTGAATTTCTGTTAACCTCACTTCTTATACTCCATTTGAATTAAATTAAAGAGTAACAAAATATACTATCAAGTCTTAATTAAGTCATACACTCTTGATGTATAAATATGTTATGCTATTAATATAGTTTAGTTGATTACGACAAATTTATTTATTTACTCCTATATAATGTAAAATTTTCAAAGCTTCTTTTAAATACTCGTATGTATTGTTTTCTCAATTTCTTTCAAATCAAATTATTCCCAAACTTCAGAAAATTACGTTAAAATTCAATTTTTACAACCCTATATATCCTTCCTTTTACAATGAATATCTCTAATTGTTTGCCTTGTTCAACAGAAACAAATAGAACGTTACGTTGCTGATAACGTACCACTTCACTTAATTTCTATCTCATTACATCATGTTATTTTCAAATTCGTCGTCATTTAATTTTTTCCTAATTAGGAAAGATTTTCATACTTGTCTATTTTCAAAAAATATGTACCCCATAAGAAGAATATTTTCTTTTTGTTGTGAAAAGAATGCTCTAGCTAGCTCGGGTCTTTAAGAGTACTCAGTCTTTTTTTCTTAAGTTTTGGATATCCCGGACTCCTTAATTAATTTGTTCCATTTTATGCAACACTCTTTTCGTTTTAATTTGTTTAAAAAGGATGAAATTTTTTTATGTTTGGAAATTGTATAACTTTAAATTTCATCTTTACTCGTAATGGCATGATTTTATAGTCACAAAAATATTATCATATTTAAAACCATAATCTCTCATGGTAGTTTCGGTATATATATATATATATATATATATATATATATATATATATATATATATATATATATATATATATATATATATATATTTGTCGTTCTTTCTCATTATACACTCTGAACCTGTATGTATAATTAATGACAACTATATGTATATATTTGTCGTTCTTTCTCATGGTAGTTTTGGTATATATATACATATAATTATATATGTATCTATCTTGATTGATAGTGGCGAAGCCAGAAAATTCAATAAGGGTGTTCAAATTTGAACACCCTTTGCCAGGGGCTATGCATTGGTGTTGAACGTCTATTTTTAATCAATAACAAGTAATATTTTACCTTATACGTAATATAATTTTTCGGCAAAGGGTGGTCAATTCCCAACATAGCTTCGCCCTGATCGACAACTATGTTTTAGCCTTCTTGTGTTTGAAGCTGGTTCTTTTACCTCGCATCTCCAATCTCTTTTGCTTGAGAGGCTTCAAATTAAATTGTGAAAAATTTGAGCATCCAATTCAATGGATGAAGTAATATATAGAGTTTAATGGGTTAATTCTTATTATTTTCTTTTTTGCTCTTCTTTCATCTATTTTTGGAGAAGATAAAAATGAACAGAGAAATCAGCTGAAGAATAGATCTGAAGTTTAGGGAGCTATAGTAGGCTCAACAGGCTGAAGTATGGGCTTTGAGCCCGTGATCAAGCCAGGAATTTTATTAAAGAATGTCAAAATATAGAAAAACACAGTGAAAGAAATAAGGGAAGTCAATATAATTACTTAGTATATATACATAAAAAAAAAAATTGACCCAGTTAAACAGTACAATTTTCCGGTGAAGACACCCCTTAGCATACGGTGGCTAAGCCACTGCTTGGAGCAGAGAGAGTGAGTAGGCTACAATAATATTACTCCCTCCGTTCCAATTTATGTGAACCTGTTTGACTGAGCACGAAATTTAAAAAAAATGAAGACTTTTGAAATTTGTGGTCCTAAACAATTCAAAAAGGAATCCAGAGTATTTGTGTGGTTATAAAAACTTCTCAGGGTAGAATTGGAAGTTTAAAGTAAATTGGTTCCAAATTTAGAAATAGGTCATTCTTTTTTAAACGGACCAAAAAAAAAATAGATTCACATAAATTGAAACAGATGAAGCAGAGGTAGTGGCGATGGGCTGAGTAGAGTGGGAGAAAAATCCTCAGTAATTGAATGACAAAGAGAGATGTGATAGTAAAAACAGACTTATTAAGACTAGTAAAATGTGAAATAATCCAATCCAATTAATCCAAAATCTTAAGCTAATCAGTGAAGTAATTCATGACGATTTAAACATTTTGAAAATCATATACTATACATTCAACAAGGAACAAGTGTAATTCACATTATGTAGGCACCAATATTTTAGTCTATATCGATACCCTTATGTGATAACTCTCGTATACACTATAATTAAAATATTGCTATATAATATAATATAATATGATGTACTTATCCTTTATAAGTGTTTTTCTCACTATAACTAGCAATGCAAGAATGGATCTGTGGATCATTGAGCCATTCACATCTTAATAAATTAGAAGGAAAAAAAAATACTATACTATAGTCACAACTCACAATACGCAGTATCAGCGCCCGTAATATATTATTAGACTTCTCTCAGGAAATTGGTATGACGAAGGCTTTTATGTTGCTGCTTGTATAGATTTTGTAGCCCTTGGCTTGCATGATTATGGATCTTAGGCCACCAATTGGTGCTATAATCATCAATAATACTCCAAGAATAATGCAAATCTGTCATCAAAATTTCATTTTAGATTTTTATTTTAAGCTATAAAGGGAGGAATTTAAGTTATTTAAACCGTTTACTACAAAGAATTTTTATATTATCATGTCAACTTTAGTTGTTCTAGCAGGTAGCCTCTCTTATTTTCAAGATGGTGACCTGACAGTGTAATAAATTCTTTATACTGACGGTTTATATAACCTGAACTGAATAACGAAAGTCGTATGCAATTATCAGCAGAGTTAAGTTGTACCTATCCAATTAATAATCCAAGAGAGACAGAATTTCTTTGGTTTGCAGATTGCTAGCCACATGATGCAAGGGAGCTGAATATAATAGAAATTAAATAAAACCTAATGTTTAAAGCTTCAAGAAGAGAGAGGCTTTGAAAATTAATGCATTACAACATCCACAAAGCAAAAAATGAAAGAAAAAAAGAAAAGAAAAAGATTGAAAATCACTTACAAAATAGGTTGTAGGGGCAAAAGCAAATCCTCCAAAGAATCCAAGCAGCCCATTGAAGAAAGGGAAGGTAATACCAACAAACATTGTGAAAGCTGTAATAAAAGCAAAATGCATTACAATTTTAGTTCAAACCGAAAGCAAAATTGGCATAAGAAATATTTATAGTGTAGGGTAGGAATCAAACATCCCCTGGGAAGGCTTCACGACCTGGTGGTCGGCATAACAATAATGACATTTGTTGATATGCTATAGCTTATTTTTTAAGATCATCATAGATTATTAATGCGTATATTTTATTATTGCGGAAATATTCCCCCATGAAACGGGTGTGTTGGAGATATTTGGACGGGTTATAGGAATTAAGAAATTCAAAAATAGCCAGGTTTATAAGTGGTCATTCAAAAATAGCCACAATTTCAAAAGTAATTGAAATTTAGCCACTTTTCATGTAAAGATAAATCTTAACGAAAACACTGTTCAAAATTCGGAAAATACTCCAACATAATATACTGAAATTCCAGCATAATATACTGGAACTTTAGTATATTATGCTGGAACTTTCCGTGTTGCAGCAAAATAGTGGTTATTTTTCAATGACTTTGCAGATGCTGGCTATTTTTGAATGACCACTCCGAAAACTGGCTAGCCCGTGCTATTTTTACTGAAATTGATCGAATCAATAAATTAGTTCGCTCATAACCTATCGCTTCAATCATAATTATATACGTTTTTGTATATAATACACATATATACAAAAACATATATTTTATCGGCTATTATCTTTGGGAGCAACTAAAAATTATACATTTCTCATTAGAATTCCTCTGCCACACGTGTGTGTTTGATACAATGGAAATCATTCTTCGAAAAATGTTATCTGAAAAATAACGTAATTTTTAGAAAATCGTTTCCCTTTTAGTGCAAAATGTTTTTCCCTGAAAAATATGTGTTGGAATCAAACAACGGAAAATGACTTCCGCCCAAAAGTGATGGAATTAATCTTTCCTTTTTAGGTGATGAAAATACTTTTTGGCAATCAAACACCAGAAAATGACTGATAAAAAAATATTTAAGATTTTTAAAAATATTTTCGATCATACCAAACACACCCTAATTCCAAAAAGTGGGAAAAGAACAATATTGAGTATTAGGAATAGGAGTTTAAGTTATATACATCATCGGTATAAGACAATTTTATACAATCAGGTCACGTTTACCTGTTGTAGCAGGTAACCTCCCTTATTTTTAATATTACATATCTCACATTTTAAAAAGGTTTACATAACATATCTTTGGATGACATGATAGTATACAAAAATATTTTATACTGACGGTGTATATAACTAATACAGAAATAAGTAATATGCATACCTTAAGGACATGACAGCTGCAGCCAAAGACACACCAACTATGGAATTGAAATCAGGAAGATGACAACAACAACAACAACAACCTCTCAGTATAATCCTACAGGTGGGGTCTGGGGAGGGTAATATGTACGCAGACCTTACCCCTACCCCGAAGGGTAGAGAGGCTGTTTCCAGGAGACCCTCGGCTCAAAAAAGCAACAGCCGATATATTAGTACCATAAAAATGCATAATAAAATAACCGCAATATAAGAGACATTAAATACAGAATACGAAATACAAAATACGAAATACGAAATCAGGAGGATGAGAGATAACAAAATGGACAGAGGCAAAGATCATAATGAAGTAGGTAAGTTTTATGTCTTTACAATCTTTTTTACAGACCAAATCATAGAATTTCTTGAGTGATTGTCCTCCAGTTACCATATAAACTATGTCAACTCCAACTTCAACAATTAATTGTTGTGGCACAATAATCCATAGCCCAAGTTTTTTCCCAAAAGCATGTTGCCCAAGTTCATGATATCTGTCGAAACGTTTCCCAGGAACCATTTCGTGCATCTCAACCATTTGCCATAATGTGTAAAATGTTATAATCCAAGAAATCACCAAAACTGCTACTCCTGCCCCCCTGAAATTATATGGGATCGTCTTTATACAAATAGTTGGCCGAATTAATTCACTGTTTATTTTTCCTAGTCAGTGTATATGAATAGTACATTGATTATATATACAGGGTTATACACATATTATGCATTTGCCGGCTAGTTAGTTTAAGTGGTTGGGTGGACAATTAGTTAGGTTAATTCTTCAAATTAATTACATATTATCTTATTTTCCTGCTATTGTTACTGTTTGTTTACTATTGTTTCCTTTTTTCAACTTTTTTTTAGCCGAAGATCTATTGGAAATAGCCTCTCTACCTAGTAGCGAAGCCAGGAATTTATCTAGGGTATTCAAACTTGAAAGTGGTAAAAAAATTCTCAGTAAATGGTGTTCAATATATGTTATATACCTCTAAAATTCAATATTTCACCTATATATACAGTATAATTTTTCGACGAAGAGTGGTCAGTTGACCATATTTAGGGCTATGTAGCTTCGACCCTATCTCTATTTTCACCAACTAGGAATAAGGTCTACGTACACGCTATTCTCCCCAGAGGCCACTTGTAGCATTATATTGAATTTATTGTTATTGCTTCAAATTAATTTACATATAAAAATAAGTAGTCAATGAGACACTTTATTTTTTCGTTGTTGGCAAATATTCCTAAGTGCTTATTAGCTTCTGCTAAAGTCATAATTAAGTAAACAACAACAACAACAACAACAACAACCACCCAGTATAATCTCACAAGTGGGGTCTGGGGAGGGTAATATGTACGCAGACCTTACCCCTACCCCGAAGGATAGAGAGGCTGTTTCCGGGAGACCCTCGGCTAAAAAAAAAAAGCAATGGGAGCCGATATATTAATACCATAAAAATGCATAATACAATAACAACAATATAAGAGATATGAAATACAGAATACGAAATACGAAATAAATGGCTGGTATAATAAAAACTAAAACGTGCTAGAAAAACGTGTTTTTATCTAGCAAGCAGTTTAGATTTTTAAATGAGATGGTTAAATAGTTTAACACGATACGTATCAGAGAAGGCAAAAGCCATGAATTTTAGTCTCAAAATTATCAAAAAGAATTTTTACGTGCATACCATCCAAGTTGTGCCAAGGCATAAGGAAGACCGAGGACACCAGCTCCAACCATGGCAGTAACATTGTGGAAAGCTGAATACCACCATTTTGCATTCCTGTTTGAAGTAACAGGAAGCCATGCGTCTATTGCCCTCTCTTCTGCAGATCTTTCATCAGCCTGGAATTTATTATAGGTCCATTAATTATTTTAAATTAAGTACATTTTGTTACCATTATAAATAGTATTGAGGACATAACCTATTCAAGATTTGAAGTTTATAGGACTTTATGACAATCTCAAATTAATAGGAGTATGCACTAATAATTACATTTATAATTAAATATTTATAAATATTCAATGAATTTTTAATACGTCCGATAAAATTATTGTGTTTACGTGAATTGACACATTACATTATCGGCCTAGTGCTCTATGATGTCTACTTAGCTTTTACTTAAATAAAATTCAACCACCTCTAGGAATAAAGGCAAAGCAATTTTTTCTGAATATATTTAAAAGAAAGTTTTTTCTGGAGGTGGAATAACTAGGACTAAAGGCAAAAAAAGTGAAAAGTCTTGTGAGAATGTTACAAATTTAAATGCAGTATACCACCTCTACAATTAATTATTACTCCCTCCGGTCCATAATAAGTGATATTTTTACCTTTTTATTTTGATTAAAAATAAGTATCTTTTTTTACATAATCAAGAATGAATTAACTTTAATTTTTCAAATTTGCCCTTGTTTACATATATCAATGTGTCAAGTTAACAATATACCTATTAAAATTAAGGGTAATTTAGTCAAAATACTTATTTTTTTTCTTCTAGAAGTTAGTATTTTCTTAAGAGGTGTACCAAAAACAAAAAGATCACTTATTATGGACAGGAGCATTTTCTGCTTGTAAAATTCTATTTTACAAAAAGTTAGTATATTTTTATTTGTAAAAGAATGATATCTTGTTATATTCAGAAATAGTTTAAGTTTATACCTCTTAGTTTATCTTTAATGAGATAAATATAATTATATAAATATTGATGACTTGTTCTAAACCACAAGTTTCTAATATCTTTCTTTCTTGTTAATTAAAATTTAGATACTAAAGTAATCAATACTTCAACATAACTCAATATTTTCCATACACACATAAATATATATAAAAATTTATTAAAATTTCAAAAATATTGAATTCACGACCCATAACTTCAAAAGTATAATAAATCAAACATAAAAACAAAAAAGTTAGCCTATCAAATCTAAATAGTGATAAACCTTTAATTAGTTGTTTGGTGGTTCTTGGGAACAGAAAAGTCAGCGCAAGGCAAAAACAAAATGAAAGCACGACGTGGGAACCAAACAAGCTACTCCATCCGGGCCATAATAAGTGATTTTTTAATTTTTTTTGTGGTCCAAAATAAGTGATTTTTTCAGATTTCAAGAATGAATTAATTATTTTTTTATTACAATACCCTTGGAGTAAATAATATTGGAGTATGTGTTATGAGTATTTACGTGAAGAGATAATAAATGTTAATATGGTCAATTTCATTGCTAATTAATACTAAAAGGTAAATTTCTTAATATGTGTGAAAACAACCAAAAAATCACTTATTTTGAACTTGAGGGAGTAATTTACTAGCTATAACATTCACATAGCAGAGACAGAGACGGAATTTAAAGCTTAAGAGTTCTAGATTTTAATCCTTTTAAGTTACTGAATTCTAAAGTAATAACTTATACATATTCAACAAATTTCATTAAATAAATAAATAATTTATGGATCAAAATTATTATATCCGACCGAACCCATAAACTCTATGCTACCTCCACCCCTGGTTGCTAAAAGATAAAAAGAAGTTTGAATTAATATTTATAAAGAAAGAAACTTACACTCTTGGAGCAGTAGTAATTGGAAATATTTGGAGTTTGGACTCAAGAAATTAATGGCTTTAGCAATTAAAAAGAGAGAGAGACCAAAGGAGCTGTTTGTCTTTAAATAAACAAAATAATAGCTCTTAGGCCTTAGCTATGAAAATGATTGGTTCTCAGTTAAAAGGCAGGACTTTTACCAGGGGTTCAACGTTTATTGTATATATATTTAAGCATATATTAATCTTATAAATAAAAAGTAATTTTCCTGCGGAAGAAATTTAAGTGAACTCCCTTTCACCCCTCTAGCGTAAAAATAACACAGACTAGCCAGTTTTTGGATTGGTAACTGAAAAATATCCAGGTTTTGTAAAGTCATTAAAAGATAGTCACTATTTTACTGCAACGCGAAAAGTTTCAGCATAATATACTGAAGATTGGTACACCTGTGTATGAACTTCCAGCATATTATGCCGGAACTCCAACACGCAGAAAGTTCCAGCACAATATACTGGAATATTTTCCGGATTTTGAATAATGTTTTCATTCAAATTTATTTTTATATGAAAAGTGGCTAAATTCCGATTACTTTTGAAACTGTGGCTATTTTTCAATGACCACTTATAAATCTGACTATTTTTTAATTTCTCTCCCCTCTAGCTCTTTGCCCCTGGTTAATTTGCCAATATTTAAACAAGGATTTAACATATACATACACTTTCCGTGTGATAAATTTTCCTATATTTTAACATGTTGTAATCATTGTATTAACGATTACTTATATGATTATCTTTTATATGACCTGAAATAGTGAAGTGTTGTTATATAGGACATATATTATAACATAATATAATATTCGATCAGAGAATAACTCGACTTTTATAGTGTAACTATTATATAAGGATGTTGTTATAGAGAAGTCTGACCGTAGTCGTTTGTTAGAAGGAAGAGATTGTGGGTAATGTTTTTGCTTGACTAAGAATATTATTTTAGAAACAAAGTCTTAAACGAAAGTGATGAGTCTCCTGGTATCATAGAATAGTAATTTTAAATTGTCATAACAGTTCATGCAACAACAACCCAATATAATCCCATTTAGTGGGGTTTGGGGAGAGTATTGTGTACGCAGACTTTATCCCTACCCTGAGGTAGAGAGACTGTTTTCAAATAGACCTTACCCCTACCCTGAGGTAGAGAGATTGTTTCCAAATAGACCTTACCCCTACCCTGAGGTAGAGAGACTGTTTTCAAATAGACCTTACCCCTACCCTGAGGTAGAGAGATTGTTTCCAAATAGACCCTCGGCATCCTTCCCTCCAAGAACTTCCCACCTTGCTCTTGGGAAAATTCGAACTCACAACCTCTTGATTGGAAGTGGAGGTTGCTCACCATCAGAGCAACCATCTGTCATAACAGTTCATAATGTAGTTATATTTGACTTACACGTTCCTTTCACAGCTTAAGTCGTCTTGCCAAAGAATTCCACGAACATAGCATGATCTTTTTATACTTCAGCCATCAATTGTGCACTGTACTAGATATATACTCCTACTTATATGACTAACGATAGAGCTGTCAAAACGGGTCAGCCCAGCCCAACTCAATCCAAGTTTCGTGGAATTTTAATTTGGTGGGTTAGGACGGGCTGGTCCGCCATATGAGTGGCTCTTAAAATGGTCAGCCCAACCCAACCTTAAGAGGGCCGCGGGCTAGCCCTTTAATTTTTTTTTTAGAAAAAAAAATTCTTTAAATCCTTAAATATTTTTTCATGATATAGTAAATTAATCATGTAAACAAGTTTGCTTAGTGCCTATAAAAAGCTTGATATTTAACGAGCAATCTCGTAATTAAAATGCAAATTCTCTATATCTCTAACTTTCTTTTTTAAAGTTACATGAATATTCTCTTAATACTTTTTTTTTGTTTTCCTCAGATTCAGGGATTGCTTCAATAAGTTTATATGCTGAGATTTTTAAATTTAGGATTAATATCATTTACTCATTTCATCATTATAATCCATAAAAGTTTTAAAATTCCTAAAATTTACTAGTGGTCAATTTTTTTATGTGCATTTAAAATTGATCTTTTTCTATACTGAAGAGTAGTTTAAATATTAATAATATATTAAAGTAATCCAAACTGATCATTGGCAACTTAGAATAATATTTTCTTTTAAAAAAAGATTATTATTGGTCACCTAAACCTTCTCGATTTCGTTATTAATTAAGCAAAAGAAAAACTAACTTTGTCATATTACATGCATATCAAAAATCTAATTCTCTTTGATATGGAAGGGTAACTGAGCAATCTAGGGTTGGGGAATGAGGATTATAGTTAATAGTTTTTTTAGTTTTTAGTTTTTTAAATATTAAATATTTAATAGTTAATTAATTTTTGGCTCATGGGCCAATCCAGGCCCAACTCGGTCAAGTCTCAAGGGCCAGCGAGCTGACTTCGGTCGGGCTTATAAGCCTCAATTTTAAATGGACTCAAAAAATCCTAGCCCAACCCTACCCATGTAGCGGGCTGGATTGGGCTGGCCTCACGGGCCAAGCCCATTTTAACGGCTCTAACTAACAACAATAAATTAGTTAATTAATTATAGAATTAAAATTACTTAGTAGCACAACAAATGAAGGAGAATTTTCTGCTTTCATACTCAATATAAGAAAAATAAACAAAAATCGGAGGTAGAGTGTTAGGTATCGGTTCAATCTTTTAGATCCTGTATTTGTATTAGGAAATCTATCAAATATATAATTATGTATAAATATTTAATTGCGAACCCAGTAACTAAGACGAGCTATGAATTCGATGATCAGGGCTATGCCTCTAATATGAATACGTGTATGTTGTAAAGTTAAGTAAACTTTACACCTATTTCCATTCCTAGACAGGTTATAACTGCATTGAAGAATGATCAAATGGGGATTGTTAATTTTGAGAGTATTATATGATAACTAACATGTTTTAATAAGTGAAACCAGAAACATCAACTTTCAATTAATATATTTCCCATAAATATGTGAAAATAGTACGGGCTAGCCAGTTTTCAGACTGGTAATTGAAAAATAATCAGTGCTTGTAAAGTCATTAAAAACTAGCAACTATTTGCTGAAACACGGAAAGTTTCAATATAATATGTTGGATTATGGAGCTCAATCGCATAAATTTCCAGCATATTATGTTGGAACTCCAGCACGTTGAAAGTTCCAGCACAATATGCTAGACATTGGAGCTCCTGCATATAAACTTCCAGCGTATTATGTTGGAACTCCAGCACATTATGCTGGAATCTCATATGTAAAAAATTCAAACTCCGACACATTAAGGGTTTTTTATTAAGAATTTATCTTTACACAAAAAGTGACTAAATTTCGATTGAAACTTTAACTATTTTTTTAATTACCAATTATAAATCTGGCTAATTCTGATTATTTCCTTAGAATAGATATCTAGTCTTCCGTCTAGAATAGCGCCAAGGAAACACCTAATGAGCCAATTAATTTGTGATTATGTTTAGGAAACACTTGGGTGGCGCTTATTTGTGGATAATTTTTAATCTAAATCTCGTACGAAGATTTTCTTTCTTTCAACTACTCAAAGTTAACTCTTTATTTCACCATATTTTACGATTTTAATTAGTTATATCGTGTTATTATTCTACTTTTAAATTATCTTAACGAGTTTAAGTTTCATTCACTGACAGTTTAAAAAATAGTTGCATAACAAGGTCAATTAAAAGGAAATATAGCATTACTTGATAACCTAAAATAAACGGAAAAGGCCTAAAAATGTCACTCAATTAATATAAATGGCTTATCTATGCCATCCATTAAAAGGTCACTCTATTCATGCCACTAACGTTATATTTTTGGTCTATTCATGCCATTAACGTTATACTTTTGGCCTATTTATGCCATTGTCGACTAACAGTTCCATTTTCTGATTTTTAAATAATAAGAATTAATTTTCGACCCCACTTTTTCCACGTGTCTTTATATTACTGGTTCTTCTTTATTTCTTTTAACCCTGATTACGTAAAAATTGCATGGGGGCGCCCTATTTGGTCGCCCCAATTTAACCTATACCAATTTTTTTTAAAAACTTTTAACTTGTACCCACTTTTTAATTAACTTCAGCCCCCTTTCTCCTCCTCCTTCGTTTTCTTCATTTTCTTCTTCTTCTTCTTCTTCTTCTTCTTCTTCTTCTTCTTCTTCTTCTTCTTCTTCTTCTTTCTTCTGCTGCTGTTGGTGTTGTTATGGAACTTCAGTTATTAAAATTTTGTGTAGACATATCTGGTTCAATGATAAGACGAAAATTTTCTTACACTACTGTATTCCAGTCAAGAAATACGAATGGATCTGCAAGTGTTCATTGTTTGGCACCATGTCCTTTTTCACCCTTAACTTCAGGCTGAAGTGAAAGCAATTCACCACAAATTTAGCATCTTGCCCATGATAAGTGTAAGCACGTGATTTTTGCCAAAATGAGAATTACTCCCAAAAATTCAAAAATAAAATGATTTTTCTTTGGTGTGCAATTTTGTGATATTTTGAATAATTATTTGTAGTTGTCTGTGCGTGTTTATTTGCTAAATTAATAAAAAATACAAAAATATGTCGCATTTTGCATGTAGGATTTAATTCTATAATTGATAATAATTAAATTTGTTTTACAAAAATAAAAAAATTACAAAAATAGGCATCGTTTGCATTTTTAGCATTTAATGTCCAAATATATAATTTTATGCTTAATTAATACTTAATTGTGCGTTAATTGTTATTGGGAGTTAATTTGCGCTTTTATAACTTAATTTAGTTCTTAATAATAGTTTAAGTATTTTTATAATTTAGTTTTAGATAAATAAAAGAAGAAAAGAGAGCGAAAATATAAAGAAAGTCGGAATTGGGCCTCTTCTTCAATTTCAAGCCACAGGCCCAAAAAATGGCCCAATCTTCCCTACGACCCAGTCCATTTCGAACTGGGTCAACCCGGTCCATAACCCAACACCCTATTATCTTGCATTTCAAAAAAATAAAACAAAGAAAAACAAAAAAAAATAGGAAGAAAACCCTAAAAAATGCCTAAGCATCCGCCCCCCCCCCCATTTCTCCTTCTTCTTCCACAAAACTCCAAAGCAAAACCATGGCTTCCCTCTCCCATTCCCCTCCATCTTCACGTCTTCATCTTTTCCGTCGACGTCGTCCATGGTTTCTCCGTTGCTTCATCTTCTTCGTCCGAACGAACATCGACGTTTTATGTCCAAGCTGCTCACCATCGCCATGGCCAGTCGCCATTGTTGCTCACGCAGCTGCTACTGCGCTGCCTTCTTCTCCGACTGCCCTTACCCTCGTCGTCAACCCCCATTTCTGTCGATTACAGTCGACAACCCGGGACGACCCAAACAGCCCACCTGCTGCTCACGCAGCTGCTACTGCTGCCATTGCCTTCGTCGACCATTGCTTCCGAGTTGCTGCTGCCTCGTCCAGTTTTTCCTTTCCCCGTTGCTGCGTCTTCAGTCGATGGACAGAACCAGTCGACAGAACCAGTCGACCACTTGCTCTCATGACTTCTGCTTCACTCCATCTCCTTCACGTAAACAAGTGAATCCCAGCTGCCTTGTTCATGCACTTCTGCCGCGACAACTGTTGCTGCTGCTTCGGCGCGGCTTCAGTTGGTTTCGTAGGTTCGTGTTCGTCACCGTTTGGTAGAGCTTTGGCCGAGGTTCGTCGAGTCAGTCCATACATATTTCATGTCGATCCGGTTAGTGGATTTTTGAGTTTTATATTGTCCGCATTTTTGTTTTGATATTTTCGAATCTAAAATCGGCAAATGTTTGTTTTGTTTATCGTTTGACTTAATTTTTAGTTCATGTTCATATGTTGTTTGTTAGATAAATTTTTCAGATTTCAAAGGAAGGATTAATTAGTTATTTTTCATGTTTATTTCATGTTTGTATTGTTGTTTAAGTGAATATTTATTAGTTTAATATTTGTTATATTCAAATTGAAATTTAATTAATTGTTTCTTCAATTTGTTTCATGTATTTGATGTATTTTTCGGAAATTGTTAATATTGTTAAAGTTCAAGTTTAAATTCATAATTGTTTCTTCTTAGTTTTGTTTTGTCATTTGCCTAAAAGAATTTAGTTGCAATAAGGGAAGTATGTTGGTTTTTAGTCATTTGAATCCGTCGTTTTTATTTTTAGATTTAATTCATGTTCATATTATGTTTGTTTGATTTTGAATCCGAAATGTGTATAGTTTGATTTCTTGTTTACCATTTGTGATTATTTCTTGAATTGGTCTCATAATCTTGTTTAAAGTTTAATATAAGAATTGTTTGTTGTAATATTGTTAGAGTGGATTTTAAGTTCAATATGATTGAATTTAGAAATCTAAATATACTTGTTTGATTGTTATTGTTGTTTAAATCCGAAAAATAGATTTGTTGTTGCTAAAAATATTGTTCAATCAAATCTTAGTTGTTCTTGGTTGTTCAATTTGTGTTCATGTGATTTATTGTTGAAATGTTATTAAAATCATGTTCATGTGATATTGTTGTTATGATGTTCATCCGTGTTCATATTGTTGTTTGAACATTGTTAGAAATTGATCGTATTGTCTATATTTTGGTTAAGTTTGATTAATTGATGTGTTATAGTTGATGGGTAGTTTGGTAAATTTGTAATACGTTCAGGGGTAGTTTGGTAATTTCAGTAAGGTCGGAAGGGGTAGTTTACGAATTGTACATTTTGTAATTGTTTATTTGAAGCATGGGGGACAAAATGAAATGGGGTGGGTTGTGATATGATTATTTAATATAAAGGGGGGACAAGATTTAATTTAAAGTGGAATCTTGCATTATTTTAAATGAAGCATGGGGGACAAAATATAATGGGGTGGTGTGATATATTTATTTAATGTAATGGGGATGAGTAAGAAGATAATGAGTTTGGTAGAGAAAGGGATTGATTTTAATTGATTAAAGGGTGGGGATTATATATAGAGAGGTCTGAAAAATCAGAAAGGGAGAAAAAAAAGAGAGATTAAAAAAAAAAAAAGCTGAACATTTATTCCGAAAAAAACATTGAAACTCTCAAGAAAAGAAAAACATATAAAGAAAAAAAAGTTGAAAATTAGAAGAGAAAGTAGTACACACCTGATAAATATTCTGGTATACAGGTGTAGAAATTAAGGGTTGAAGATTAACTAGCCTTTCAAAAATCTGAAAATTTCCCTTGGTTTCTGTCCATTATTTTCGGCATTCCTGGATTTTATTTTGAATTTTTCAAAGCTGTCACTGGGATTTTCGTTGACTGGTTATTGCTGGTTATTGTTGCTGTTGCTGTGTTACGTATTACGTTGCTGACTTTCTTCTTCTTATATTGACAATATCAGGTACACAACTGTAATTTTGGCATTTTGTAAGCTGAAATGAAGAATGGAGTGTTAAATTTTTAATTTAGTTTAATTTAATTTTTT
Organism: Nicotiana sylvestris; assembly: GCF_000393655.2. Lineage (NCBI taxonomy): Eukaryota > Viridiplantae > Streptophyta > Magnoliopsida > Solanales > Solanaceae > Nicotiana > Nicotiana sylvestris. The sequence goes on along the minus strand of NC_091065.1, from coordinate 192,883,772 downwards.
GTATTGTATTTAGGTTATTCATGTATTATTATTCTGTAAATCACTGTCATTGGCATAACTAGGCATATTATAGCGACATATCAAATAACGCCTTAACCAGATTATTAGGAAATATATTTAAGCCTGTTTATTAATTAAAACTGTTTAATAAAAAAATAGAAGAAATAACGTAAAAAATGGCGTTATTGAATCAGTTTGGCAAAAGTTAACTAAGTTCCTTATTCATAAGGTTTTTCGTCAACGATAAGTTAATCGGAATCATGTAGTCAATTTCAGTTAAAACATGAATTAGTTTGCGAACAAGTATTAGGACATGATGTGAATTAAAACAAAGTTAGTTAAGGTTAAATTATTTATTTTTTTTAGAAAATATGGTTTAGTAATCAAGTTTTTTTTTTTCTTTCAATTTTCAGTATTTATAAATAATTAGTTTCAATAAGCTTAAGTCTTACTAACAATTTAAATTTTAATCAAATTATGGGATAATTAGTTTTTTTTTATTTTTTTATTTTATTTTTCGATAATTCCATGTTGTATTTATGATTATAATTTTTATTACTTTCTGTTAATATTTGTTTTTCTCTTCTATTTAATATGTTATTTTCAAGAATGTAGATATTGATTTTATATTTATAGACAAACTTAGTAATAATAAAAAGGTAGTCATTAAAGGATATTCTTAAAATAAGGAAGGATTTCGCTAAAAATAAATAGATGTAAATAATACAAATTTACATAATTCTCTAATCTCATTTATTTATTTAATTATTTTAAAAAAAAATTACTTAGAATTTGGGATGGATTGTTTAGTGAATTTCACTTCCTTCCCCAAAGATAATGACGCGCTAGACTCTTTAGGCGCGATTTAATTAATTTTACCTTCTTAAACTCGGATGCGCATTTCATGCGACCCAAATCTAAATCCTAAAACATCAAATAAAATATGTTTCGTATTGTGGGTGCATTTCATGTGACACAATCCAAAGATATGTTTTAAGCGATGTTCACATTCCTAAAAAAAATAATAATTATAATAATAAAGCGGTAAAAAGATAAAATTTGCACATGGTTCATAATTGTATTAAAAATCAGATAAATAAGCCGAATATAACAGTTGAGCGACCGTGCTAGAACCACGGAACTCGGGAATGCCTAACACCTTCTCCCGGGTTAACAGAATTCCTTATCCGGATTTCTGGTACGCAGACTGTAATATGGAGTCATTCTTTTCCTCGATTCGGGATTAAAATTGGTGACTTGGGACACCCTAAATCTCCCAAGTGGCGACTCTGAAATAAATAAATAAATCCCGTTTCGATTGTCCTTTAATTGGAAAAACTCCCCTGTACCCTCGCGGGTGCGGAAAAAGGAGGTGTGACAGCTCTGGCGACTCCGCTGGGGACCGAACCCAGAATCTCTGGTTCAGGGTTCAGAATTCGAGCTTGGAATAATTGTTGTATTTGGCTTCGTTTGATTTTGTTACATGATCTGTGCTTAATGTGCTAATTAACTGCTTTTACCGCTTTGATCTTATGTGAACTGTATATAAGCTGTGCCGAAACCCATCTCCTCTCTGAGTCTTCTAAATCATGAAGAAGGGTGCACTTCGTGTGACTTCTTTTCTGTATAGTGTCTAAATTCCCAATTTAGAACGAGGTTCGGACAAGTTGCTAAGCCGGTGAAGCTTCTGTATTCCCGGTACGCTACCCCCCCTCGGCTCGAGCTGTCCGCTCGGGTAAGCCAGGTCTAGAACAAACACCCAGGTTCTGAACCTAGTATAACAAAGCCACATGCCGGATCCCTAGTAGGAACGTTTGTTTGCATCACGTGCATCTGACTTTGGAGGCTCAACACAGGGGTTGGGTCTGTCTAGGACAGGTGCACCAAAAATGAAAATGACCATCCTGATGCATCTTATTTGTTTTATGTGCATTTATTTGCTCGGTCTTGCATGTTGACCGGCTTCTGAGTCTCGGGAGTGTAAAGAATAAAATAAAATAAAAATAGCAAGTGGAAAGTTAGATGATTAATTTAGAAAAATCAGTGTCCAAGTACTGTCGAAATACTGTCACACCTCCGTTTTCCGCGCCCGCGAGGCGCAGGGGAGTTTTTTCCAATTAAAGGACAATCGAAACGGGATTCGTTTAATTATTTCAGAGTCGCCACTTGGGAGATTTAGGGTGTCCCAAGTCACCAATTTTAATCCCGAATCGAGGAAAATAATGACTCTATATTATGGTCTGCGTACCAGAAATCCGGATAAGGAATTCTGTTAACCCGGGAGAAGGTGTTAGGCATTCCCGAGTTCCGTGGTTCTAGCACGGTCGCTCAACTGTTATATTCGGCTTGATTATCTGATCTTATACAAGTGTGAACTTATGTGCAAAATTTAACTTTTAACCGCCTTTTATCATTTACTGTTTTTATCAAGAATTGCAACGTTGTGAAAATGTATCTCGAACCGCGTTACAATCAATGTACCCGTGGTCGTCGACACACTTTGACTCCGTTGAGATTTGGATTTGGGTCACATCAATGTGCACCCGAGTTTAAGGAAATTAGATTATTAAAGGCGCGCCTAAAGCGACTAGCGTATTCATTTTGGGTAAGACCGTGGAATTTTACTAAACGGTCCATCCCGAAGTCTAAGCAAATTTCTTAAGGCAAATATTTACTGAGGGCCCCGCAGTTTGTATTTTATTTGGCGAGGCTCATCTCATCCCCCTTTTTTGATGAAATTGCAACGTCATGGACACACATCTCGAACCACGTCACAATCAATGTACCCATGATTAGAAACACATTTCGAATCCGTTGAGATTTGGATTTGGGTCACATAAATGTGCACCCGAGTTTAAGAAGGTAAGGTTTATTAAAGCGTGTCCTAAAGAGACTAACGTGTTGTTATTTTAGGAGGGTTGTGAGATTTGCTAAACAACCCGTCCTGGAAACTGAATGCTTCAATAATATACATTTAACAAGGGCCCCGCATCTGCGTGTTTTGTTTATTTTCATCGAGGCTCATCTCGTTCTTATTTTTAAAGGATATCCTATAGCAACTACGTTTCTTGTCGTGTTCGTCTCTATCAATTGAAAACGGTAGATAGTCCTAATTAATTACATGCTTGCAAGTTGTTTGTAATGGAATTCGGAAATGCTTAACAAAAGTTGGGACCGAAGCTGCGTGCACAGTCGGCCAAACAAATAATCCTGGGCCCAAATCCAGCCCACGCGCGGTTGGCCAGACCTGGGCCACTGCTCGCTCGATGCGGGCCTGCCTGATCTGTCCTCGACCTGGGCTCGACCCTTGTGAGGTTGAGGCCGTGAACTTGTTCTGGGTTCTATTGGCGTGGTTTATCAGTTATAAAAGGATCGCCTATTAAAGGGAAAGAAATTAACTAGTAGTGGATAGTTTTCATGCTTGGCCTATTAAAGAATATACTGCACAGTTAAACTACGTATAAGATACAACCTATTACATTGGGAATATTTTCATCTAACAACATACATATATAAACTAACATTCAGCTAATCTATATTGATATATACTGGGCATACAGGCTACTTCCATTATCAAAACAGGAGTGAAAATTATTATGCAGTACATGATATCTAATGTAACAATCTATGTATAAAAGTCACTCTTCAGGTCTTTTCTTTTGTATTCATGCTCAACTTTCTAATTACATTTGACAGAGTATTAGTCATGTACCTGGTATAGAGAAACAAAAGAAGAAGGAAATGATCAGCTGAGGGGTATGCGGCAAATACAACAACAGCAGATAAACAGCAATAACACAGCAACAATCCAACAACCACAAATGTTTTCCACAGCCCACAAACAACCAGCAATATTTCCCAGAACAAAGAAAACCAGCAAATAGTCGAGCACCAAATGAGCAATCCCAGGAAAGAGTGATGAAACAACAGCAATACCAGAGTATTCAATGCAGTAAAACTAACAGTTCAACAACCACAAGCAGCTCAGTCAATGCAAACCACAGAGCTTGGCCGAGACAGCTTGACCAATATGAACTCTTATACAACTTTTCAGACAGTGTTTGGTTACAGTGTTTACTGGAAATCAACTTATGTTTTCAGTCTTTTCCTTTAAACTCACAAGACCTCTCCTCAAGACTAAAATTTCCAGCTTTTTCTCTCTTTTTCCTGAAGACTAAAAGTCCAGCCTCAGACTCAAAAAAAACTCCAGCCTCTTTTAAGTTCTCAAAATGGCTTATTTATAAGCCAAAAACCAGTGCAGTTAAGCTGCCCCCTTTTTGCTGCAACTTGCAGCCTGCCCATACTCTTTAAAGCCCATGCCTAAGCATCTTTTGGTGTCAGCCCCCTTTATCCCCACGCCTGGTTTTGTTTAATCAGGAGTTATGGGCCTCATTTTTTATTCAATTTAAGTCCCATACTCTTATGTCTTGTTCCCCATTGGCATTAATTTAATCCCAAATTAGTACCCTACTTGTCAGCTCATTTAAACTAATCATTTTTGTTCTTTGCAAACCCCAGACTACCCCTGTTAAACCCTGGTTACCACTGTCTTGACCCTTTGCCGCATCAGGGCATTTTTGAACTGATGAAAGTTTCAAATTCAGGACTGCCTAGACTGAACCTTTCAGTCATTTTTCAATGCAAACAAACTATTTCAAACAATGTTGGGGCCTTCAATCAGTGGCAAAGTATCAATTAGTCATGCGACATTATTAGCTCGTTTGATTCATTAGTTATAGAAACTAATCAACGACATTTATCGAGTCGACTATACTAATTATAGCAGGTAATAATCAGTCGCTCACACAAACAATATGTTCAGGGACCTAAAGGGCTTCGGACAACTTGGTCAGTCACTAGGAACCTATATAAGTTTATTCATGCGACGACTATACTAATCGGACATGCTTATCATAGGATACATTTAAATCATACACAGAAACCAATCGACCAAATAAAAGGTCTTTACAGAGATGAAGAAATCCGAATGAAAAATAACAAAAAATAACAAACAAACACAACGAAACATGCTGACCACTTAATCAAAACTAACACAAAAGAAAGGAAAACTTACCGAAAATGCTTAAATCAAACAGACCCAAATCTGATTCAACTTCGAACTTTTGAGGCCGAACAAACTTTAATCAGGGTGTTCTCACATGAGAACACCTTGATTAAGGTCTATTAGACCTCAAACCCATGTCAAAACCGGCCGGGTTCCCCAGGTGCATGTGTTTCAAGTTCTGGATTTCCAGATCTGGATTTTTAGGAGTTGTGGGTAGATTCGGACCAAACCAAGCTTGGTTTGGTCACGAGGAAGGTCAGGGGAGTGTCTGGTATGAAGATGGGATGGTTTGGCATAGATCCGGGTTCGACTCAAATCTTCAAATGAAGATTCGAGACGAACGGAAGTGATTCGAGGCTCGTGGTTAGTGGATTTGTGTTCAGGACAGTGAGGTGGTCCTAGGGTGTTCAGGAGGTGGCCACCGGCGTCCATGCCGCCGGGTTCTGGTGAAAGGGAAGCTAGGGCGGCTGCTAGGGTTTGGGGGGGGGGCTTCAGTGTTTGGATGAAGACGATGAGTGGGGGGGTTAGAATAGGGGGCGTGGGGTGTGATAGGAGGCTTATATACGGGGAGGCTGATTCAATCCTGGCCGTTGGATCGATTAAAATTGATGGCCAGGATTGGGGAGGCTAGACCATACGGTGCCGTTTGGTTAATCAAGGGGTCGGTCAAAAACGGGAATGGGTCGGGTCATGAGGGCTAATAAGGGCCATCGGATCAATGGAAATGAACGGCCCAGATTGATTTGCCTGAAACGACGTCGTTTCAGGAGATGCCTGGGTAGCCGGTTTTGGACTGGACCTGATCGAATTGGTTTGGGCCTATTTTTGGTTTATTTCCTTGGCCCAAACCGTTTTCTTCATTCTTTTCTCCCTTTCTTTTTCTTTTTTTTTCTAATCTTAAAACTAAAAATAAAAATGAAATTCAAACAAACATAATTATCAAAATATTTAAATAGGTTAAATCGCACCCTAGAATATTTTTTGTGAATTTTTCTTTTACTGAATGAATTATGGTCTAATTACCAGATCATACACATTTTGTACTTTGTTTAATAATGTAAAAAAATGGACAAAATGGACAGACCCACACATGACTAGCAGCACACGTTACGGAAAATTGAAAATTGTACAGCGAGGTCCTTTGTTACTATTTCTTTTGGAGTGACTGTCCGTGAAGCAAAAATCACGTGCTTACAGCTGCCCCTCTTTGCACGAAGACACGAAGGGTTTTCGCGCAAAGATAAAGCGAGCGATTTTTGCCCGTCCGAATACTCCGTGTGAAGCATTTTTTGAAAGAGATTTGACCGAACCTTTGCTTCAGAGGTTTCCTACATATCCTGGGCTGAACAGGAATCAGGTCAATGTAGTTCGGGAAATTTTGGTAGCTGGGACTACCGTGTGACTGTATTGCTTGCTGTTGTTGTGCGCTGTTGTATGCTGCTGTAGGATGCTACTGCTCAACCGATCTCCCTATTACATTGCTCTAAAAGGAAAACAAGAAGCTAAGCTAAATTGAGGATCCTGAAATCTTATCCATCTTCAACTTGTTCTTGTTGCTTTGCTTTCTTGTCGGCTAACACTCTCCTCCGATGCCTTTATCTTGTGACTTTGGGAGATGATGCTGGTCCTTTGCTGACGTTTGAATGCCAGTTTACATTACTTTGCTTGATCCGCTGGGGACACGGCTTTCTTCTTTAAATCTTCCAATGGCTTCTTCAGTGGTATGTTTCTTCATCAGCATCGTCATGCTGGGCATGCTACAATGTTTCCAAACTGCTTCTTTTGAGATGCGTTCCTTTTTCCTTTTGAATTGCACACTTGCCTCTGCACTTAAATGTATTCCCGCATTATACTGGTGGGCGACCTAGAACTTAAATGTATTCCCGCATTATACTGGTGGGCGACCTAGAACTTAAAATGTATTCCCGCATTATACTGGTGGGCGACCTAGAACTTAAATGTATTCCCGCATTATACTGGTGGGCGACCTAGAACTTAAAATGTATTCCCGCATTATACTGGTGGGCGACCTAGAACTTAAATGTATTCCCGCATTATACTGGTGGGCGACCTAGAACTTAAATGTATTCCCGCATTATACTGGTGGGCGACCTAGAACTTAAATGTATTCCCTCATTATACTGGTGGGCGACCTAGAACTTAAATGTATTCCCGCATTATACTGGTGGGCGACCTAGAACTTAAAAGTATTCCCGCATTATACTGGTGGGCGACCTAGAACTTAAATGTATTCCCGCATTATACTGGTGGGCGACCTAGAACTTAAATGTATTCCCGCATTATACTGGTGGGCGACCTAGAACTTAAATGTATTCCCGCATTATACTGGTGGGCGACCTAGAACTTAAAAGTATTCTCGCATTATACTGGTGGGCGACCTAGAACTTAAAAGTATTCCCGCATTATACTGGTGGGCGACCTAGAACTTAAATGTATTCCCGCATTATACTGGTGGGCGACCTAGAACTTAAAAGTATTCCCGCATTATACTGGTGGGCGACCTAGAACTTAAAAGTATTCCCGCATTATACTGGTGGGCGACCTAGAACTTAAATGTATTCCCGCATTATACTGGTGGGCGACCTAGAACTTAAAATGTATTCCCGCATTATACTGGTGGGCGACCTAGAACTTAAATGTATTCCCGCATTATACTGGTGGGCGACCTAGAACTTAAAATGTATTCCCGCATTATACTGGTGGGCGACCTAGAACTTAAATGTATTCCCGCATTATACTGGTGGGCGACCTAGAACTTAAAATGTATTCCCGCATTATACTGGTGGGCGACCTAGAACTTAAAAGTATTCCCGCATTATACTGGTGGGCGACCTAGAACTTAAAAGTATTCCCGCATTATACTGGTGGGCGACCTAGAACTTAAATGTATTCCCGCATTATACTGGTGGGCGACCTAGAACTTAAAATGTATTCCCGCATTATACTGGTGGGCGACCTAGAACTTAAAAGTATTCCCGCATTATACTGGTGGGCGACCTAGAACTTAAAATGTATTCCCGCATTATACTGGTGGGCGACCTAGAACTTAAATGTATTCCCGCATTATACTGGTGGGCGACCTAGAACTTAAAATGTATTCCCGCATTATACTGGTGGGCGACCTAGAACTTAAATGTATTCCCGCATTATACTGGTGGGCGACCTAGAACTTAAAATGTATTCCCGCATTATACTGGTGGGCGACCTAGAACTTAAATGTATTCCCGCATTATACTGGTGGGCGACCTAGAACTTAAAATGTATTCCCGCATTATACTGGTGGGCGACCTAGAACTTAAATGTATTCCCGCATTCTAACTCCCGAAACCACTCCCTTTTGGAGCTTACTTCTTCAAAAATTTCCGGGCACAATCACTGCATTGCCCGGGACCGGACTTTAAGACTGTTTGTATTATCCTGCATTGGATGAATTCCCCTTTGGTTCCTGGTAGTAAGCTTTGAAAAATCCTTTCAAGACACATTTTAGGAAAAGAAATAAAGATATGGAAAAAAGAAAAACTTTCTGAACCAATATTTTGTGGGAGGAGACAATCCAAAGAACTCATCTGGAGGACACAACTGGTCCCCGTGATCATGACGCGCACCATAGATTCCCGACCCAGTCTATTTGTATCAATTCGATTTGTCCGACGGTCTGACTTGCTGGGGATGATAAATGGATGTTCATCTTGTTGCGAATGTGGTAGCTTTTGCTGCTCTATCTTGTCGCCTCATAGTGCCCTTCGAGGGGTTTTCACTAATGAGACTCTCTCTTTTCTCTCATCTCCCGGCGCCTTATGGTGCCTGTGAAGGTTTTCACCAATAAGACTCTCTCATTTCATATCCCTCGTCTTACGTCGCCTCTCGGTGCCTGCGAAGGTTTTCACCGATGAGACTCTCTCATTTTATTTCTTTCGATGAATCGGGGCGTTGTAGATACGACCCTCTCTTCTGGAGATTCCTTTGACTATCAATTCATTCCCAGTCTCACGATCCTCTTCTTTGCTGGGGATCAGTGTATCATTCTCGGTCTTATTTGCCGGATTTGGCATCTCTCGAACATTGATCGGGAGGTCTTTTGGATGTTGACGTTGGTTTTGGTGTGGAGCTAAAGAAAGGCTATGAAAAATGAAAATAATTTGATGGGTGATGTGCTACAACTTTTGGAATCAAACCTTTGTTGGAATTTTAAAACATAACTTCTGCCCCAGTTTTCTTGCTTGGGGAATTTATTTTTTACTCTTATGTTGTGCTATGTGCGTTACGCACGCTGTGCCTATTATGCACACTATGTACATTATGCATCCTATATTTACTATGATGCATACTATGACCGAGCCATGAGGCGCCTACGTATCCTCTTTGAGGAATCAGGTCAAACGTAGTTCCCCCGGTTTTGTCATTTGTGATTTTATCTTCTTCCTTTTTCTTTTCCTTCTTTTCATTTTTCATGTCTTTTTCTTTTCTTTTCTTTTCTTTCTCTTTTTTTCATATCTTTCCCATTAGTGATTCCAAAAGAGGGGTATTGAAAGAATTTGCTTAAGGCTCAAAGGGGGAAGCGAGGGTTAAAAGTGTTTGGATAGAAGAAAGAATTGCCTCCGTCATCTCATTATTCAATAAATGCCAAATACAAACAAATAAACCAAAAATTGCCATAATTAAAGAAATTACGCATAATATCTCTTGACTGCATCTGAATTGATAGCCATGTCGACACATCTACCTTCGACATCTGTCAAACACAAAGCACCGTTGGACAATATTCTGGTCACGATATAAGGCCCTTGCCAATTTGGGGCGAATTTGCCTTTTGCTTCGACCTGATGTGGGAGGATCTTCTTTAACACCTGCTGCCCTACCTCAAACTTCCTGGGGCGCACCTTCTTGTTATATGCTCTTGCCATTCTCTTCTGATACAGTTGACCATGGCACACTGCTGCCAATCTTTTCTCATCTATCAGGCTCAACTGTTCCAATCGAGCTTTTACCCATTCATCATCATCAATCCCGGCTTCAGTGACAATTCGGAGGGACGGAATTTCGACCTCCGCTGGTATCACGGCCTCAGTTCCGTATACCAACAAGTAAGGAGTTGTGCCTATGGAGGTCCGGACGGTAGTGCGGTACCCCAATAAAGCAAAGGGTAATTTCTCGTGCCACTGTCTGGACCCTTCCACCATTTTTCGCAGTATCTTCTTGATATTCTTATTGGCTGCTTCGACTGCTCCATTTGCCTTAGGACGATATGGGGTGGAATTGCGGTGTGTAATCTTGAATTGTTGGCATACCTCTCTCATCAAGCTGCTATTAAGATTCGCACCGTTATCCGTGATGATCACTTTTGGGATCCCAAATCTGCAGATGATATGGGAGTGAACAAAGTCCACCACTGCCTTCTTAGTTACTGATTTGAAGGTTTTAGCCTCAACCCATTTGGTGAAGTAATCAATGGTCACTAGAATGAACCTATGACCGTTGGACGCTGCTGGCTCGATGGGCCCAATGACATCCATGCCCCATGCTACAAACGGCCAGGGTGCTGACATCGTATGTAACTCTGTTGGCGGAGAATGAATCAAATCTCCATGTATCTGGCACTGATGGCATTTCCTTACGAAAGTGATACAGTCGTGTTCCATGGTTAGCCAATAACACCCTGTTCGAAGGATCTTTCTTGCCAATATATATCCGCTCATGTGTGGCCCACAAACTCCGGCATGTACTTCCGCCATAACCGTCGTTGCCTGCCCGGCATCTATGCATCTCAACAATCCCAAATCCGGGGTTCTTTTGTACAATACTCCTCCACTGAGGAAGAAACCATTCGACAAACGCCGAAGGGCTCTTTTTTGGTCCCCAGAGGCATGTTCTGGATATATCCCCATCCTGAGGTATTCCTTGATATCATGAAACCAGGGTTCGCCATCTGCTTCTTCTTCTATGGCATTGCAGTAGGCGTGCTGATCACGGACCTGGATGTGTAGAGGATCAACATACATTTTGTCAGGGTGGTGCAGCATTGATGCCAAGGTGGCCAAGGCATCCGCAACCTCATTGTGAACTCTCGGGATGTGTTTGAACTTCACCGATCGAAATTGCTTGCTCAGATCATGCAAGCATTGTCGGTATGGTATGAGCTTTAGATCTCGTGTTTCCCATTCACCCTGAATTTGATGTACCAAGAGGTCCGAGTCTCCCAAGACCAAGACGTCTTGGACATCCATGTCGGCAGCCAGGCGCAGACCCAGAATGCAAGCCTCATATTCGGCCATATTGTTGGTGCAATAGAAGCGCAGTTGAGCCGTAACAGGATAATGCCGTCCTGTTTCAGAAATGAGTACTGCTCCTATTCCAACCCCTTTTGCGTTCGCAGCTCCATCGAAGAAAAGCTTCCAACCCGGTTCCTCAGGTAATTCCAACTCATTCGTATGCATCACCTCTTCGTCAGGAAAATACGTTCTTAAGGGCTCGTATTTTTCATCAACGGGATTCTCTGCCAAATGGTCTGCCAGTGCCTGGGCTTTCATGGCCGTCCTCGTTACGTAGATGATATCAAATTCTGTGAGCAGAATTTGCCATTTTGCCAACCTTCCCGTGGGCATAGGTTTCTGAAAGATATACTTCAACGGGTCCAAACGGGATATGAGATAAGTAGTATACGAAGACAGGTAGTGCTTCAATTTCTGAGCTACCCAAGTTAGGGCGCAACACGTTTTCTCGAGTTGAGTGTACTTGACCTCATGCACTGTGAATTTCTTGCTAAGATAGTAGATGGCCTGCTCCTTCCTTCCTGTGTCATCATGTTGCCCCAGTACACAACCAAATGAATTTTCTAAAACCGTCAGGTAAAGGATTAGAGGTTTCCCGGGCTTAGGCGGGACCAATACGGGTGGATTAGACAGATACCCTTTGATTTGGTCGAAAGCCTCCTGACACTCTGCCGTCCAACCTACTGCAGCATCCTTTCTCAGTAGCCGAAATATGGGCTCACAAGTTGCTGTGAGTTGAGCGATGAACCTGCTGATGTAATTGAGTCTACCCAGCAAACTCATTACCTCTGTTTTGTTCCTTGGCGGTGGCAAGTCTCGGATGGATTCAATTTTGGATGGGTCTAACTCAATCCCCCGTCGACTGACGATGAAGCCTAGCAACTTTCCTGATGGAACCCCGAATGCGCATTTGGCCGGGTTAAGCTTGATATCATACCTCCGGAGTCTTTGGAAAAATCTCCTTAGGTCTGCCACATGGTCCTCCTGACGCCAAGATTTGATGATCACATCATCGACGTACACCTCTATTTCTTTGTGTATCATGTCATGAAACACAGCAGTCATTGCTCGCATGTACGTTGCCCCAGCGTTCTTTAACCCGAACGGCATTACCCGATAGCAGTAGGTTCCCCATGGCGTAATAAACGCTGTCTTCTCAGCATCCTCCTCATCCATTAGGATCTGATGATAACCTGCATAGCAATCCACAAAGGATCCGATCTCGCGCCCAGCGCAATTATCGATCAGGATATGAATGTTGGGTAACGGGAAATTGTCCTTGGGACTTGCTTTGTTGAGGTTGCGGTAGTCGACGCACACCCTGATTTTTCCATCCTTCTTTGGGACTGGTACCACATTGGCCAACCATTCGGGATACCGAGTGACCCGAATGACCTTCGATTGCAACTGCTTGATCACTTCTTCTTTGATTTTCACACTCATTTCTGTTTTAAATTTCCTTAGTTTTTGCTTGACCGGAGGGTATGCCGGGTCAGTGGGTAGTTTGTGAACCACTAAATTGGTGCTCAATCCAGGCATATCATCATAGGACCATGCAAAAACATCTTTGAATTCCCTGAGAGTTTCGATCAATTCTGCTTTGACATTCGGCTCAATGTGGATGCTAATTTTGGTCTCTTGGATGTTATCAGCGTCTCCTAGGTTCACAGCCTCAGTGTCATTTAGGTTAGGCTTGGGTTTCTCTTCAAATTGGCACAGTTCTCGATTTATTTCTTCGAAGGCTTCCCCTTCGTCACATTCGGATTCATTATCACAAACGACCTCTTGCATCATTGAGTCGGTTTCAGATTGATTTATTAGACTAGGTCGAAGATCCGATGTGCATGCCATGTCATTAGGACCAGTAAAAAGAGAACTGTTCAGAAAGAAAAAGAACAAAACAAGAAATCAAAACGGGACAAAAGAAAGGAACTTTATTAAATTTGCAGGATAAAAGGGGTTCACACTTTTACAAAACGAAAGTAAAATTGGGATTACACCCTTGAATAATCCGATCAAACAAACAAACAAACAAAACATTAATCAAAGCCTACTACCAAGACTCCCCTCGGACAGGAAGAGGAGTAACCGTCCAATTGTTGGTCTTGGCCTCAGGCCCCACAAATTGTATCTCTGCTCTGCTGGAACCTTCTCCAGCTTCCACCATACTGACATCCGCAAATAGCCTCTCACGACTCTGATTCAGGTCTTCACTTATGCCGATCAAAGGTCCTCGAATCTTTGGGATCGCTGACCCCTTGGCACTAGCTTTAACAAAAGACCTTGAGAGGCGTGGTACTGGTTTAGGCAGAGACCAGACTCTCTTCTTCATTTTTCGCGCTTGCTTCCTGTCTGTTGCGGTTGGTTTGAACCCCAACCCGAAAGTTTCCAGATTCTTAGGAAGGGAGACAGGTTGGACTACCCCTTGAAGTTCAACTCCCAGGCCTTTTCCCGGCACAAACCCATTACCCAGCATTTCTGATACCATCATGACTGTTGCGGCAGTCACCCTAGGGTGCGGGATGATTTCTCCTTCAGAAATTTTGTTGGCCGACCCTGTATCGAGAATCTGGTAGACCCAGGGACCCTTGTCATCAGTGGTCTCTATGAAAGGCACAATGGTTCCGCCCATGGTGCATGTTGTATCCTCGCCGTGCAACACGACCTCTTGTCTTTCCCACTCGAACTTCACTGTCTGATGTAGGGTGGAAGGCACCGCTTTAGCTGCATGAATCCAAGGTCGTCCTAACAGCAAGTTGTAAGATACCGTGGCGTCCAATACCTGGAATTCCATGGTAAACATGACCGGGCCAATGGTTAGTTCAAGTACAACGTCCCCCACAGTGGCTGTTCCGTTTCCGTCAAACCCCCGGACACAGATGCTATTCTCCCGGATTCTTCCACGGTCAATCTTTAACTGGTCCAGGGTGGATAATGGACAAATATTGGCGCTTGAGCCGTTATCCACCAATACTCGGGTTACCACCGAGTCTTCACATTTGACAGCTAGGTATAGAGCTTTGTTATGCTCCGTACCTTCCACCGGCAGGTCATCATCTGAGAATGTCACTCTGTTCACCTCGAAAATCTTGCTAGCAATGGTTTCCAGGTGGTTTACAGAAATCTCACTGGGTACATGGGCCTCGTTCAATATCTTTAACAGGGCCCGACGATGTTCCTCGGAATGGAGGAGTAATGACAATAGTGAGATCTGGGCAGGTGTTTTTCTCAGCTGCTCAACCACAGAATAGTCTTGTACTTTCATCTTCCTCAGGAAGTCTTCAGCCTCTTCTTCTGACACTGGCTTCTTGGTTGCCACTGGGTTGGTTTTTCTTAACTCCACCGGAGCAAAGCATCGACCTGATCGAGTCAGCCCTTGCGCTTCACAACTGACTTCTTCCACCTGTTTTCCTTGGTATGTCACCACTGCTTTTTCATATTTCCAGGGCACAGCCCTGCTGTCAAGCATTGGCAGTTGGACCACCGGCTTTATGGTCACCCGTTCTCTACATACCCCTTTCAACATGACTGCCGGTGTGGGCAGGATCCCTGGTATTACCAATTTGCTTGGCTCGGGTTTGCTTGTTATGACGGACGGGTTCTTCCCCCATATTACTACCGGCTTGACGCCTTCTCCCTGCGACTGTACCTTTGTTCCTCCACCGGTTAAGACTTCTTTTGGGGCAGCTTGGATCATCATCACTGTTTGTGAGGGTTTTCTTAATTCTCCTCCCTCACACACCAACTCAATCATGTGAGTTTCGTGGTGCGTTGGCAGTGGGTTTTGGTTGATGTTAGGAGCCTCTGGTGTCTGGACCTCGATCTTATTGGTGTCAATAAGATCCTGTATGGCATGCCTTAACTTCCAGCACTTCTCGGTATCGTGCCCGAGCATCCCTGAACAGTATTCACAACTGATTGAACGATCCAAATTCTGAGGCGGGGGATTTGGTTCCCGAGTATGGACAGGACTAACCAAACCCAATTGCCGCAGCTTGTGGAACACAGCGGTGTAGGTTTCTCCCAATTCGGTGAAGGTTCTTTGCTTCCGCAACCTGTCATTCCTAGCATCTGGATTTCCCCGGAAACCTGCCCCTGAAGGATTTCTATATGCCCTTGGTGGAGGGTAAGTGTTTTGTGGTGGTGCACATATGTTCTGGGGAGCCGGTGCGCGCCATTGTGGGCGAACCGGAGGCTGAGTGTATACCTGGGCTTGGTGTACGGAACAATGTGGTTCTCGAGGTGGATAGAAATTTTGTGGTGGGTTGTATGGGTAGTTTGACCTGTGAGGCCTGGGTTGGTTGTAGTGTGGCCTGCCAGCCCTGGACCAACTGCCTGCCTCGATCGTGGCAACCTCTTCTTTCTTTCTTCTTAACGCACCTCCCGTGCCGCTTTGAATAGCCTGGGTTGTGGCCTTAAGTGCCGAATAGTTTAAGATCTTGTCCGACCTCAAACCTTCTTCTATCATGACCCCTATTTTGACCACCTCGTTGAAAGATTTTCCAACCGTTGTCACCAAGTGACCAAAGTAGGTTGGATCCAATGTCTGCAAAAAGTAGTCTACCATCTCTCCCTCTCTCATGGGAGGATCGACCCTAGCTGCTTGTTCTCTCCAGCGGAACCCGAACTCGCGAAAACTTTCCCCGGGTTTCTTCCCAGTTCTCAGTAACGTGAGACGGTCAGGAACTATCTCCAGATTGTACTGGAAATGACCTGCAAAAGCCTGCGCCAGGTCATCCCACGTGTACCACCTGCTGAAATCCTGCCTGGTATACCATTCCAGTGCAGATCCGCTCAGACTTTGGCCGAAATAAGCTATCAAAAGCTCATCCTTGCCTCCTGCCCCTCTCATTTTGCTACAGAATCCCCGCAAATGTGCCATGGGATCACCGTGCCCTTCATATAAATCAAACTTGGGCATCTTGAACCCAGCCGGGAGTTGGACATCTGGGAAAGGGCACAGATCTTTGTATGCCACGCTGACTTGATTGCCCAGCCCGTGCAAGTTTCTGAAGGATTGCTCCAGGCTTTTGAACTTTCTTAACACTTCATCCTGTTCAGGGGCCTTAACCGGCTTCTCAACCTCTGCCGGTACTTCCAAATGGGGATTGTAAGCCTGTGGTTCCGGTGCGTGGAATGTAGGCTCAGGGGGATAGTATTGTGTATCGTGAGCCTGAAACAATGGCTCACTGGTCGTTCGCTGCAAAGGGGCTGATGCAGGTCCCACAAAAATGGGGATATTGGGTGTTGGGAGAGGTTGATGGGGTGGTGGAGCTTGGGAATCATGAGGGCTTCTTTCTTGATGATAGAGGGGATTTGGGCGGCTTGTGGAAGGGCCAGAGTGAGGGTACTCCGGCACGTGTCCCACTGTCTCAGGGCTCTTTTGCGTTTTGGCCAGGGCTAGCTGCATTGCATGCATCTCTAGTCCCATCCTTTCAATCTTTTCCATTGCCTCTTTTAGCAACTGGCTCATCGGCCTTTCTTCCTCATTACTATTCTCTGAAGTGGTCATGCTTGTTGCTACCGGTCCTTTGGATCTGGTTTGGTATGAATGTGTTGCCAGAATTCTTTAACAACTAACTGTCTGGTATCAGACAACAACAAACTTTGTTAGTGTTAGAGCTTAACAGATTTGATCATAACACATAGAGGATGCAATGCACCTAGGCAATTAATCGTTTCTACATGCTTTGCCTCAAACAACATACGTCATCCCGGTTTGCTCATTCATCCATTTTTAAAGTACTTTGGGAAACCCTGTGTTTTATTTTGTATTTTTATTTTTATTTATTAAAAGCGGTCGAATCTTATGGGGATTGCCTACGTATCACGTCCCCGCGTGAATCAGACCAGGCGTAGTTCTGCCTTAAAGTAAAGAAACACACAATTCTTGTGAAATCATTAAATTCATTCTCAAAATTTTGCTATTACAAATTACATCAAGCAAGGAATAGCAATAGTACAGACTCCACAGTTCTTAACCCGTTTTGACTAAAAGAAAGGAAAATAACATATGGAAAAACGACAAAGCCAAATAAACAGGACTCAACCAAAGATTAATTTTCCAACTTAGGGACCCGCGAGGCATCATTCGGCCTTTCCGCGGCCCTTGGTGTGAGGTCCCTCTGCAGGTTTTTCAACTCATTCATGATTCGGTGGACGCAACCCATGATGGAAACGAGGAGGATCTTTCGAGGCTTTTGCTCGCATGCCAGGCATCTCATGTAGATGTAATGCCCAATCTCGTCGATCTTTCCCCGGATGTTGTCCCTTTCTGTGAACAAATGCCTTATCTGTTGGTTCTTCAATCCCAGTGTTTGCGCATTGTTGGCAAGCTGATCCTGGAACATCTCCATTTGCCTTTCCATTCTGGTCATTGCATCGTAACATTGCCTTCTGTCGGCTTGGGCATCTCGTGTTCGCTTGAGGATCCTTTCTCGAAGAGAGGCATTCGTTTCCCTTAATGTCCCGACGCTCAGTTCATACTCCCTTATGACTCGTTGCAGGTGCTGCCTCCGAGCCATCGCACCTTTTGCCCACTTGGTTCGCAATTTTGCCGTGCTGGCCCTGGCTTTTTCCAAATCTTTCTGGCATTCCGCAACCTGATCCTTTAACCCTGCTATTAATCTTTTATCTGCCCGGCTTCTCAGCTGGCTATTAGCCTCTTTTTTCATTCTCCGGATCTGAGCTTTGAGGACCTCGCCTTCTCTGATTAACCTGTTCTTTTCTCCCTCGTGGGCGGCAGACTGTAATTGGCACTCAAACCTCATATCCTGAACTTGTTGCTTCAGTTTGCCTGCTTTGACAAGATATTCCTGCTCTTTGGCCAACCAGCCCCACTGTTCTTGTGAAGATTTGGCAAATTCTTGCAGGTGAGGTCTTTTGGTCGGTCTTCCAGATGATGTCTCCCCTTTGTACCAGGCCTGATACCCGGGCGAAACTTCCCCTTTTGCCCGATTCATTACACAAGTATTTGCTTCTAAGTATTGACATTGGCTCCAAATTTGACGAACCCTTGCTTCAGGAAACTGGCCGTCGGGACTGATCTCGATTACCTGGATGCTCAGATCCTCATCTTTCGGCACTATCTGATACCTCCCAAGTTGCCTTAAAACCCGATGCGGTGCGTATGGTTGAATGCTCTTAAGTCCCATTAAGAGAAAATGGGGCCTAGCTGCTGGCATGTATATGACTTCGTCGATCGATAACCATCCTAGCGCCCATTGTATTTGACTGGCGTTGAGGGTATGGAAATATGAGGTCCATGCTGTGACTCCTTCTGGTAGGTAGGTTTCATTAACTCTGGTATAGAACTCCTCTATGCAGGTCTTTCCTGCGGATCCATGGCTCAGAAACGGGGCTCGGTGACATAGGTGTTCGGTCATCCACATTTGCAACAACAAATTGCAACCCTCGAAAAAGCTTCCTCCGGCTTTGCAAGAAGTGAGTGCCCGGAATATATCAGATACTATCATGGGCGCCAACGTACTATCACTCTGTGTGAGCAACGTACTGACGACCCCTGCTATCTTTATGTCAATATTCCCGTCTTTTCTTGGGAATACTAGTAGTCCTAAGAAAGTTATTATGAAAGCAATCCGTCTATGTTCTTCCCACTTTTGGCGATTACCTTTGCTGCACAACTGGTTTTCTGGCTTGTCGAATCCTCCTATGTGACCATATCTTTGATATATGAAACTCATGCTGCAAAAACCTTTTGCCAAGTCAGGGTTATGAATTGTTCTGACTATCTTTAAGGAGTCCAGGAACCGGTGTATTGCTACAGCTCTTGGAGCAATCAGATATTTGTGCCTCAAAGGAGTCTCAGCGCTGCCGATATACCCTGCTATTTCTTCTAAAGTTGGGGTAAGTTCAAAATCTGAGAAACGGAAGACATTGTGCGCAGGATCCCAGTGGGGAACTAGTGCCCTTATGATATCTCCTCGTGGCCTGATATCCAACAAACTCGTGAGGCCTTTCAGATACTTCTTGATTTCGTCATGCCCTTCTTTGCCCAAATCATTCCACCAGAGCCGCAATTGGAGGGGAATTTTATTCATGATTGAAAAGGGTTCATTCGGAATCGTGCTCATTCTGCACATTTATTAATAAGATTTTAACAAACGACACTTATCCTGATAAAACAAAAATATATGCGATTTTTTGTGAATTTTCGTATATATATATAAAAACTTTCTAAAGAAGTCAATAACGGAAAATATTTTGGATTTTTGTTTCGAAAACTGGGAGCCTGAAAGGACTTTTCTAGACCTTTAGCAAGACAAATACTTTTGCCACAAATAAAGATATATATACATTTTGAAGTAAAGCAAAACTTTTGAATTTTTGATATATATATATATATATACATATATTTGCAACAAATAATAAAAGTAAAGACAACACAAGACTCTTTTTATTATTATTTTCATAAAATAAAAAAAAAAACCATTTTAAAAATAAGATCTTTTTTTTTTTTTATTAATTTTTATGACAAGACAAACTCTATATTTCTATTGATATATTTTTTTGAAAAACAGAACAACGACTTTTTTTTCAAAATTTTGGCAGAGTTTTGACAGTATTTGTTTTTCTTTTTTTTTCAACAATAAACAATCAATTCCTAACCGTTATTTCCCCTTTTTTTCACAATATTCCAAACACCGGTCAGCATGCGGGCATGAGACAAATAAATGTACGGAAAACAATAGGATGCATCAGAATGGTCTTTTCATATCAGGTTGCTAGTCCTAGACGGACCCAACCCCTGTGTTGAGTCCCCTAAGTCATATGCAACATGATGCAAATAAGCGTTCCTACTAGGGATCCGGCATGAAGTCACGTTATTCTATGTTCAAAACCTGGGTCGGTGTTCTAGACAGTGTACCCGAGCGGACAACTCGAGCTGAGGAAGGAGCTCCTTTCCGGGAACCAAAAGGCCAGCCGGCTTAGAAACTTTCCGAGCCTCTTTTTATTTAGGGTATGACACTAACAGAATAGGGAGTCTCAACCAGTGAGCACATCCCCGGAGGTAAGAAGAGAAAGGTTTCGGCACAGTTTATATACAGTTCAAATAATATCAAAGCGGTAAAAGCAGCATTTAGCACATTAGGCTCAGAACATGTAATAATCAGATAATAAATAAAGCCAAATAATAACAATTATTCTAAGCTCGAATTCTTAACCCTGAACCAGTGGTTCTGGGTCTGGTCCCCAGCAGAGTCGCCAGAGCTGTCACACCTCCGTTTTCCGCGCCCGCGAGGGCGCAGGGGGAGTTTTTTCCAATTAAAGGACAATCGAAACGGGATTCGTTTAATTATTTCAGAGTCGCCACTTGGGAGATTTAGGGTGTCCCAAGTCACCAATTTTAATCCCGAATCGAGGAAAATAATGACTCTATATTATGGTCTGCGTACCAGAAATCCGGATAAGGAATTCTGTTAACCCGGGAGAAGGTGTTAGGCATTCCCGAGTTCCGTGGTTCTAGCACGGTCGCTCAACTGTTATATTCGGCTTGATTATCTGATCTTATACAAGTGTGAACTTATGTGCAAAATTTAACTTTTAACCGCCTTTTATCATTTACTGTTTTTATCAAGAATTGCAACGTTGTGAAAATGTATCTCGAACCGCGTTACAATCAATGTACCCGTGGTCGTCGACACACTTTGACTCCGTTGAGATTTGGATTTGGGTCACATCAATGTGCACCCGAGTTTAAGGAAATTAGATTATTAAAGGCGCGCCTAAAGCGACTAGCGTATTCATTTTGGGTAAGACCGTGGAATTTTACTAAACGGTCCATCCCGAAGTCTAAGCAAATTTCTTAAGGCAAATATTTACTGAGGGCCCCGCAGTTTGTATTTTATTTGGCGAGGCTCATCTCATCCCCCTTTTTTGATGAAATTGCAACGTCATGGACACGCATCTCGAACCACGTCACAATCAATGTACCCATGATTAGAAACACATTTCGAATCCGTTGAGATTTGGATTTGGGTCACATAAATGTGCACCCGAGTTTAAGAAGGTAAGGTTTATTAAAGCGTGTCCTAAAGAGACTAACGTGTTGTTATTTTAGGAGGGTTGTGAGATTTGCTAAACAACCCGTCCTGGAAACTGAATGCTTCAATAATATACATTTAACAAGGGCCCCGCATCTGCGTGTTTTGTTTATTTTCATCGAGGCTCATCTCGTTCTTATTTTTAAAGGATATCCTATAGCAACTACGTTTCTTGTCGTGTTCGTCTCTATCAATTGAAAACGGTAGATAGTCCTAATTAATTACATGCTTGCAAGTTGTTTGTAATGGAATTCGGAAATGCTTAACAAAAGTTGGGACCGAAGCTGCGTGCACAGTCGGCCAAACAAATAATCCTGGGCCCAAATCCAGCCCACGCGCGGTTGGCCAGACCTGGGCCACTGCTCGCTCGATGCGGGCCTGCCTGATCTGTCCTCGACCTGGGCTCGACCCTTGTGAGGTTGAGGCCGTGAACTTGTTCTGGGTTCTATTGGCGTGGTTTATCAGTTATAAAAGGATCGCCTATTAAAGGGAAAGAAATTAACTAGTAGTGGATAGTTTTCATGCTTGGCCTATTAAAGAATATACTGCACAGTTAAACTACGTCTAAGATACAACCTATTACATTGGGAATATTTTCATCTAACAACATACATATATAAACTAACATTCAGCTAATCTATATTGATATATACTGGGCATACAGGCTACTTCCATTATCAAAACAGGAGTGAAAATTATTATGCAGTACATGATATCTAATGTAACAATCTATGTATAAAAGTCACTCTTCAGGTCTTTTCTTTTGTATTCATGCTCAACTTTCCAATTACATTTGACAGAGTATTAGTCATGTACCTGGTATAGAGAAACAAAAGAAGAAGGAAATGATCAGCTGAGTGGTACGCAGCAAGCACAACAACAGCAGATAAACAGCAATAACACAGCAACAATCCAACAACCACAAATGTTTTCCACAGCCCACAAACAACCAGCAATATTTCCCAGAACAAAGAAAACCAGCAAATAGTCGAGCACCAAATGAGCAATCCCAGGAAAGAGTGATGAAACAACAGCAATACCAGAGTATTCAATGCAGTAAAACTAACAGTTCAACAACCACAAGCAGCTCAGTCAATGCAAACCACAGAGCTTGGCCGAGACAGCTTGACCAATATGAACTCTTATACAACTTTTCAGACAGTGTTTGGTTACAGTGTTTACTGGAAATCAACTTATGTTTTCAGTCTTTTCCTTTAAACTCACAAGACCTCTCCTCAAGACTAAAATTTCCAGCTTTTTCTCTCTTTTTCCTGAAGACTAAAAGTCCAGCCTCAGACTCAAAAAAAACTCCAGCCTCTTTTAAGTTCTCAAAATGGCTTATTTATAAGCCAAAAACCAGTGCAGTTAAGCTGCCCCCTTTTTGCTGCAACTTGCAGCCTGCCCATACTCTTTAAAGCCCATGCCTAAGCATCTTTTGGTGTCAGCCCCCTTTATTCCCACGCCTGGTTTTGTTTAATCAGGAGTTATGGGCATCATTTTTTATTCAATTTAAGTCCCATACTCTTATGTCTTGTTCCCCATTGGCATTAATTTAATCCCAAATTAGTACCCTACTTGTCAGCTCATTTAAACTAATCATTTTTGTTCTTTGCAAACCCCAGACTACCCCTGTTAAACCCTGGTTACCACTGTCTTGACCCTTTGCCGCATCAGGGCATTTTTGAACTGATGAAAGTTTCAAATTCAGGACTGCCTAGACTGAACCTTTCAGTCATTTTTCAATGCAAACAAACTATTTCAAACAATGTTGGGGCCTTCAATCAGTGGCAAAGTATCAATTAGTCATGCGACATTATTAGCTCGTTTGATTCATTAGTTATAGAAACTAATCAACGACATTTATCGAGTCGACTATACTAATTATAGCAGGTAATAATCAGTCGCTCACACAAACAATATGTTCAGGGACCTAAAGGGCTTCGGACAACTTGGTCAGTCACTAGGAACCTATATAAGTTTATTCATGCGACGACTATACTAATCGGACATGCTTATCATAGGATACATTTAAATCATACACAGAAACCAATCGACCAAATAAAAGGTCTTTACAGAGATGAAGAAATCCGAATGAAAAATAACAAAAAATAACAAACAAACACAACGAAACATGCTGACCACTTAATCAAAACTAACACAAAAGAAAGGAAAACTTACCGAAAATGCTTAAATCAAACAGACCCAAATCTGATTCAACTTCGAACTTTTGAGGCCGAACAAACTTTAATCAGGGTGTTCTCACATGAGAACACCTTGATTAAGGTCTATTAGACCTCAAACCCATGTCAAAACCGGCCGGGTTCCCCAGGTGCATGTGTTTCAAGTTCTGGATTTCCAGATCTGGATTTTTAGGAGTTGTGGGTAGATTCGGACCAAACCAAGCTTGGTTTGGTCACGAGGAAGGTCAGGGGAGTGTCTGGTATGAAGATGGGATGGTTTGGCATAGATCCGGGTTCGACTCAAATCTTCAAATGAAGATTCGAGACGAACGGAAGTGATTCGAGGCTCGTGGTTAGTGGATTTGTGTTCAGGACAGTGAGGTGGTCCTAGGGTGTTCAGGAGGTGGCCACCGGCGTCCATGCCGCCGGGTTCTGGTGAAAGGGAAGCTAGGGCGGCTGCTAGGGTTTGGGGGGGGATTCAGTGTTTGGATGAAGACGATGAGTGGGGGGTTAGAATAGGGGGCGTGGGGTGTGATAGGAGGCTTATATACGGGGAGGCTGATTCAATCCTGGCCGTTGGATCGATTAAAATTGATGGCCAGGATTGGGGAGGCTAGACCATACGGTGCCGTTTGGTTAATCAAGGGGTCGGTCAAAAACGGGAATGGGTCGGGTCATGAGGGCTAATAAGGGCCATCGGATCAATGGAAATGAACGGCCCAGATTGATTTGCCTGAAACGACGTCGTTTCAGGAGATGCCTGGGTAGCCGGTTTTGGACTGGACCTGATCGAATTGGTTTGGGCCTATTTTTGGTTTATTTCCTTGGCCCAAACCGTTTTCTTCATTCTTTTCTCCCTTTCTTTTTCTTTTTTTTTCTAATCTTAAAACTAAAAATAAAAATGAAATTCAAACAAACATAATTATCAAAATATTTAAATAGGTTAAATCGCACCCTAGAATATTTTTTGTGAATTTTTCTTTTACTGAATGAATTATGGTCTAATTACCAGATCATACACATTTTGTACTTTGTTTAATAATGTAAAAAATGGACAAAATGGACAGACCCACACATGACTAGCAGCACACGTTACGGAAAATTGAAAATTGTACAGCGAGGTCCTTTGTTACTATTTCTTTTGGAGTGACTGTCCGTGAAGCAAAAATCACGTGCTTACAAATACTGCCGAATTTTTTTTTAAAAAAAAAACATATATATTTTTACTTTTAGAATTGTTTGTTAGCCTAGAAAGCAGAAAGTGTGTAGGAATAAGTCTTTTATTTTAATTTGCTTTATTTTCAAAAAAAAAAATATGAAAAAGGAAAATAGTTTTTTTTGCTATAAAAGAAAAAGGAAAAAATTTGTTTGTTTTCAAAAATTAGTTAGTTTATAGCCTGAACTACGCGGGTCTGATTCTCACCGGATGTGAGATCAGAGGCAAACCTCTTTGGTTTCGGCTCACCGTATTCAAAAAAAAATCCAAAAATATTTAACATTACTCACTTCTTTAGAAAGTTTTTCTTTTAGACCTCAATTTTTTTAAAAAAAAAATATATTTCCTTTTAATCTCAAAATCCCAATTATTTGTTTAAAAGATATTCAAAATAAAATTCAAAAATATTTTTTTCTGTAGTATTTCTTTCATAAATTCAGAATATTAGTTCAAAAATATTTCCTTTCTCCTTAAAAGTTTTTTCAAAAATTAAAATCCAAAAAATATTTCTTTAGAATAAAGATAGTTTTTAAGTCAAATAAAAGTTTTTCCTTCTTTAATCACTATAATAAATGTGCAGGATGAGCACAAGTCAAAATGAACCATTCTCAGTGTGTAGCGAGGTCCCTTCGCAACTCCACATGTGGTGGAATGATATGGGAAAGGATAGTATAAAGATAGTGGAAAGAGTTTTGGGAGGTTTTGTCGATCTGTTGAATATCAAGCCAAGGACAGATATCATCGAGGCTCTAATACCGTTCTGGGACCCAACACGCAACGTGTTTCGTTTTGCTGACTTTGAACTTTCACCTACACTAGAGGAAGTCGCCGGATATGCGGGGTTGAATGGGAAACTAAGAGGGCAGTATTTACTTTCACCAAGACCAGTATCTCCGCACGCGTTCTTGGATTTGCTAAGCATTAGTCGGAAGGTGCAGAATGATGATTTGTCGAAGGGATGTTGTACTCTCCAATTCTTGTATCAACGGTACGGAATTCCTCAGGGTTTGGAAGAACCAAACCTCAGATTAATTCACACTGGGAACAGAATCAAGTGGGAAGCAAGACGTACTTTGGCATTTATCACAGCATTTCTGGGAGTTGTGGTCTGTCCCCGCAAAGATAAAAAAATAGAGATAGGCCTTGTAGGGATGGCCGATGTTGCAATCAAAAGAACCGACAGTACTGTGGTTCCTTTGATTTTGTCCGAAATCTACCGAGCTTTAACTATATGCCGAGAAGGAGGCAAGTTCTTTCAGGGATGCAATCTGTTACTCCAGCTGTGGATGCAAGAACACCTCCATCACCGAGTGGGATACATGAACCACGGGTTGACTGAGAGAAACTGCATTAGCGGCTTTGAGAAACGAATGACAGGCGTCATATTTCCCGAAGGCGTCGAAGCATGGCTTGCACAATTGAGGTCAACAACAGCCGACCAAGTTGAATGGGCATTTGGGTGGTTGAATGATACTGAGGTAATATACATGGCGGCCGAGGAATGTCATGTTCTTTTGATGGGACTTCGTAGCATCCAGCCATATGCTCCTCATCGGGTACTGCGCCAACTAGGAAGATTTCAGGTAATTCCCACTGATGAGGATCTAAGCAAGCACGCCATTGAGTTGAGTCCAGGAGTCGTGTTCCCCGAAGGAAAAATTAGAAAGCTGTGGCACGAATGTAGATTCCTTGAACCCAAGACTATGGTTCGAGAGCTGGCTAAGGGTGAGGTAGACCCAAAATACGATGTTTGGTTCGGGAAAAGGTTCCAGATTCGTCAGAGGCCTGCCAAAAGAGCTCACGTCCAACAATTTACGGATGATTCGCAGGAACAGTGGGGCTGGTTAGTGAGAGAGGAAGGCTACCGGGTTGAAATCGGGAAGCTGAAGCGACAAATTGAAAGGCTTATGTTTGAAAACAACGTTCAAGTAGCCTCAGAGCAGGGTGAGAAGAACAAATTAGCCAAAGAAAACCAGGCACTGAAAGCCCGAATTCGCCAAGTCGGTAAGAGTGATAGCGACCGACAGAAACGTCGCTCTGATGAAAGGTTGATAGCGGAATTGAGAAATCAAGTCAGCCAAAGCCGAGAAGACTTGGAGAGATCCCAGGCTTGTATAACAAGAATGCGGGTCAGGTGGGCCACAGTTACAACATCACGGAGAGAGCACCTATGGCAAGTAAAAAGGGACTACGAAATGAGTGTTGCGACATTGAGAGAGATAAACTCCATTCTCAATAATCGGGTCCTCAAACAAGCCCAGGATGCTAGAACAGATAGAGAACGCTGCTATGAGTCGATAGCCCGGATGGAAGAACAAATGGAGAGGTTCCAAGAGCAGCTCATTGACAATACTCGAATATTGGGACTAAAGAATCAACGGATAGAACAGCTGTGCATAGAGAGGGATAGAATCAGGGGTAGGATCAATGATATAGGGCGCTATATCACCACGAAGTGCCTAACATGTGAAGAGATGCCTCGTGATATCCTTTTTGCTTCAGTCATGGGTTATGTCCATCAGATCATGGAGGAACTAAAAAGTTTGCAAAGAAGCCTGACCTCCAAGCCCGCGGAAAGGCCGAATGATGCCTCGCGGGCACCAAAATTCAAAGCTTTAATGTATCCCTAGTTCAATCTTGCACTTGTTTGTTTTTCAAGTCTGTTGTCTACCCATATGTTTTTTTTCTTCTTCAAACATTCTCAAAATATATATATATATATATATATATATATATATAAAGTCTGTATTTTTGTTTTTTTGTGATGGCTTGTAATAGCATTATTTTGAGTAATAAAAAAAAATTTGGTCTTATGGCACGAACTACGCTTGGTCTGATTCGTGCGGGGTCACGATACGTAGGCAATCTCTATAGGATTCGACCGTAATTATAAAAAAAAAAGAAAAAAAATATATATATTTGTCAGAGCAAAAATAAGCCGGGATGACGCATGCGGTCAGAGCAAAAGCATGTTAGAAATGATTAACTGCCTAGGAGCATTGCATCCCCCTAACGTGCAATTACAATATCTGTTAAAGACTCTAACACTGACAAGTTTGTTGTTTTTCCAATCAAAATCAGTTAGTTGTTAGAGCGTACTGGCACCGTACCATTATCAAACAAGATCAAAAGGTCCTATACCAGAAAGCATGACTGGGTCAGACAACAGCGTTGAGTCAGAAAAAACGGCCAATCAGATGCTGAAGGAAGCCCTGGAGAAAATGGAAAAAATGAGGCTAGAAATGAATGAAATGCAGATAGCCTTAGCTAGAGCCCAGAAGGGGCAAGAACTACCCGTTACTCCTACCCTCCAACCAACACACACGCCGGAATACCCCTCTCCCGGTCCTTCAACAAGTTTCCCAAGCCATCATTATTATCAGGGAAGAGAGGCTTATGATTCCCAAGCTCCACCACCCACTCAAAACCCTCCTCCACCAAATGTTCCCGTCTTTGTGGCACCTCCCCCAGCCCCATTGCACAGATCATCTAGTGAGCCACTGTTTCAGGCTCACGATACACAATATTACCCCCCTGAACTCACATTCAAAGCACCCGAGCCACATACCTATAATCCCCACTTTGAGGTCCCGGCGGAGATTGAAAAGCCGGCTAAGAGCCCAGAGCAGGAC
This sequence comes from Nicotiana sylvestris, assembly GCF_000393655.2. NCBI lineage: Eukaryota > Viridiplantae > Streptophyta > Magnoliopsida > Solanales > Solanaceae > Nicotiana > Nicotiana sylvestris. The sequence continues at coordinate 192,855,325 of NC_091065.1, read as the reverse complement.
GAGGTGATGCGGAAATTTAAAAGCCTGGAGCAATCCTTCAGGAACATACACGGGTTAGGTAACCAGGTCAGCGTGGCTTACAAGGATCTATGCCCTTTCCCTGACGTTCAATTACCAGCAGGGTTCAAGATGCCCAAGTTCGATTTATACGAAGGGCATGGTGATCCTATGGCACATCTACGGGGTTTTTGTAGCAAAATGAGGGGAGCAGGGGGCAAAGATGAGCTATTAATAGCTTACTTTGGCCAGAGTTTGAGCGGGTCGGCATTAGAGTGGTATACAAGACAAGATCCGAGCAGGTGGTACACCTGGGATGACTTGGCACAGGCTTTCGCAGGACATTTCCAATACAACCTTGAGATAGTCCCAGACCGTCTCACATTGCTAAAGCTCGAGAAGAAACCCGGAGAGAGCTTCCGGGAATTTGGGTTCCGATGGAGAGAACAGGCAGCCAGAGTTGATCCCCCAATGAGAGAAGGAGAAATGGTGGATTACTTCTTACAAACTCTCGAGCCAACTTACTTTGGTCACTTGGTGACGTCAGTTGGCAAATCATTTAATGAAGTTGTGAAAATGGGAGGTATGATAGAAGAGGGACTTAAGTCCAATAAGATCCTGAGTTATTCGGCAATTAAGGCAACAACTCAGGCCATTCAGAGCGGCACGGGAGGTGCGCTAGGGAAGAAAAGGAGAGAGGAGGTCACGACATTAGAGGCCGACAATTGGTCCAGATCTAGAGGTCCTTCCCCTCATTACCAACCCAGACCCCATCGTCTAAACTACCCACACATTCCAAATTACCCTCCACAACCCTACTACCAACCACAAGAACAACATTTCACCGTCCATCAAGCCCAGACATACACCCAACCTCCGGTTCGCCCACAATGGCGCGCGCCGGTTCCCCACAATACATACCCACCTCCACATAACACATACCCACCACCACAAAACACCTATCCACCACCAAGAGCCTACAGGAACCCTCCAGGGATGGGTTTCAGGGGAAATCCGGCCGCCAGAAATGAAAGATTGCAGAGGCAAAGAACTTTTACTGAGTTGGGGGAAACTTATATTGCCTTGTTCCACAAATTGAGGCAGTTGGGTTTATTAAATCCTGTTGAGCCTAGATTACCAAATCCCTTACCCCAAAATATGGATCACTCGGTAAGATGTGAATATTGTTCGGGAGCTCCCGGACATGATACCGAGAAATGTTGGAGGCTGAAACATGCAATACAAGATCTTATTGATACCAACAAGATCGAGGTACAGGCACCGGAGGCACCCAACATTAACCAGAACCCATTGCCAAAGCACCCTGAAGCCCACATGATCGAGCTTGTGCACGAAGGAGGGGAGCCGAAGAAACCCTCACAGACAGTGATGATGATCCGTGCCACTCCGAAAGAAAAATCGATCAATGAGGAAGCAGGGGTACAGTTTGAAGGGGGAAGATGTCAAGCCAGTGGTGATATTGGGGAAGAATCCATCTGCCGCTACAAGGAAACCAGAACCAGCCAAGTTGGTAATAACGGGAGCATCATCTGCACCCGTGGTTGTTGTGAAGGGGGTCTGCAGGGAACCGGTCATCATAAAACCAGTAGTCCAAACACCAGTGATTGATAGCAAGGCTGTGCCTTGGAAGTATGAGAAGGCAGTGGTGATGTACAAGGGACAACAAGTGGAGGAGAATAGTTGTGAGGCGCAGGGACTGACTCGATCAGGACGGTGTTTTGCTCCGGCGGAGTTGAGAAGACCCAATCCAGCTGCAACAAAGAAACCTGTGTCAGAAGAAGAAGCTGAGGATTTCTTAAAGAAGATGAAAGTGCAGGATTACTCCGTGGTCGAACAGTTGAAGAAAACACCGGCCCAGATCTCACTGCTATCATTATTAATCCATTCGGATGAACATCGTCGGGCCCTGATGAAGATACTGAATGAAGCTCATGTGCCCAATGAGATTTCTGTAAATCACCTGGAAACGATTGCCAACAAAATTTTCGAGGTGAACAGGGTAACATTTTCAGATGATGATCTGCCAGTGGAGGGCACGGAGCATAATAAAGCTCTCTACCTAACTGTCAAATGTGAAGATTCGGCAGTTACTCGGGCATTAGTGGATAACGGCTCAAGTGCCAATATTTGTCCATTATCCACCCTGAACCAATTGAAGATCGACCACGGAAGAATCCACAAGAATAGCATTTGCGTCCGAGGATTTGACGGAAATGGAACAGCCACCGTGGGGGATATTGTACTTGAGTTGACCATCGGTCCAGTCCAGTTTACCATGGAATTCCAGGTATTAGATGCTACGGTATCTTATAACCTTCTGTTGGGACGACCGTGGATCCATGCAGCCAAAGCAGTGCCATCCACCTTGCATCAGATGGTCAAGTTCGAGTGGGATAGACAAGAGGTCGTGTTGCACGGCGAGGACACTGCGTGCACCGTAGGAGGCGCCATTGTACCCTTCATAGAGACCAATGATGACAAAGGTCCCTGGGTCTACCAGATTTTTGATGCAGTGTCGGCAAACAAGATCCCCGAGGGTGAAATCATTCAGCATCCTAGGATAGCTTCCGCAACGGTTATGATGGTCTCAGAAATGCTGGGTAATGGGTTTATGCCAGGAAAAGGCTTGGGAGCTGAACTTCAGGGAATTGTTCAACCTGTTTCCTTGCCCAAGAATTTGGAGACCTTTGGGTTGGGGTTCAAACCGACTGCGGCAGATGTAAAACGAGCGCGGAAAATGAAGAAGAAAGTTTGGTTTCTTCCCAAACCTGTGCCACGTCTCTCAAGATCTTTTGTTAGAGCAAGCGCCAAGGGGTCACCGGTCCCGAAAGTTCTCGGGCCATTGATTGGGATTGACGGGGATCTGAATCAGAGCTTCGAAAGATTGTTCACTGATGTCAATATGGTAGAAGTCGGAGAGGGTTCCAGCGGAACAGACATACAGTTTATGGGGCCTGAGGCCAAAACCAACAATTGGACGGTTACTCCTCTTCCTACTCGGGGAGAGTCCTGGTAGTAGGCTTTGAATTTTTGCTTTCTTATTTTTCGGATTATTCAGGGTGTAATCCAAATCTTATTTTTATCTTGTAAAAGTGTGAACCCTGTTATCCCGCATTTTAATAAAATTCTTTTCTTGTCTCATTTTAATTTTGTTTTATTCTTTTCTCTTTCTGAACAGTTCTCTTTTTACTGGTTCTAATGACATGGCATGCACGACGGATCTTCGACCTAGTCTAATAAATCAATCTGACTCTGATTTAATGATACAAGAGATCGATTATGACGATGAGTCTGAATATGATGAGGATAAAGCCTTCGAAGAAATAAACCGAGAACTATGCCAATTTGAAGAGAAACCCAAGCCTAATCTGAATGACACCGAGGCTGTAAATCTAGGGGATGCGGATAATGTCCGAGAAACCAAAATCAGCATCCACATTGAGCCTGGCATCAGGGAAGAATTAATCAAAGCACTCATTGAGTTTAAAGATATTTTTGCATGGTCGTATGACGACATGCCGGGTTTAAGCACCAAGCTAGTGGTTCACAAATTGCCCATTGACCCGGCATGCCTTCCCGTCAAGCAGAAACTGAGGAAGTTCAAGACAGATATGAGTGTGAAGATTAAAGAAGAAGTAACCAAGCAGCTGCAAGCAAAGGTTATTCGGGTCTCTCGATATCCTGATTGGTTGGCTAATGTAGTGCCAGTACCAAAGAAAGATGGGAAGATCAGGGTATGCGTCGACTACCGTAATCTGAACAGGGCAAGCCCAAAGGATAACTTTCCATTGCCCAATATCCATATCTTGATCGACAATTGCGCCGGGCGAGAAATCGGCTCCTTTGTGGATTGCTACGCTGGGTATCATCAGATTTTGATGGATGAAGAAGATGCAGAGAAAACAGCTTTCATTACGCCATGGGGGACTTATTGTTATCGGGTAATGCCATTCGGTTTGAAGAACGCTGGGGCAACGTACATGAGAGCAATGACTACTGTGTTCCATGATATGATACACAAAGAGATCGAAGTGTACGTAGATGATGTGATCATCAAATCCAAGCGTCAGGAAGACCACGTAGCAGACCTTAGGAAGTTTTTCCAAAGACTTCGAAGGTACGACATTAAGCTCAACCCAGCCAAATGTGCATTTGGTGTTCCATCTGGAAAGCTGTTAGGATTTATCGTCAGTCGGCGAGGCATTGAGTTGGATCCGTCAAAGATCAAATCCATCCAGGAATTGCCGCCACCGAGGAACAAAACAGAAGTAATGAGTCTGTTGGGAAGGTTGAACTATATCAGCAGATTCATCGCTCAGCTCACAACAACTTGTGAACCCATCTTTCGATTGCTGAGGAAAGATGCCGCGATAGAATGGACGGCAGAATGTCAGGAGGCATTTGACCAGATCAAAGGTTATTTATCCAATCCACCTGTATTGGTTCCACCTGAGTCGGGGAGGCCATTAATCCTTTATCTAACGGTCCTGGATCATTCGTTTGGTTGCGTGTTGGGTCAACACGACATCACAGGAAGAAAAGAGCAAGCCATCTATTATCTCAGCAAGAAGTTTACAGTCTATGAGAATAAGTACACTCAACTTGAGAAGACATGTTGTGCTCTAACTTGGGTAGCACAGAAGTTTAAGCATTATCTGTCGTCACATACTACATACCTTATTTCACGTCTGGATCCATTAAAGTATATTTTCCAGAAGCCTATGCCCACAGGAAGATTGGCAAAATGGCAGATATTACTCACAGAGTTCGACATTGTCTATGTGACGAGGACGGCCATGAAAGCCCAAGCATTGGCCGATCACTTGGCTGAGAATCCTATTGATGAAGAATACGAGCCTTTGAGGACGTATTTTCCAGATGAAGAAGTGATACATATAGAGGAGTTAGAACTGAATGAGGAACCAGGGTGGAAGCTTTTCTTTGACGGGGCTGCTAATGCAAAAGGAGTTGGAGTAGGAGCAGTACTTATTTCAGAAACAGGACATCACTATCCTGTTACAGCTCAGCTACGTTTCTATTGTACCAACAACATGGCTGAATATGAGGCATGTATTTTGGGCCTACGATTGGCTGCAGACATGGATGTTCAGGACGTCTTGGTCTTGGGAGACTCGGACCTCCTAGTACATCAGATCCAGGGTGAATGGGAAACACGGGATTTGAAGCTTATACCATATCGACAATGTTTGCACGATCTGAGCAAGCGATTTCGATCAGTGGAGTTCAGACACATCCCGAGAGTTCACAATGAGGTTGCCGATGCTTTGGCCACTTTAGCATCAATGTTGCACCATCCAGACAAAATCCATGTTGACCCATTGTATATTCAGGTTCGTGATCAGCATGCCTACTGCAACATAATAGAAGAAGAATTCGACGACTGGCAAATGGATTTTTCCTCAGTGGAGGAATGTTGTACAAAAGAACCCCAGATCTGGGATTGCTGAGATGTATTGATGCAGGTCAAGCCACGATAGTGATGACAGAGGTACATGCTGGAGTCTGTGGGCCCCATATGAGCGGATATGTGTTGGCAAAGAAGATTCTGCGAGCGGGATATTATTGGCTCACTATGGAGCATGATTGTATCAGTTTCGTACGAAAATGCCATCAGTGTCAGATACACGGAGATCTGATTCATTCTCCACCAACGGAATTGCACACAATGTCCGCACCATGGCCATTTGTGGCATGGGGCATGGATGTCATTGGGCCTATCGAGCCAGCAGCTTCGAACGGTCACAGGTTCATTCTGGTAGCCATCGATTATTTCACTAAGTGGGTTGAAGCCAAAACTTTCAAGTCTGTAACCAAGAAGGCAGTGGTGGATTTCGTCCATTCCCATATCATTTGTAGATTTGGGATCCCAAAAATAATAATCACGGACAATGGTGCTAATCTTAACAGCAACTTGATGAGAGAAGTATGTGAACAGTTTAAGATTACACACCGTAATTCCACCCCGTATCGGCCCAAGGCGAATGGAGCAGTTGAGGCAGCCAACAAAAATATAAAGAAGATATTGAGGAAAATGATTGAAGGATCCAGACAATGGCATGAAAAGCTACCATTTGCGTTGTTAGGATACCGCACTACTGTTCGTACTTCAATAGGTGCGACTCCTTATTTGTTGGTATACGGAACCGAAGCAGTAATACCAGCAGAAGTTGAAATTCCTTCCCTTCGAATTATCGCTGAGGCCGGGATTGACGATGATGAATGGGTCAAAACCCGACTAGAGCAGCTGAGTTTAATGGATGAAAAAAGATTGGCAGCAGTATGTCATGGCCAGTTATATCAGAAGAGAATGGCAAGAGCATACAATAAGAAGGTGCGCCCCAGGAAATTTGAAGTAGGGCAACAAGTATTGAAACGGATCCTCCCACATCAGATTGAGGCAAAAGGCAAGTTCGCCCCGAATTGGCAAGGGCCGTATATTGTGACCAGAGTATTATCCAACGGCGCTTTACGTCTGACAGATGTTGAAGGAAGATGCGTCGACATGGCTATCAATTCTGATGCAGTCAAAAGATATTATGTGTAATTTCTTTTGTTGTTTATTTGTTTGTTTGTACTTAGTGCTTATCGGATAATGAAATGACGGAGGCAATTCTTTCTTCTATCCAAACACTTTTAACCTTTGCTTTACCCCTTTGAGCCATACTTATCTTTTTATACCCCTCTCTTGGAATCATTAATGAAAAAATGTATAAAAAAAAAAACTTTTTGAAGGTCGCAAGAAAACAAAGGAGCCAGTGAACTACGTTCGGCCTGATTCCTCAAAGAGGATACGTAGGCGCCTCACGGCTCGGTCATAAGGTAAAAAAACAAAAACAAAAAAAAAATCATCAAAAGAAAAATCCCCAAGTAAGAAACTGGGGCAGAAATTATGTTTCTAAATTTTGAAAAAAAAAGCGAGTTTGATTCCAAGAGTTGTAATACTTTACCCATCAAAGTTATTTTAAATTTTATATCCTTTTCTTCTAAAAACTATATTGATATCCAAAAAAGACCTTCCGATCAGTGTCCGAGAGGTGTTAAGATAGGCAAATGAAAACCAAGAATAAAACATCGGTCCCTGACTGAATGAGGATCATGAATTGAAAGAATTGATAGCCAAAAGAATTCCCGGCAGAGAAAAATCTTATCGGCAACACTCCAATCCCAAGCTGAGAAAATAAGATGAGAGAGTCTTATCGGCGAAAACCTTCACAGGCGCCATAAGGCGACGTAAGCTGAGAAATACAAAATGAGAGAGTCTTATCGGTGAAAACCTTCACAGGCACCATAAGGCGACGGGAGTTGTGAGAAATGAGAGAGCCTTGTTAGTGAAAACCCCGCGAAGGGCACTATAAGGCGACAAGATAGATTGACGGAAAAGATCCGTATTTTGCGAAGAATTGGGCACCTATTTATCCCCAGCAAGTGAAGACATCAGAAAGTTTGATCGACACAAATAGACTGGGTTGATTAATCCGGAATGCACAACATGATCATTGGAATCGGTTGTATCACCCAGATAAGTTCATTTTTTTTCCCCATCATTTGTTCAGAAAGATTTTCTCTTTTTTCTATCTTTTCATTTCTTTGTTTAAAAGAATTTTTCTAGAAATTTATGTTTTAAGGAAGGTCTTTCAGAGCTTACTACCAGTTGCCAAAATGGTACAACATAAAATGTGAAAAGGGCAGGCAAGAGACAAGGCAATAAGACAAAAGACGTTGGTTGCTAGGCCGAATAATACTGTCCTAAAATGGCAAGGAAAGTACGGGGAAGAGCCGGAAAAAAAAAACATGTTGAGGAAATTGTAAGCCAAGTTCCAAGACGATCCCCAGAGTACTCCGACCGAATATCGACCAAGCTCCGAGGTGGTCGGACAACACAGAAGGGGAAGGGAAGAAAGGAAAATCCCTCTTCGGCAAAATAACCTCCAGAAATTTTTGAGATACAAAATGGTGAAGGGATAAATGGAAAAACCATCCCCAGCAGAATGTTATCCCCAGCAAATAACATCATCCCCAACAAGTTTTGAGAACGCCGAACAGGAATAAGGGAAAGGGAACAATCATCCCCATCAGGAGTGACATGACCACTCGCCATATTTCAAAAAAAAAAAAAAACTAACTAAATTTTCTTTGATTTGAACAGGAAAATAAAGTGTTGATGATGGCCTAAAGATACGCCATAAGAAAGATCGCCAGAATTGGGGCAGAAAATTTTCTGCCACAAGTGGAAATTTTCTCGGAGAATCGAGGAAACAAATTCAAATTATTCTTTACCAATTAGGCGCCCACCAGTATAATGCGGGAATACATTTCTGTCTTTTCATTTCTGTTCTAGGTCACCCACCAGTATAATGCGGGTATACATTTATGTTTTCATTTCATGTTCTAGGTCGCCCACCAGTATAATGCGGGTATGCATTTATGTTTTCATTTCATGTTCTAGGTCGCCCACCAGTATAATGCGGGAATACATTTCTGTCTTTTCATTTCTGTTCTAGGTCACCCACCAGTATAATGCGGGTATACATTTCTCTTTTCATTTCATGTTCTAGGTCGCCTACCAGTATAATGCGGGCATGCATTTATCTTTTCATTTCATGTTCTAGGTCGCCCACCAGTATAATGCGGGTATGCATTTATGTTTTCATTTCATGTTCTAGGTCGCCCACCAGTATAATGCGGGAATACATTTCTGTCTTTTCATTTCTGTTCTAGGTCACCCACCAGTATAATGCGGGTATACATTTATGTTTTCATTTCTGTTCTAGGTCACACACCAGTATAATGCGGGTATACATTTATGTTTTCATTTCATGTTCTAGGTCGCCCACCAGTATAATGCGGGTATGCATTTATGTTTTCATTTCATGCTCTAGGTCGCCCACCAGTATAATGCGGGTATGCATTTCTCTTTTCATTTCATGTTCTAGGTCGCCCACCAGTATAATGCGGGTATGCATTTATGTTTTCATTTCATGTTCTAGGTCGCCCACCAGTATAATGCGGGAATACATTTCTGTCTTTTCATTTCTGTTCTAGGTCACCCACCAGTATAATGCGGGTATACATTTATGTTTTCATTTCTGTTCTAGGTCACCCACCAGTATAATGCGGGTATACATTTATGTTTTAATTTCATGTTCTAGGTCGCCCACCAGTATAATGCGGGTATGCATTTATGTTTTCATTTCATGTTCTAGGTCGCCCACCAGTATAATGCGGGAATACATTTCTGTCTTTTCATTTCTGTTCTAGGTCGCCCACCAGTATAATGCGGGCATACATTTCAGTTTTTCATTTCCAGGTCGCCCACCAGTATAATGCGGGTATACATTTTCATTTCATGTCCAGGCGCCCACCTGTATAACGAGAGGAATACTTTTCAGTCTTATACTGCAGATTTTGAAGTCAGTAACCCCACCGGAAGGCAGAAGGTTACAACAAAAATCCCCAGCAGGAAACAATAAAATCCCCAGCACCAGGAAACAGAAGGTTGCAACAAAAGATCCCAGCACAAATTCAGGCGCCTGAGTCAAAAGGAAGAAAAGAGGCGTCTTGAAAGAAGCAGCTGGTGAACATTAACATAACAAGTCTGATGAAGAAAGTCATACCCACCAGAGGAACCGCCAAAAAGCTTAATGAAGAAAGCCATGTCCCCAGCGGACCGAGCAAAATGATGAAAACTGGTATTCAGAAAAGCAAATGGCCAGTATCATTCCAAAATTCAAGGAAGAAAAGCACCGGATGAAATACAAGCCGATAAGAAAGCAAGGCAACAGGAACAAATTTCAATCTAGCCTAGCTTCTTGTTTTATTTTTAAGCACGGTGTAATAAGGAGATCGGTAAGCAGTGATAACAGCATGCAACAGCAGTAACATTGCAGTCCCACGGTAGTCTCAGCTACCAAAATTTCCCGAACTACATTGACCTGATTCCTGTTTAGCCCAGGATATGTAGGAAACCTTTGAAGCAAAGGTTCGGTCAAATCTTTTTCAAAAAATGCTTCACACGGAGTACTCGGATGGGCAAAAAATCGCTCGCTTTATCTTTGCACGAAAACCCTTCGTGTCTTCGGGCAAAGAGGGGCAGCTGTAAGCACGTGATTTTTGCCAAAATGAGAATTACTCCCAAAAATTCAAAAATAAAATGATTTTTCTTTGGTGTGCAATTTTGTGATATTTTGAATAATTATTTGTAGTTGTCTGTGCGTGTTTATTTGCTAAATTAATAAAAAATACAAAAATATGTCGCATTTTGCATGTAGGATTTAATTCTATAATTGATAATAATTAAATTTGTTTTACAAAAATAAAAAAATTACAAAAATAGGCATCGTTTGCATTTTTAGCATTTAATGTCCAAATATACAATTTTATGCTTAATTAATACTTAATTGTGCGTTAATTGTTATTGGGAGTTAATTTGCGCTTTTATAACTTAATTTAGTTCTTAATAATAGTTTAAGTATTTTTATAATTTAGTTTTAGATAAATAAAAGAAGAAAAGAGAGCGAAAATATAAAGAAAGTCGGAATTGGGCCTCTTCTTCAATTTCAAGCCACATGCCCAAAAAATGGCCCAATCTTCCCTACGACCCAGTCCATTTCGAACTGGGTCAACCCGGTCCATAACCCAACACCCTATTATCTTGCATTTCAAAAAAATAAAACAAAGAAAAACAAAAAAAAAATAGGAAGAAAACCCTAAAAAATGCCTAAGCATCCGCCCCCCCCCCCATTTCTCCTTCTTCTTCCACAAAACTCCAAAGCACAACCATGGCTTCCCTCTCCCATTCCCCTCCATCTTCACGTCTTCATCTTTTCCGTCGACGTCGTCCATGGTTTCTCCGTTGCTTCATCTTCTTCGTCCGAACGAACATCGACGTCTTATGTCCAAGTTGTTCACCCTCGCCATGGCCAGTCGCCATTGTTGCTCACGCAGCTGCTACTGCGCTGCCTTCTTCTCCGACTGCCCTTACCCTCGTCGTCAACCCCCATTTCTATCGATTACAGTCGACAATCAGGGACGACCCAAACAGCCCACCTACTGCTCACGCAGCTGCTACTGCTGCCATTGCCTTCGTCGACCATCGCTTCCGAGTTGCTGCTGCCTCGTCCAGTTTTTTCCCCTCCCCGTTGCTACGTCTTCAGTCGATGGACAGAACCAGTCGACAGAACCAGTCGACCACTTGCTCTCATGACTTCTGCTTCACTCCATCTCCTTCACGTAAACAAGTGAATCCCAGCTGCCTTGTTCATGCACTTCTGCCGCGACAACTGTTGCTGCTGCTTCGGCGCGGCTTCAGTTGGTTTCGTAGGTTCGTGTTCGTCGCCGTTTGGTCGAGCTTTGGCCGAGGTTCGTCGAGTCAGTCCATACATATTTCATGTCGATCCGGTTAGTGGATTTTTGAGTTTTATATTGTCCGCATTTTTGTTTTGATATTTTCGAATCTAAAATCGGCAAATGTTTGTTTTGTTTATCGTTTGACCTAATTTTTAGTTCATGTTCATATGTTGTTTGTTAGATAAATTTTTCAGATTTCAAAGGAAGGAAATTAGTTATTTTTCATGTTTATTTCATGTTTGTATTGTTGTTTAAGTGAATATTTGTTAGTTTAATATTTGTTATATTCAAATTGAAATTTAATTAATTGTTTCTTCAATTTGTTTCATGTATTTGATGTATTTTTCGGAAATTGTTAATATTGTTAAAGTTCAAGTTTAAATTCATAATTGTTTCTTCTTAGTTTTGTTTTGTCATTTGCCTAAAAGAATTTAGTTGCAATAAGGGAAGTATGTTGGTTTTAGTCATTTGAATCCGTCGTTTTTATTTTTAGATTTAATTCATGTTCATATTATGTTTGTTTGATTTTGAATCCGAAATGTGTATAGTTTGATTTCTTGTTTACCATTTGTGATTATTTCTTGAATTGGTCTCATAATCTTGTTTAAAGTTTAATATAAGAATTGTTTGTTGTAATATTGTTAGAGTGGATTTTAAGTTCAATATGATTGAATTTAGAAATCTAAATATACTTGTTTGATTGTTATTGTTGTTTAAATCCGAAAAATAGATTTGTTGTTGCTAAAAATATTGTTCAATCAAATCTTAGTTGTTCTTGGTTGTTCAATTTGTGTTCATGTGATTTATTGTTGAAATGTTATTAAAATCATGTTCATGTGATATTGTTGTTATGATGTTCATCCGTGTTCATATTGTTGTTTGAACATTGTTAGAAATTGATCGTATTGTCTATATTTTGGTTAAGTTTGATTAATTGATGTGTTATAGTTGATGGGTAGTTTGGTAAATTTGTAATACGTTCAGGGGTAGTTTGGTAATTTCAGTAAGGTCGGAAGGGGTAGTTTACGAATTGTACATTTTGTAATTGTTTATTTGAAGCATGGGGGACAAAATGAAATGGGGTGGGTTGTGATATGATTATTTAATATAAAGGGGGGACAAGATTTAATTTAAAGTGGAACCTTGCATTATTTTAAATGAAGCATGGGGGACAAAATATAATGGGGTGGTGTGATATATTTATTTAATGTAATGGGGATGAGTGGGAAGATAATGGGTTTGGTAGAGAAAGGGATTGATTTTAATTGATTAAAGGATGGGGATTATATATAGAGAGGTGTGAAAAATCAGAAAGGGAGAAAAAAAAGAGAGATTAAAAAAAAAAAGCTGAACATTTATTCCGAAAAAAACATTGAAACTCTCAAGAAAAGAAAAACATATAAAGAAAAAAAAAAGTTGAAAATTAGAAGAGAAAGTAGTACACACCTGATAAATATTCTAGTATACAGGTGTAGAAATTAAGGGTTGAAGATTAACTAGCCTTTCAAAAATCTGAAAATTTCCCTTGGTTTCTGTCCATTATTTTCGGCATTCTTGGATTTTATTTTGAATTTTTCAAAGCTGTCACTGGGATTTTCGTTGACTGGTTATTGCTGGTTATTGTTGTTGTTGCTGTGTTACGTATTACGTTGCTGACTTTCTTCTTCTTATATTGACAATATCAGGTACACAACTGTAATTTTGGCATTTTGTAAGCTGAAATGAAGAATGGAGTGTTAAATTTTTAATTTAGTTTAATTTAATTTTTTGTATTGTATTTAGGTTATTCATGTATTATTATTCTGTAAATCACTGTCATTGGCATAACTAGGCATATTATAGCGACATATTAAATAACGCCTTAACCAGATTATTAGGAAATATATTTAAGCATGTTTATTAATTAAAACTGTTTAATAAAAAAATAGAAGAAATAACGTAAAAAATGGCGTTATTGAATCAGTTTGGCAAAAGTTAACTAAGTTCCTTATTCATAAGGTTTTTCGTCAACGATAAGTTAATCGGAATCATGTAGTCAATTTCAGTTAAAACATGAATTAGTTTGCGAACAAGTATTAGGACATGATGTGAATTAAAACAAAGTTAGTTAAGGTTAAATTATTTATTTTTTTTAGAAAATATGGTTTAGTAATCAAGTTTTTTTTTTCTTTCTTTCAATTTTCAGTATTTATAAATAATTAGTTTCAATAAGCTTAAGTTTTACTAACAATTTAAATTTTAATCAAATTATGGGATAATTAGTTTTTTTTTTTTTTTTCGATAATTCCATGTTGTATTTATGATTATAATTTTTATTACTTTCTGTTAATATTTGTTTTTCTCTTCTATTTAATATGTTATTTTCAAGAATGTAGATATTGATTTTATATTTATAGACAAACTTAGTAATAATAAAAAGGTAGTCATTAAAGGATATTCTTAAAATAAGGAAGGATTTCGCTAAAAATAAATAGATGTAAATAATACAAATTTACATAATTCTCTAATCTCATTTATTTATTTAATTATTTTTTTAAAAAAATTACTTAGAATTTGGGATGGATTGTTTAGTGAATTTCACTTCCTTCCCCAAAGATAATGACGCGCTAGACTCTTTAGGCGCGATTTAATTAATTTTACCTTCTTAAACTCGGATGCGCATTTCATGCGACCCAAATCTAAATCCTAAAACATTGAATAAAATATGTTCCGGATTGCGGGTGCATTTCATGTGACGTAATCCAAAGACATGTTTTAAACGATGTTCACAATTTTTAATTTTTTTTAAAAAAAATAATAATTATAATAATAAAGTGGTAAAAAGTTAAGATTGGCACATCGGTTCACAATTGTATTAAAATCAGATAAATAAGTTAAATATGACAATTGAGCGACCGTGCTAGAACCACGGAACTCGGGAATGCCTAACACCTTCTCCCGGGTTAACAGAATTCCTTATCCGGATTTCTGGTACGCAGACTATAATATGGAGTCATTCTTTTCCTCGATTCGGGATTAAAATTGGTGATTTGGGACACCCTAAATCTCCCAAGTGGCGACTCTGAAATAAATAAATAAATCCCGTTTCGATTGTCCTTTAATTGGAAAAACTCCCCTGTACCCTCGCGGGTGCGGAAAAAGGAGGTGTGACAATAAGGAAACACCAAGTTACTTTTATAGTTGTATGCAATAAGAAATAAAATGTCCATTGCTTATATAGTGCTGAAGTTTTTACAAATGAACTAAATAACTTCAGCTCTAGAGCTGAAGTTCGACAGTTACAAAACAAAAATTTCAGCTCTAGAGCTGAAGTTCGCCAGTTACAAAATAAAAACTTCAGCTCTAGAGCTGAAGTTCGCCAGTTACAAAACAAAAACTTCGGCTCTAGAGCTGAAGTTCGCCAGTTACAAAACAAAAACTTCAGCAATGCAAATAGAGAATAAAACTTCAGCTACTATGCTTAAGTTCAGCAATTACAAACAAAAACTTCAGCACACTTGCTACTTCGGGCCCGTCTATTAGAATGCTGAAATTTTGCGTGATTGCCTTTGCTACTTCAGCCCCGTATGCTGAAGTTATGCAAAAAAGCGGGTACGTTTGCAATTTTTTTTGCAAAGCGGGCACAAGTTAAAACGTGACACAAAAAGCAGTATAGATGCAAATCCCCCTCTTTTAACTCAACCCCTAATTCCTTGTCACGGCCCGATAAGATTAGTGTTCAGTGATTCGTATTTATTTGAAACCGATGTTGTGTTTATTTCAATTCAGTTTGTAAAAATCAAAATCTTAGAAGCTCATGATTTGTAATGTCAGTCCTTGGGAAAAGTATTAAGGTTCAATTATTTTATCATTTATTTGACTAAAAAGAAAATCTAATTAAATTGGATAGTTGTTAATTAGCTTACCTAGTGGGTTGGGTTAGGTGCTATCACGACTAGTTAAATTTTGGGCAGTGACAAAGAATTAGGGGTTAGGTTAAAAGATGGTTAGATTTTATCGGGTTGGACATGGTTAATTATATATAATCAGGGTTAAAAAAAATGTAGGGTCAAGTAAAGATGAACCAGTAATATAAAGACATGTGGCAAAGGTGAGATCGAAAAATTAATTCTTATTATTTAAAAACCAGAAAATGGAACTGTTAGTAGACAATAGCATAAATAGGCCAAAAGTATAACGTTAGCGGCCCTATTTATATTAGTTGAGTGGCATTTTTAGACCTTTTCCGTAAAATAAATACTAAATAATTTCTGTAATAGTTTAAATTACGATAATGGCGCAAACAATTTTTACAGTGACAATATATATATATATATATATAACTTAAATACTTATCTTATTAAACTTATTATTACGGAAGTTATTTATGTTGTACGTCAACTATTTATTCACTCCACCAGTTGATGTTTAAAACCAACTATGAAATACTTGTGTTAGAACTATAATATACGCAACAAATTTATTTCTAGACTTCTAGTCAACATATCTTGCTGTCGATTTGAGAAAATGTGGATCGTTTGGAATTTTCTATACACTCTGCTTAAAAATTCGTCACTAACGTGATATCACTTAGCATTGGAAACTTTTCAATTCTAACATTTTATTCGTTCGGGTTTGATTGTGTTGTAGCTTTAGAATTCAGATATTCTTTATCTTTGGTTGAACTACTGATATTGATTAAAAAAAGAGACGATGACAACCAACCATCATACTGTAAAAAATTGGATAGGTTCGATATATAGTCATTAGGCCCTCCTAAAACGATCTACTAAATTCATCAAGTTGTTCGAAAGGATCAAAACGGCAAGTTATTAACAGAATTACTTGTCGGCTCTCTTGTTGGAACCTCATATGTGCAGCCCAGTTTGGTATGAAGAGGACAGTGGCAAAATGGATTTGGGGATAGGGACAGTGGCCCAACAATTGAGGACCCAAGCCCAACATCTGATTGGAAACATAATAGCTGTCAAATTGAAAACAAAACATAGTTGTTCCCATCTGGAAACCATTAGATAGTAGGCATGCTATTATATAAATATAATAAGGCATAGTTGTATATATAAATATTGTATAAAGTTATACATAGTACATTAATTTGTTTGTATTCAATAGACAATAGGTAGTGGACATGTTACTATGCTGGTATTAATACCGAAGTTTCAGACCAATGAAATACACAGAAAAAAATCTCCTAAATTTTGGTCTTTCAAAATCTACATGGTATCAGAGCAATAGCTCTAAAGCATCGATCCTTTAGTTTTTTTTTTCAGTTCATTTTTTTCAATATCTTGTTCTTCAATGGGTTCTATTCTTGAAACAACTGAGGTCAGTTCAGCAAATGTCACCACTTCTGCAAATAATGGAGGTGGAATGAAGGACTCAAGTCATCCTTACTTCCTTCACCCCTCAGATTCACCCGGAATGAACTTAGTAAACACAAACTTTGATGGTAAAAGCTATGGAGGGTGGCGCAGGTCCATTCTCATTGCTCTTTCTGCCAAAAACAAGGTGGGGTTCATAGATGGAACCTGCCTTGCACCAAGCTCAGAAACACCTGACTACAAGTTATGGAATAGGTGTAATGACATGGTCATATCTTGGTTGTTGAACTCCCTTTCCAGAGAGATTGGTGAAAGTGTCATCTATTCCAAAACAGCCAAACATCTGTGGGATGATTTGGAAGATAGATTTGGTCAATCAAATGGTGCAAAAATGTATCATTTACAGAAAGAGTTGAGTGATTTGGTTCAGGGGTCAAGCAACATAGCAGAGTATTTTACTAAGATTAAGAGGCTATGGGATGAGCTAGATACCTTGAATACACATGTCAACTGCTCATGTGAATGTAGTTATGGAGGTAAGATGAAAATGTCCAAATCACTCCAGGATGAGAGGTTAATTAAGTTTCTCATGGGGTTGAATGACACCTATGCCTCAGTGAAGAGTAGTATCTTGATGTTGTCACCCCTTCCAACTGTGGGACATGCATATTCCCTGTTGATGCAAGATGAGAAGCAAAGGGAAGTTTATGTCAACTCTCAATTCCCTGGAGATTCTTCATCCTTCATGGCTGCAAATCAAAGTCATCCAAGTCAGAAGTTTGGAAATTCTTATTTCAAGGGAAAGAAGAACAATTTGAGTTGCTCTTACTGTAAAAAACCTGGGCATTCAATGGATAAATGCTACAGGATCATTGGATTTCCAGCAGACTTCAAGTTCACAAGGTCAAAGAAGTTCCAAGCACCTGTTAAGAGCAATGCAACATATTTTGACAGTGAAGTAGGAGAGCAGAGCATTGTTGATGGAAGCAATGGAAATCAACAACTCACACAAAGCCAAGTTTCTCAGCTAGTTCAACTTCTTCAACAGGTGAAGGGTGGTCAGACAGTGTCTTCTAACTCAGATGTTGTTGCAAATGTTGCCAACTGTGCAAGTACAACATTTAATGGTTCACCTTCTACATCTTCTAATTTCAAAATCACCTCTTGGATATTGGATTCAGGAGCTTCTGAACATATGTCTTCAGACCCTACAATTTTTTCCACAATCAAACCTCTTCCAAAACCTTTAATGGTAAATCTTCCCAATTCATATAGTATAAAAGTGACTCACATTGGAGATGTATCTATTCCAGGCAATCTGACTCTAAAAGATGTCTTATATGTGTCTTCTTTCAAATACAATCTACTTTCAGTTCAAAAAATTTGCAAACAATACAATTGTCTTCTAATCTTCTCCGCTACTACATGCATGATACAGGGCCTTTCAATGAGGATCCCTCAGGGTCTTAGTGAAGCAAAAGGGGGCATCTATCTGCTAGATTCTTCAAGCCATAGGCCTAAGAAGTCATCTGACAACAATGTAGTTTCATTACCTAAAGCAAGACAATCTAGTCATGCTATTTCCCTTTCTTCGGTTTCTTTTCCTGAAAAGGTTAATTCCAATGTAAGGCTATGGCATCTTAGATTAGGCCATATGCCATTTTCTGCAATGAAAAACATTAATATGCCATCTATTTTCCCTTCTATATCCAATGTTCACTATCAATGCGATATCTGTCCTTTAGCTAGACAAACAAGAATTCCTTTTCATTCAAGCAATATCACCAGCAAACATATTTTTGAACTAATTCATATTGATACATGGGGGCCATATAAGACAACTACCTATAATGGATATAGATATTTTCTTAGCATCGTTGATGATTATAGTAGGGGAACTTGGACTTTTCTTTTAAGCACAAAAAGTAACGCTTTTTCAGTATTAAAAGACTTCCTGGCCATGGTAGAAAGACAATTTTCCACCAAAGTTAAAATTATCAGATCAGACAATGCACTAGAATTGGGTACAAGTTTAACAACCTCTGAATATTTAGTTTCTCAAGGGATCATACACCAAACTTCATGCACTGCTACCCCTCAACAAAATGGAGTTGTTGAGAGGAAGCATAGACACCTTTTAGAAACATCTAGGGCTCTATTGCACCAATCTAAACTTCCTATTTCATATTGGGGAGAATGCTTACTCACTGCCACTTTTTTGATCAATAGATTTCCTTCAAGAGTCATCAGGAACAAAACACCTTATGAGATTTTGTTTGGTAAAGCTCCTAATTATGATTTCCTTATATCCTTTGGTTGTTTGTGTTATGCCTCAACTCTTTCTCACAGCAGGGACAAGTTAGGAGCAAGGGCTAAGGTTTGTGTGTTTATAGGGTACCCTTATGGTAAGAAAGGTTATAAACTGCTAGATTTTAATACTAAGAAGATCTTTGTTTCTAGAGACGTGCAATTCCATGAATCTATTTAACCATTTTCTCTACCATCCAGTTCTCTTCCTATGTTCCCTGGATTTTTTCCACTTATTGATTTGGTTGACAGTAGTTCTGATGCCATCAATGGTCCTTTTAATTCCATTCATCCTATTTGTAATACTCCTAATCCAGTTCATTCTTCTACTCCCATTTCTCCTCCTAGTCCTACTTCAAACCAAAGATCAGAATCTCCAATTTATCCTACATCAGAGTTAGATCATTCACAACAGGGTACATCTCCACTAGTCTTGAGAAGATCAGAAAGACCTCATACTAGACCATCCTATTTACATGATTATGTTTGCAATAATGTTTACTTGACTACTTTAACTGATTCATGTTTCAATCAACCTGTTAATCCTACCATTTTTTCCTTTGCTGGACTTTCCACTATCAATCAACATCTTATTAACTCTATTTCAAATATAGTTGAACCTACCAGTTTTTCCCAAGCTAATATGCATCCTGGTTGGCAACAAGCAATGGACACTGAGTTTAAAGCACTCGAAGCCAACCAAACTTGGGAAATTGTGGAATTACCACATGGAAAAAAGGCTCTCCCTTGCAAATGGGTTTATAAAGTAAAACATAATGCAGATGGAAGTGTAGAAAGGTTGAAGGCTAGGTTGGTTATTCGAGGTGACATTCAAAGAGAAGGGATTGACTTTAACGAGACATTTTCCCCAGTGATAAAAATGACTACCATACGATGTCTTCTAGCTGTTGCAATAAAGAAAGGATGGGGAATCTCACAGCTAGATGTAAACAACGTATTCTTACATGGTGAATTACAGGAAGAGGTATATACGAAGTTTCCAGCAGGCAAAATTCCAACTAATCCCAACCATGTGTGTTTACTTCGCAAATCACTTTATGGTTTGAGGCAAGCCTCGCGTCAATGGTATGTCAGGCTAACAACCGCATTAAGTTTCAAAGGGTTTCATTCATCTCTTAATGACTACTCACTCTTTTACAAGAAATCACTAGATTCAATTTCAATTGTCGCAGTTTACGTAGATGATATCCTACTTACAGGAAATAACAAGGAAGAACTTCATCAATTGAAACAATTTCTTCACCAGGAATTTCAGATCAAGGACCTAGGTGACTTACACTATTTTTTGGGCCTGGAGACTCTTCGTGAGCCACAAGGTTTAATCATCAGTCAACGGAAATTCACCTTGGAAGTTCTTGAAGAATTTGATTGTAGTAGTTTGCCCTCTGCCACATCTCCATTGGACCCTTCATGCAAGCTTAGTGGTGAATCTGGTGACCTTCTTTCTGATCCAACTGTCTATCGCCGACTCCTAGGCAAATTAAATTATCTCACTCACATAAGACCGGACCTTTCCTATCCAGTACAACACCTCAGTCAATTCATGCAACAGCCCCGTGTGCCTCATTTTAATGTTGCCCTACGGGTAGTTAGATATCTCATATCCAACCCTGGACAGGGTATTTTCATGTCCTCTGCTCCCTCCCTCACACTACTTGCATTTTGTGATGCGGATTGGGGATCTTGTGTTGATACACGACGATCTATAAGTGGGTATTTTGTCACTCTCGGCGGATCTCCAATTTCATGGAAATCAAAGAAGCAAGCTTCAGTATCGCTCTCATCCGCCAAAGCAGAGTATCGATCTATGAAGCGAGTAGTTGCTGAAGTTACTTGGCTAACTCGACTCTTGACAGATCTCGATACACCATCGTCTCTTCCGGTTTCTATTCATTCTGATTCACAAGCTGCAACTCACATCGCTCGGAACCCTGTATTCCATGAGCGAACAAAGCACGTTGAACTTGATTGCTATTTTGTGAGGCAACAATTTCTCTCTGGTTTGATTTCGCTGTCATTTGTCCCATCATCCTCTCAATTAGCCGATATATTCACCAAACCGCTCTCCGGGCCATCCCATAATTCGGTTCTTGGCAAGTTGGGCATCGCTACACTCCCCTCCAACTTGAGAGGGGGTGTTGGAACCTCATCTGTGCAGCCCAGTTTGGTATGAAGAGGACAGTGGCAAAATGGATTTGGGGATAGGGTCCAGAAGCATAGAAATGGCCCAACAATTGAGGACCCAAGCCCAACATCTGATTGGAAACATAATAGGTGTCAAATTGGAAACAAAACATAGTTGTTCTCATCTGGAAACCATTAGATAGTAGGCATGCTATTATATAAATATAATAAGGCATAGTTGTATATATAAATATTGTATAAAGTTATACATAGTACATTAATTTGTTTGTATTCAATAGACAATAGGTAGTGGACATGTTACTATGCTGGTATTAATACCGAAGTTTCAGACCAATGAAATACACAGAAAAAAATCTCCTAAATTTTGGTCTTTCAAAATCTACATCTCTAAAAAATACGCGTCTTTTTTTTAAAAGGTTCTTTACTTGGTCAAATTGTGTAAATATGGTGGTTATACCCTCCAACTCTTACCTATTATTATTTTGTATCATAGGCAGATTCAGGATTTTAAGTTTATAAGCTTGTACTGTAATCTCAAATTAATATATAATAATAACTGAGTTCACTATTTAGACACGTGGCTTTGAAATGAGGGCAAAAATGAACCACTTTTGTAACGGCAAGAACATGATATTATAAAGGACATATGTGGACCATTTCGCATATTTGAGGAGTAAATATGGACCTTTTCCCTTAAATTTAACTAAGAGATGCCCTTGTCAAAATTATGAAGTATAAACTTTTTTTGGAAAATTTTCAGGGAAACCCGCCCGCTATCTTTCGGGTGCGCACTGAGTAACTTGCTCACTGTGCAATAGCTCACAAATCGCACAGGAAATGTAAACTGCACTAAGCACGCCCGGTGCGACAAGCTCTAATTAAGGAGGTTGCTAATGAGGGAAATCGATCCCAGGTGTCCCACGTGGGAAACCACTCACCCAACCAACTCAGTCAACCCTTGCAGACTAATGAAGGTATAAACCTGTGAATTTACAGACATGAATTTCTACCATATAAAAAACTCATATATAAAGTAAATAAATAAAAATTGCCGGAAAATCTAGCACACAATGGTGAAAAAGTAGAGAAATGTGTTCAACCTGCTGCAGGAAGTTCCTTATTACATCAAACTAAGGAGCTACATAAACAAAGCCATTTAGTTACAGCTACAAACATTAAGCATATTTACATTTTCTTCTGGAATAAAAAGACTAAATTCAGAGAAATGTCAATAGCTTTTGAGCTATATGAGTACATCAGAACACGTCAACTAGGAAATTAATCAGGAAAAGAGCTCACTGACCTGCCAAATTATTGAAGTCCATGCGCACGTGCCATTGTTCAAGTCCCCAGACCCCACGTGTGTGATTGCACCGGGTTTTTTGTTGTTGTTGTTGTTATTGTTATATGCGTACATGCCATTGTTCAAGCCGTGGATAGAACAGACCGCTCATAAAGTTCATATGGCTGCATCCCACTTGAAGAGGCCTTGACAGGTTGTCCTGAGGCACCAAAACACAAATATTGGTTCACCGACCTTTTATGTCCTGCACTTTGTTTGTGAGTCGAGTCTGATGATACACCGTCTACCTGATTAGAACAAGAAGGTCCAGCGAGCTCAGTCTCAATCACGATTGCTTTTTGTTTGTCCAAAGAACTGCGTGAAGACAATGATGAAATCGAGAATGAACTAGCACGAGGTGATCTACGAGGGAGGCTGAGATGTGGTATGGCTTGCATGACACCGTTTACTATCCCAGAAGCAAACTTCTTCTTTGCTGTTGGACTTGGAATGTTACTACTAGCAGAGAGCGTCCGTTTGTGGCTTGAGAATGATGAAGGCTTGGAGTATCTTTCTCGAAGAGGGACTGGTGCCACGTCCGAATTACTTGCAGAACATTGATCAACCAATATCTTGACCTTCTTAGTATCTCTTTTTTTAATTTTTGGCCAATGGAAGAAGCGTTTCAGTTTTTCAGCTGCATGATCTGCGGAACCAGATTTCTTGTCATTTCTAGAACAATAGCTATCAGGACTCATGTATCGATGACTCGGCTCACTTGTGTTGCTAATCTCAGCTTTTTTACTGTCCTCTGGTGCATGTTCAATGCCCGTGTATAAGAATATTTCGGTGTCAGAGATTCTAAAAGAAGTTCCAGGACTGCTACTTATGTTTTGCATCTTCAAATGGGATGCAACAACTCTCCTTGCAGAATAATCGCGATGACTAAAAATTCCCCCAGCAGAGATCAACTGTCTTGTAAGTAGCTCGGAGGAAGCAGAACGTGGTCGTTGCCTTAGGATATCGAGTGGTGTCATTCCATCCTTATCACGAGTATTGACATTAATAGAGCGGACGGTCATAAGTAATTCCACAAGTTCAGAATGAATATTTCCAATGACAGCTAAATGAAGAGCAGTTCTACCGTCATTGTTTTCAGCGTTAACAATTTCCTCAATGTTGAAAAATTTTCCACAAACTAATTGTTTCATGAGATCAATTTGACGATCCAATCTGCGGAAATAAGGGTTTTGGAAACCAGTAATGGCAACATGAAGAAATGTATCTCCAGCATTGTTTCTTGAATTGACCAATGAAGGTGAAGCAACGATGAGAGCTTCAACAACAGCTAATTGGCCCCTCGAAGCAGCCACGTGTAATGCAGTATTGCCTTGATTGTCTACAGAGTTGACAATATCAGAACTTTTCAGAAGATATTTAACAACCTGCACCCATAAAATAGAGCAAATGAAGGACATATTGATAGCCAAACTGTTAGCATTAGCATACTTCACATCTTTAGCAACATCTAAGCTTGTTATGAGGTATTGTTCAAACATGACAAACAACAAGGATATTTAACCACCACATCGAAGATCTATAATTTACTACTATTATATAAAAATACCTGAAAATCCAACTAAAACTTCTCTGTTATAATAATGGGATGCAAACCATCTGCATAGTCTTTCCTATGTACTCTGACTATGTGCAAGAATCAAGCCAAGTGAAAATATTCAACTGGTCAAGTAAAGGTGAAAATTTATTTGAAAGTGCTGGCGTAATATGCATCACTATTTAGCATTGGCTTAAACCGCCTTATAACTATAAGTTAATAAAAGCAATTGTTCATCTAAGATGCCAACTGAGATGGACAACACTAAGGACATCTGAGACTCAGACATCCTATTAGGAGAACGTTCTACAGTAAAAATATTCCCGAACAGTAAAGGGACTTCCAAGAAATCAAGCAAAGCAAGATGATTATGGTTTTCACTTCATACTAATACGAATGATTATGTCAAAACCTCATAGTTGACACTTCTGAAGTTTAATAACTTAATATGGTGTCTGGAATAAGACCCTCATCCTCTCTGAGGTTTAAAGTGGCTAGCTAAAATAGAAAAGTTGCTGAGATTTGTTGCAATTAGACCACCAAATATTACTTAAGTAGTTGATCTTGCTATACAAATAGTAAACACGTACAATTTGTTAGTCCCAAGGCCCGTGTATTCAGTGGCAAATCCAGGATTACAATACAAAGGGATTCCAAAAAAAATCCTAGAATGTCATGCCTAGGGTCATCTTATATCAAGGGGATTCAACAGTTTATATACAACCAAAAAAATTCGCTTTTGCCCTATCTACCCAATACAAGTTTTCAGAGAAGGGCATTCAATTATTTAGTTCCAAGGTCCCTTGCTAACACATAGCTCCGCCACTGCCTGTATTGATTTGTAACAACCGAGAACGAAAACCCAACAACATGAAATCTGCAAAAGCTCAAACTGGTAAGCATACAAATCCTACCTCGACCTGGCCTTTGCCAGCTGCCGTATGTAAGAGAGTTGCACCTTGAATGTCTCTGTAAGCCAATATATCATCAGAACAGTCAGCAATAAGCTCCTTCAGCATCTTCACATTGCCTCCTCTAGCAGCCGCATGAATAGCTCTATTCATCATTTCCCACTTATAAGCAGACGGAATGTCCCCATTCTGTTCCTCCGACCCTCTACCACCACGCGCTATAAACCTCGGTGATACAGCAAAATCAAACAAAACCTTAAACACATCACAACTTTTACTCCTAGCAGCAGCATATAATATGTCAGTAACACCATACTCCCCTTCTCCAAATACCAAAAGGGAGTCTTTTTCGAGCAATTGTCGAACAAAATCCAAGTCTCCAGCAGAGGCAGCAGTATACAAAAGCCATCCACCATATCCAGCTTTAAGGAGGGAATTTTTCCCTTTCTTGTTCTCACATTCAAGAAGCAACTTCTTTGCAACTTGTGACCGGCATCTAGCTACATCATCAAACTGTTCTTCATCATCCCAAACGGACTCAAGCCTTCTTATCCTACGTAATGAAGTGAGCTTGATAACGTGATTGCCGTCTAGGCGAAGAAGCTCTCGTACCAAATCATAGTGACCATTTGCAGCTGCCCAATCAATTGGTGCAGCATACCACCATTGGTCCCCAGTACTCTCCCACCGAAGAGGTAAATACGTTGGAGGCATGGCAATGGCAAGAATATCAAGACCCGAAAAAGACTTCAGCTACAAACACAAAGAAAAAATTTTTCTTTGGTTAAAACTCAAGAAGATGACACACCTAGGTCAAGCAAAGGCAGGATGGAGCTTATATAATAAGGGTTCAACTGGATTCACTATTTTCAACACGAATGTAGAGGTGTAGTAAATAATCATTAAAATTTCGATAAATATTAAACCACAATTACAAGTAATTAAGCCCTAACCATTTGCAATGTTGAACCTATCAAGTTTAAATTCTTGATCCGCCCTGAAATTTTGAGCAATAAAGAAGATACTTTTCTAGGCCAAAAAGGTCCCAATTTCCAACTACTGTTTCAGGGGGTTTTAACTCAAGAAGATGACACTCAAATTGAAAAGGGCCTATTCCCTTCTCCTAATAGGTAATTAAAGATTCTGCAACAAGAAAATTCAACAATTGATTAATGCATGAAGATAGGATCGAGAAAAAGGTGATTGACCCACAAAGCAACAGCTCAAATATAATTATGAGGAGAAGACCCTACTAGATTTCAAGCCCAAAAAAAAAAGGTAACACAGAGCAGAAGGAAGAGAGTAAAGGCAGGGGCGAAGCCACATATCTCAGAAAATTACTCTGCTGTATATAGGTTATAAAACATATATTAAATACTCTTTGCGGGAGAATTTTTTTACTTTTTTCAAGTTTGAACACCCTTAAAAAAATTACTTTATTTCGCCGCCGGCGGGTAAAGGTGAATATACGGAGAAGGAAAGGTTAAGGGAAAAGTTATAAACTTTAAAACTTAGAGTATCACAACGAATAGGCTTACCACCAGAAGGAATGAGAATACCAACTACTAGAAATCTCAGAAAATGAAAACAATTGAAGAATAACAGAAGATACATAAGGCAAAGCATCAACTTTTTTTATAATTCAAGAAGATGACAAAACAAGAGAAGTCTAAACAACAAAATACTAACCTTACTACAGGATCTGTGATCTACTACAACAGATAATCAGATATTTTTAACAGAACTTATGCTGCAAAATTTTCGAAGCAGACAAGAGAAGAATTCATAAAAAGGGGACTAAGTCACAACAAAAATGGAGGGAGAAATGGGGGAAAAAGATAAAAGTGTGGTAGCAAGCACGTAGGAGTATATGAAAAATGGAAAATTTTATTTTGTGGCTCGTACAACTGATACTAGTTGTACAAGGAACCTTTTTGTCTCACAGTTTTGTGGACCCAGAAGCGTAAGATTGGAGTTCACAAATTTGTGAGACGAAAAAAAGCCTCGTACAACCAATGTAAGTTGTATGAGACACAAAATAAAACTTCTCGCGAAAAAGGGAGGAAAGATTCTTACTTATTGAAATGTGAAATTTGATGCAATTGATAATAATGGTTGAATGTCACGAGGCCATCTCCAAAGCTACACCAAATCTAAATTTAGCGTAAAATTGGTATTTTTTTGCTCCAATGGAATACCAAATCTTGCACCATTATAGTGCATGAATAGTGTTGCACCAAATACATCACACCAAATTTGATTTATTATTATTATTTTATTTTATATTTTACACTTTTAATTTATCATATATTGTATATATAATTAATTTTTATATTAAGATCTTTATAATTTTAATTTATATCCTATTTTTTTGATATATTAATTTTTGTATATATTATATTTATATAAAATCATAAGTTAACTTTATTATTTAATGTTGCTAAAATTGAGAAGTGAAAACTAAAATTTAAAAAAGAAAACTAACAATACATAAAATAAAAATAAGTGATTATATATTTATTTGAAGGAAATAAAAAATAAAATTTAAATAAAAAATAATAATATAATATAAAAGAGAAAGAATGAATATTATTTTTTGATATAAAAAATAATGTAATGATTAGAGTAAATTTGGCGTTACACCGTTTTGACGCTAGAAACTTGGGGGTGGGGGCTTGGTTAAATTGGGAAAGGTGAAAGTGACTAAAGTGGAAAGAGGGCCCGGGGGTGGGGGGAGGGGGGTGATAGCGGGGCGGCAAAATTAAAAACGCGGGACTGTTAATTAATGTTCGATGTTTCTGTTGTCGCTGTCGGATCAGATGTTTGATTGTTACATTTATATGTGATTTATATTTATTTAATATTCTTTTATTTATATTACTTTTTCCATACCAGATTGGTAAAAGATAATCGAAAGGTTTTCTAAATAAAACATATGAGATTCTTGTAAGGTCATATTTTTTTTAATCTAAACTAAGATTGATCATAAGAGATTAATTGCTTTTTTCTTTTTTTTAACAATCGAAAAAAGTAGTCCAATTTTGTATGCTGTCATATTTTCTCAACATTTGCTAGTTAGATCATCAAAGAATGTGGTGCAGTTAGGGGTGTTAATGGTTCGGTTAGGTAGGTTATTTTATAAAATATGTACCATACAAATTAATTTTTTGATTATTCTATTATGTATAATCAAAATTTAACTTTCTAAAATCGTCCAAATCATGTTGGTTTCTCTTCGATATCGATACAGTTCGGTTAATTTTCGTCATTTTTAATGTCTTATAAAAGTCACTAGTAGAATATGCAATGACATACGTACTTTTATAGGACGTAGTAAAATTCTTTAGATATTTTTATGTTTAAAGAGTGATGAATTAAGAAAACATGAAAGATGGTCAGAGTATAGATCCATTAACTATTCTAGAGCAGCGTAAAAGAAATTGAGCAAAGACACAAAAAATATAAATCACACGAGTGAAAAGATACTAACCAAGTTAGAGCTCAATAATAAAGTCAATAGAAAATTAAATATTCAAAAAGATAAATCTAAATTATACGAAATGAAACATATTCAATACATTGTAGTTTGTTACTCATAATTGCTATAATACTTTGTGTCTTGCTAGTGAACATGCCGAAAATAATTTAGTTTCAGTAGGAATAGCATAATAGGTTTGAGAATTATGATTTTGATTTTAATTACTTATTGGCTTGTAACCGTTCTCATAATTCCAAGGCACAAGGAAATATTTAATGTTTTATTATTTTTAAACTTAATATATAAATACATTTTTCACATGTAAATTTATTCGGTACGGTTCGGTATTTTTTCGGTTTATTTTCATAAAAATAAAAAATCTACCCTAATTAACAGCACGATTATATATTTTTATAAAAACCTACGGTTTTATTAAAAGAAACCTAAAAATCGGTTCAGTGCGATACGGTTCGATCAGTTTAGTCGGTTTTTAAATATCCATTGATACCCCTAGGTGCAGTGGATGGGGCTGCTCCTCTCTTAACAAGCGGTCTCGGGTTCGAGCCCTGGGTATAGAAAAATCCTTGATATGGAGTGCTAACTCCCGAATGAGACCCAATCCGACATGAATTCGGATATAATCTGGCTCCAATACGAATATCAGACACTGGATAGGAAACAAAAAAAACATGCTAGTTGAATTAAGTCTTGGGCATCATTTCCTTTTTTTTTTTTTGGTAAATAAGTAATGATTGATTCCAATATGGACGATAACACATATTGCAATGGGTCAAAATTGAATATGAAATTATATTAAAAATGATTAAATTGAGAAGTCATAAGTTGGGAATCTACCTAATTTATGACTTCTCATTGACTTTGGCTTATAAAATATTTATAATGCGTGTCAATAAACCAAACAATAATCAACTATAAGCTGGTTATTGGGCGAAATGACACTACTAATGGTTTCTAACATGGTAGTAATATTATTCGAGTACAATTTATATTTCCTCCGTCCAGAAAAAGAAAAAAAAAAGATACTTCATTATATTGTACATGAAAAGAGAGAGAAAGGTACGAAAAAAAAAAAAATTGAAATTTTGTGGTCTAAAGTAAGGTATAAAAATTTGTATATGTATAGATTATCTCATTAAGAGTAAAAGAATAAGTTTAAACTTAAATTATTATTAAATAAGAAAGTATAAAATTCTTTACGTGACCGGCCAAAAAGAAAAAGTATGATGCATAAATTGAGACACATAGAGTAATACTCTCTAATAGCACATAAATTGAGATCGATGAAGTAATATTCTCCATATTTATATATTTCAATATGTCAACGGCTTGCGTACCAGAAATTTATTAGGGCAAACGGTCCTTGACAATATTGGAAAAGACCAAATCAATGGAATAAGCAAAAATGGCTTTTATACCAGAAATTTATATATTTTCTATTTTTTTGGTATGTATTCAATGTCATGGTCAGTTTGACAATAACTAATAGTGATGAAACTTTTCTCTACATTTTTCTATGGCAAAATACATAAATTAGTACCTTAACTATGAACCAAATCCCTGTTACACATTTTTTGTGGACGAAAATAACTTTACACACTCAACATTTTCAGAGTGTGTCTAATATACACTACTTTTGCTACGTGGCACGTGCGTATTTAACAAAAATTATAAGTGCGTTAAACTGTAGAAATTTTTATCCCAATTCTTACTTAAAGGACACGTGTCAAAATTTTAAACTTTTGCTTTTTAAAATTATTTTGTTTCCCTTCACTTTAACTCACCCCTCCCTGTTCTTCTTCCCCAGACCCCCGCCCCTATCAATTTGTTGCTGACCTTCCTCCTTTCCCATTTTCATCTTCTTCCCCACCCCTTTTCCACCATCTTCTCTGTCCACCATTTTAAGAATAACAATAATATAAAAGGGCTTTGGAAGAAATTGATAAAGAAAGTTAAAAGAAATCTATATCTAAGAGAATTTTATAGATCTGGGTTTGAATCATAATTAAGTAGTAACAAATTAAGAACACAAATTTAATGTGGTAGAATATTAATTTGGTGTTGAGGGATACTAGAGATGAGCCAAAAGATGCCGAGAATTAATTGATTCTATTTGTTATTTACATGCCATTTTTATAAAGTTGTTGTTTGTTGCTTGCGCTTTCATCACTTTGGTTGCTTATTTGCACTGAATAATGCACAGATTCTGACCATAATCAACTGTCAAAACACCTAGTCTTTTATTTTATCGGAGAAGATGACCGTGAATCGAGCAACCATGGATTTGGCCATAACTAACTTTAATGAAGTTTTGAGTTTCTCAACATATTTCTTGTGTTAGATTTGAATCTGGACTCACAAACTCGTGATTAATGTACTTGAGTTCCTAATTTTGCTTTATAATCGAAAGGTGATAGTTGTGGATTTTTTATGGTGTTGGCGTCAATGGAGATTCGGTGCAGAAGAGAAAGGGATGGAAGGAAGAATAGTTTAGGGGTATATTTGTAATTTCACATTAATTTATTTTATTTCAAAATTAATGACACGTGGTACTATATTATTGGTGCGTGACAGGCTTTTTCTGAGATGCTTAAATATAAAAGTAGTGTGTATTAGACACACTCTGGAAAGGTTGAGTGTGTAAAGTTATTTTCGTCCACAAAAGATGTGTAACATGGATTTGGTTCATAGTTAAGGTGCTAACTTATGTATTTTGCCTTTTTCTATCTTCCCTCTCATTTTTTTTCCTTTGCTTGACGCATTCTTTATCCAAAATCACGCGATTAATTCGTATTTGCATCGGTAAGATCTATTAAAGAAGACACGCTTTCTAGCAGAAGTTTCTGTATTATCTAAGTTGGAACCTGACCTTTGTTTAAGAACAAAGAGATTTCGATCATCCCATCACATTCTTTGATGATAACGATAATATACATATATTAAAGTGAAATACTCAACTAGTTCAAGCATCAACTTACAACCTTTTTGTTTTAGCCCCTCCTCCTAACTATTTGACTCAAAACATATCGAAGCCTTTTTGAACAAATCAATCAAAGAAGATGAAGGGGTAAATCTTAGTCAGACATAATTAATCCCAGATCAAAGAGCTAATAGCATGGATCGTGTATAAGATAAAGGAGATGTAAATGATCTTATTGAAATTCTATATTGTGTATCTCATCGATCGATTGGGAGATAACTTTACATATTCTTCTATAGATTACTTCTTCCTATCAAGAATACAAGAAGAGGGCTTCGGAGAGAGAAAGGAGAGAGCCGCCCCCCTAATCGAAGGTTTTCCCTTAATATTTATAGCCAAGGCACCCTTACTCTTTGCTTGGTCGACGCTCGCCTGCCTCCAATGTGTCTTGGTTGTCCCTTTAGGCGCTGCTTCTTCCAACTCGACGGATGTCGGGAAAAGGGTGCAGAGTGGACTACGTTATCCTTCACGGCCCAGTCTCTTAGGCGGGACATTGATCAGTTCGGTCATGACGGACATATTTTGACCAATACAGTTAGTCCCTCCGTCTGTCGGGGTCGTCCTCCGTCGGGCTCGGCAGATGGATCGTGATCGCTACGAAGTCGAGCGAAATCTTACTTCTGACTTCTCATTCCTTAGATACATTACTTGGATTTTTAGGCGGGGTGGTGGCATTCTTTCGATACCCATGGACTGTTGTGGCGGTTTCGGAACCGAAACGTCGTATGGCATTAAAGCGTCATTTCGTGGTTACCGCCATTATGACACACGTTCTTGGGGAACTGAAACATTTTGTGCCCTATCAGATTCGTTTGACGACTCTTGGGTTTCGTGCTCGGGGTATTTATGTCTCTTATAAATAGAGGGAGCTTATCATTCGATTGACACACCTTTTTACCTTTTGCTTGAGAGAATTCTGCAGATGTATTTTCCCTCTAACACTCTTTGTTTTGTTTGCCTTTAATTAACTAAAAATCTCCATCTTTTCTTCCCGTTGTCCTTTTGCCGCCTAATCTGTAAAAAATGGATGGTGATTCCTCTAGCACCGATCTTCCCGCCACAATTTCGGCACCGAAAATTGCTGCTCAGGCCACCAGAGGGGTAGATGCGGTGGAAGATGAGGAGGTCCCGTCGATGGTTGAGATCCTACCTCGCCCCGAGAGAGAGTTGATCGACTTCAGTACTTGCGCTGGGGTGGAACCGGAACCTGTCCACACCATTATGAGAGAGAGGGACATTACAGAGTTGAAAGAAAGCTGGGGAATCCCCAATTACGTTGATATGCGGCCGACGGTGGGGAACGACATAGTTCATTTCGACCACCCCGGGTACTGCGTATTCTACGCCTACCCCTTTCTTATTGGGTATACACTTCCTCTTTCTTTGTTATTGGTAGATTTTTACCATTTTTACGAGGTATGCCCCGCTCAACTTTCGCTGTATTTGTACAAGAACTATTTTTCGGGCATACCCTCATCCTCTGCAGTTGTTCGTGCTTCCTCTTCGGCTGCCGAAAGAAGGAAATGCGTGGTAGTCGACGATTATGAATCAGAATCGGACCTCGACCCTGATGATGTCAGGATATTTGAGGAGGGCCTTACTCACTCGGTGGTTCGTGCGAGAGGCTCGGCTCGTATTATTGAGATCCCTTTGGATACCAATCTTTTGGGGGACACAGAGGATCTAGTGCCGCAGTTCAGCATGTTATGCTCGGCATTCGAGAATACGGCCCTTCGGTCCGTTCCTGATGTTGATTTGATGGATGAGGTGGCCGCTATGGGCTTAAGGGTATGTTATACTTGCTTTCGCTTTTCCCTTGCTTTTCTTGATGATACGATTCTGACCCGTCTTTACATTTTTCAGACGTATATGGTAGAAGTGGAAAGCATTCGTAGGGCCAACATTTAGGCCAAGATTTTCTTGAAGATGTTGGAGAAATATTGTCGCTACCGCAACAAGTGCCGCGAGATGCATGAGAAGCTGAAGGCAAACCCCGATAATCGGGCTCTTGGTGAGGAGTTGGAGAAAAGGGACCAGAAGTTGATGCAAGCTATCCACAACAGGAGTGTGCTTGAGGAGCAACTTCGAGTGAAGTACGAGGAGCTCGAGTTGGTCAAGGGAGTCACCGCAGAATGTGAGCATCTGTAGGAGAGATTGAGGTCAACGCAGTCGGAGATGGATCAGAACTTGATCAAGGTCGAGGCGATGAGCGTGGAATGGATGGGGAAATTGACCACGCTGGAGAACAAGGTCGCTGGGTTGGAGAGCATCGAGAGTGCTTAGTCCGCGGCTTCGGCGAGTGTGGTGGCCTTGGAGAACACCATCCACGTCCTCCAGTACGAATAGGAGTCAGAAAGAGCGACGACTACCCTCATGGAGGCAAGGCACGAGGAGCACATCAATGAGATTGATCAAGAGGCATCGGTTCTGGGAGATCGGTCGCAGCACTAGAGGCAGAAAATGGGTGACTGTTGGCTCAGATTGAATCTTCCTCCACCGCCGTTCCCCGCTATATACATGAGCTTTGGGTTTATGTCGAAGCCCAGCGGGATATATATAAGAGTTTGTGGGAGGCGGGTACTGTGACTGAGGTTGCATATGAAGAACGTGAGCGAAAGCGCGAGAGGCTAGCGTTAATTGCGGGTATGATGCAGCGACGCCTGAAGCCCATGGGGGTGCGTATGATGATAAGGGAGGACTTCTTGGAGATGGTGATGGTGATGGCTGTGATGGCGCCGAATGAAGAATGTTGTCTTTGCCTATTCTTACTTTCGGTTATTTTTTTTTATAGTTGTTCGTCACCTGTTGTCGTTGTTTCTTTCCCCTTCCCTTTTCATTCTCTTTTTTTTTGTGTTGGCTTGGGCCATATGTAAGCCGCGATAGTCCGCGCAATTACATTGTATAAAGAGGAGTTTTTCTTCGTTATTTGCCTTGTACTTCACCTTTATTTTCATTATTTATGGCTTTGGTGCGAGATAGATGCTTGTATGGCGAATCCCGGTTTTTCTTTCCCTTTATACCTCCTGACGGCTTTTGGCCTTAGAAATATTTCGGGTTTCCTCTTGGGCGATGGCCCTTAGCCTCAAAGGGTTTCGAAGTAATCGAAATAGTGACCCGTCATCATTCGATCGAGGTAGAACTCTTTTTGTTGGCGAAGGCGCTTGGCCTTAGGGTATTATTTTGAACTTATCGAAATAGTGACCCGTCATCACTCGACCGAGGTCGAAATCTTTTCTCTTTGGAGAAGGCCCTTGGCCTTAAAGGGTGTTATTTTGAACTTATCGAAATAGTAACCCGTCATCGTTCGATCGAGGTTGAACTCTTCTCTTTTTGGCGAAGGCCCTTGGCCTTAAAGGGTGTTACTTCGAACTTATCGAAATAGTAACCCGTCGTCGTTCGATGGAGGTTGAATTCTTCTCTTTTGGCGAAGGCCCTTGGCCTTAAAGAGTGTTATTTTGAACTTGTCGAAATAGTAACCCATCGTCGTTCGATCGAGGTCGAACTCTTCTCTTTTTGGTGAAGGAACTTGTCCTTAAAGGGTATTATTTCGAACTTATCGAAATAGCAACCCGTCGTCGTTCGATCGAGATCGAATTCTTCTCTTTTTGGCAAAGGCCCTTGGCCTTAAAGGGTGTTATTTCGAAATTATTGAAGTAACAACCTGTCGTCGTTCGATCGAGTCGAACCCTTTTTTTTTACGAAGGCCCTTGGTCTAAAAAGGTGTTGTTTCGAACTTATCGAAATAGTAACATGTCGTCATTCGGTCGAGGTCAAACTCTTCTCTTTTTGGCGAAGGCCCTTGGCCTTAAAGGGTGTTATTTTGAACTTATCGAAATAGCAACCCGTTGTAGTTATATCGAGGTCGAACTCTTCTCCATTTGGCGAAGGCCCTTGGCCTTAAAGGATATTATTTCGAACTTATCGAAATAGCAACCCGTCGTCATTTAATTAAGGTCAAACTCTTCTCTTTTTGATGAAGTCCCTTGGCCTTAAAGGGTGTTATTTTGAACTTATCGAAATAGCAACCTGTTGTCGTTCGATTGAGGTCAAACTCTTCTCTTTTTGGCGTAGGCCTTTGGCCTTAAAGGGTATTATTTCGAACTTATCGAAATAGCAACCCGTTGTCGTTCGATCGAGGTCGAACTCTTCTTGTTTTGGCTATGGCCCTTAGCCTTAAAGGGTGTTATTTCGAACTTATCGAAATAGCAACCCGTTGTCGTTCAATCGAGGTCGAACTCTTCTTTTTTTTTTGCGAAGGCCCTTGGCCTTAAAGGGTGTTATTTCGAACTTATCAAGATAGTAACCCGTCGTCGTTCGATCGAGGTCGAACTCTTCTCTTTTGGCGAAGGCCCTTGGCCTTAAAGGGTGTTATTTCGAACTTATCGAAATAGCAACCTGTCGTCGTTCGATCGAGGTCGAACTCTTCTCTTTTTGGCGAAGACCATTAGCCTTAAAGGGTGTTATTTCAAACTTATCGAAATAGCAACCCGTTGTCATTCGATCGAGGTCGAACTCTTCTCTTTTTGGCGAAGCCCTTTGGACTTAAAGGGTGTTATTTCGAACTTATCGAAATAGCAACCCGTTGACGTTCGATCAAGGTCGAACTTTTTTTTTTTGTGGTGGCCCTTGGCCTTAAAGGGTGTTATTTCGAACTTATCAAAATAGTAACCTGTCGTCATTCGATCGAGGTCGAACTCTTCTCTTCTTGGCGAATGCCCTTGGCCTTAAAGGGTGTTATTTTGAACTTATCAAAATAGCAACCCGTCATCGTTCGATCGTGGTCGAACTCTTATATTTTTGGCGAAGGCCCTTGGCCTTAAAGGGTTTTGTTTTGAACTTATCGAAATAGCAACCCGTTGTCGTTTGATCGAGGTCGAACTCTTCTCTTTTTGGCGAATGCCCTTGGACTTAAAGGGTGTTATATCGAACTTATTGAAATAGCAACCCGTTGTCGTTCGATCGAGGTCGAATTTTTCTCTTTTTGGCGAAGGTCCTTGGTCTTAAAAGGTGTTATTTCGAATTTATCGAAATAGTAACCCATTATCGTTCGATCGAGGTTGAACTCTTCTCTTTTTGGCGAAGGCCCTTGGCCTTAAAGGGTGTTATTTCGAACTTATCAAAATAGCAGCCTGTCGTCATTCGATGGAGGTCGAATTTTTCTCTTTTTGGCAAAGGCCCTTGGCCTTAAAGGGTGTTATTTCGAACTTATCGAAATAGCAACCCGTTATTGTTCGATCGAGGTCGAACTCTTCTCTTTTTGGCGAAGGCCCTTGGCCTTAAAGGGTGCTATTTCGAACTTATCAAAATAGCAACCTGTTGTCATTCGATCGTGGTCGAACTCTTCTCTTTTTGGAGAAGGCCCTCGGTCTTATAGGGTGTTATTTCGAACTTATCGAAATAGCAACCCGTAATTAGTCCCAGTTTTTGGAGAGCCAGATATCTTCTGGGAGAGTCCCAGTTTGTTTAACATTGCTTGCAACGGAGGGTGCAACATCGGAGAATGTGAAACGTTGTTGTTTCGCTTATGTTCGTTTTGCGCATATATTGTGGTTTCCTTGTCTGTCTATCGCCTTCCAACTTGGGGGTATCACCGGCGGGCGGTATCTTAGTTGTTTTGCAGTAGTTTTTTGTCTTTTTCAGTGAGGTGTTTCTTTATTCGTTCGTCTGCGCGGCCTTTGTGTCTCTACTTGAGCAGAGAGCAGAAGGTGAGTTAGAGTGATACTTTCCTTGCACCAGTCCGGTGGTCAGATGGAGGAGAATAGGTTGGTAACGTTGTTCATCCTGTTTGGCATATCGATGGTTGATTGGGCGAAGATTTCTGAGTTTGGTAATTTTGCTTGGCTCTCCTCCCCTACCGCACTGCGCCTTTGTCTCGCATGGATTGGGTGTTTCCTTTGCGCTCCTTTTGGTGGGTGATCGTATTTCTTGCCTTTGATCTGGGAGAGACTAGGAAATTTCACTAAGAAATCCCCACAGAGGGTGCCAAATTGTTTGGCTCAAAAGATATCGAAACCTTTTTGAACAAATCAATCAAAGAAGATGAAGGGGTAAATCTTAGTCAGACATAATTAATCCCAGATCAAAGAGTTAATAGCATAGATCGTGTATAAGATAAAGGAGATGTAAATGATCTTATTGAAATTCTATATTGTGTCTCCCATCGATCGATGGGGAGATAGCTTTACATATTCTTCTATAGATTACTTCTTTCCTATCAAGAATATAAGAAGAGAGCTTCGAAGAGAGAAAGGAGAGAGCCGCCTCCCTAATCGAAGGTTTTCCCTAACTATATATAGCCAATGCACCCTTGCTCTTTGCTTGGTCCGACGCTCGCCTACCTCCAATGTGTCTTGGTTGTCCCTTTAGGCGCTGCTCCTTCCGACTCAACGGATGTCGGGAAAAGGGTGCAGAGTGGACTACGTTATCTTTCACGACCCGATCTCTTAGGCGGGACGTTGATCAGTTCGGTCGTGACGGTCAAATTTAGACCAATACACTAACCCTGCATCAAATTTTGCTATAAGTTTAATTCATAACTTTCTTTCTTGAATTAATTAATACTCCCTCTGTTTCAATTTAGACGACACACTTTTTGTGTTAGTTCGTTCAAAAAAGAATGACACATTTCCACAATTGAAATAATTTAACTTTAAATTCTTCATTTTACCCTTAATGAGAAGCTTTTATAACCACAAAAATGTCATGCCCCCATAAAGGTTTTATCCCTTAAGCTTTTAAGATCACAAATTTTAACAGTCTTTTTTTCTTAAATTTTGTACCGCATCAAACTACCTCGTCTAAATTGAAACGAAAAGAGGATATTATATTTTAGAGAACCGACCAAGTTATGGACCACCTTCAATCTCTCCACGAGCCTATCACACTCTTTATAGGATATGCTCATGTGGAAAAAGTAGCTTTTGCCTTTAAGATCTGAAATGAGTCAAAAAGTGAAGAGATAAGAGTCATAGTATATTGTAGGCTCTTGCTTTTAGCAGCAATTATAATGAATGTGATTGTCAAATTTAACTCATTGCTTACACTACTTTTTCACTCTTCCATATCTCTGCTCCTTTTCACTAGTCCTTTTCATTTCCTCCTTTATATGTTTTGGTCAGAAAGCCACAACATCACATGGGTACAAAAGAATAGGGCAGAGTATAGAGTTGATAGAGTATATATCTCATGCCCAAGTATATTTGTTGACATATTTTATTTTATTTTTCTTTTTAAATTCCCCTCCTCCTTTTAATTCCCTTTTGATACATTTTACCGGAGCTATTGCTTTTTTGATGACTCGAACCCACAATACTAAAATTGTAAGGACTCTGTACCAATGGGGATAACATGCAATGTGCAATCACAATATTAAGGGGTTATTTGGTTGGGAAGAAGTTGTCCCAGAATTAATTATCTCGGGATTAGTTACCCAGGGATTATTTATTCCACCTTTCCATAAGGATAAAAACACTACAATCCCGGGATTAATTACCCAGGGATTATTTATTCCACCTTTTCATGGGGATAAAAACACTACAATCCCGGGATTACTTATTACACCGTAATTTTCTCCCAACCAAACATGGAATAAACTCTTCTTAAATTTAATTACGAGATTAATTATTCCTTATACTAAACGAGCTCTAAAGGCTTATTTTTTTCTGGCAACTCCCAAGACATCTTAGAGTTAAGGATCTATTGAAACAATCTTTCTACCTCGTACAAGGTAGGGTAAGGTCTGTCACCCTCCTTACATCTATGAGATTACATTAAGTATGTTATTATTTTTGTCCCAAGACATCCCTAATATTTCCACCCAAATGTATTCTGAATTGGCATTTGTATTACAGAAAGATGCTTAGGTCATTTCCTAGGGTTAATTTTTTTCGATAAACTAAAAGTGAAATTTAGGTAATTAATTTAATGCCTTGGTGAACTTGAGATAGTCGAATGAATTGACGAGTAAATAGATTAGATTTGTGAAGCTTACCTCTCTCCTTTTAGTCAAGTACAACTAAAGCACCTTGCGTCAAGTGTTTCACTTGACAACAACAACGATGACAACGATCCGGTAAAATTCTATAAGTAGAGTCTGTGTAGGATAGTGAGTAAGCCGACCTTACCTTTATCCGGGATAAAAGGCCGTTTCCAATAAAAATAAAAATAAAATTAAACTAAAGTAATCGATCACTTGAGGGACATCTAAAAAGTTGGATGTGCATCTTATCCAACCAACCAACTTGATTCGGCCTTGGAAATGGGGAGCAAATGAAGGTGCAGGTACATTCACACATCTCCAATTTCAGTATTTTATCATTGTCAGCCTTAAACCATCAAAACTTATAGTATATAATAAAAAAAAAAAGGAAAATTGGATAAAGTTTCCACTTGTAGAGGTTTTGATAAGCAAATACTAATATATATATATATATATATATATATATATATATATATATATATATATATATATATATATATACTAGTTTCTCGACAGTGTCTTATATCGATTTGTACATATTTCTAAAAATAATATTAAAACATATAACTAATGAGTAACCATCAGATTGATTCTAAACCCGGAGAATTGACTTTTCTTCATTACCTCGTTTTTTTATTTATTATTTTTATTGTTTAGACTTTTTAAATGTTAATATATGCAATTAATTGCTAAATTTTCTTCTAAAAGAAAATCTTCCATAATATGGCATGTGCAACTTTAAGAGTTCCTGTTAATTGACAAAGATGTATTTGAGCATCATATAATATGATTTAATAATTTTCTTTGTAATATAAACTTGAAGAAATATCAAAACAAAACAAACTTTTGAAATTGAAGAAAAGCACTAACATGAAATAATTCCTTAATTGTAAAAGGACTTGTAAGTCTTTGTTGCCCTCTTGGTTGAGGGTTAAGACTAAGGGTGTCTAATGGGTGGACCGGGCTGGATAGGCAAAACTTGGAACCATACGGGTTGGGTTTCGGGCTGGTTGCGGGTTGGGACTTGCTGGATTTAACGGGTTCAGGTTCATCCGGGTAAAAAATGAACCGTAAGGGTTATGGGTACAAGGGTCTGGGCCGGGTCGGGTTAGCGTATTTTTTTTTTTTGTATAACTATTGTAAGTTATATTAATATAAAGTAAAAATATAAAGAATACAATGAAAATGGGAAAAAAATTGCACTTATAAATTTCAAGTGCTACATTTATTTCAAAATTCAAACTTACAAATTGAAAGGTTTACATTTAACAAGTAAATTAACGAAAAAAGAGTAAATTCAAAGGCCCTATTATTAAAAAAAATAAATTAAATAGCCGTTATACCGGTCTGGGCCGGGCCGGTTAACCGGTTGTACAGTAAAAATCGTTGATCGGGTTTGACCAGTCCGGTTAACCGGTAGCCCCAAGGTGAACAGACCAAACCCCCTACCCCTTTAACCCATCCCTACCCGGCCCCTTCTACCGGTCCGGGCCGGTTCCGATTTTAATTGATTTGGGCCGGTCTGGAAACGGGCTGACCTGGCCCATTAGACACTCATAGTTAAGACCCATCTGAAATTAATATTTAATAAAAGGTTTTTATGAAGGGTAATACACCTGAAATTAACATTTAATAAAAGGTTTTTAATGAAGGTTTTTATTAAGGGTTTTTACTATTTACTATTTATTATATTAGATGTTTTATGTTTTAATAAATTTAATTTTAATAGGGGCAAAACTGTAATCTAACTTTGAAGATAGGAGCTTCCCACTTTTAGTATAGTATGAGATATGATATGATATGATATATGATGATATATATATATATATATATATATATATATATATATTTTTTTTTAATGTGATCAATAAAATTTTGCTTGTATAATACAGGTTTCTTATAAATTATTTTAGAAAATCAATCAATATTATTAAATAGAGTTATGTATGTACCTTTTAAATGATCAGATCTACTCCATCTTCCCAAAGAACTTAAATTCTTATTTAGTATGCACGCATGAAGCATGGCTAAATGGGAAGAACATTAAGATCCAATTTGGATCATAGTGGTTATGTCGTTAGAATTGAGAAACTTGTACCACTGTTTGTATAGTGATTTCTTGATCACAAAACTGTTAAATTGAAAGTTTAAAACGTGATGACTCCTTTTGTACTCCTCTATTCCGCCACAACAAGACTTAAAATTCAAAATTGTGAGTCACAATTTAGAATCAAACTCCCTCTAATCCAAGATTGACGTGAAGAAAGCCTACAACTAGGTTAAAATAGCACGGGCTAGTCAGTTTTTGGACTGGTCATTCAAAAATAGCCAGCGTTTGCAAAGTCATTGAAAAATAGTCACTGTTTTGCTGCAACAAGGACATGTCCAGCATAATATACTGGAGATCGGTGCACCTGTGTATGAACTTCCAGCATACTATGCTGGAACTCCAACACGTGGAAAGTTCCAGCATAATATACTAGAGATAGGAACACATATGTATGAACTTCCAACATATTATACTGGAGCTCAAGTATATTATGTTGGAGTTCCAGTATATTATGCTGGAACTC
The DNA here is from genome assembly GCF_000393655.2 of Nicotiana sylvestris. NCBI lineage: Eukaryota > Viridiplantae > Streptophyta > Magnoliopsida > Solanales > Solanaceae > Nicotiana > Nicotiana sylvestris. The sequence goes on along the minus strand of NC_091065.1, from coordinate 192,813,311 downwards.
CAGTATATTTTGCTTGAGTATTTTCCGGATTTGAACAATATTTTCGTTCAGATTTATCTTTACATGAAAAGTGGCTAAATTTTGATTACTTTTAAAACTGTGACTATTTTTGAATGACCACTTGTAAATCTGGCTATTTTTGAATTTCTCCCTACAACTAGGGGTGGCAATTTGAGCCCAAACTCATCCAACCCGTCCAATCCGCCCAGAGATTAATGGGTTTGGGCTACAAACGTTTTAGCTCATGGATCTATTTGGGTTGAGCCCAAGTTAACCCATTGTTTTTTTATAGAAAAATTTTCATAAAGCACCATCTTTTAGGTCTAATTAGTCATTTTATAGATACTTTTTGCTATATTACGTGTTATAGATACCTTTTATGTGGTTATATAATGTATTTGATGTATTTAAGCTATTGTATTCATTAATACAATAGCAAAAATAGGCGTTAAAAAGGGAATTCCAACTAAGGTTGATATGTATTTAACTGTATTCACACGGCCTTATCGTGAATACAGTAACGTATGTGCGTAAAATCTGGAAGGTTTAACTAGTTAAAAACGGAAAGGAAATCAAATCACATGATATTCTCCTAATTTAACTCAACGAACAAAAACCTTTACCCATTAATATGTATTCTGCCATTCACGATTCCAAAAAAACAAAAAATAGCGAAAATAATAGCAACATCTGATCGAAGTTCTTCCATTCACTTTTCCCTTTTCTCTGTTCGCAGTTCTCAATTCAACCACGGAAAATTACTATTGATACAAATTATATACAAAATACAGTATAGTTCCTTTATACGTATGGCAAGTTTAACAGTGTTGTTGCGTCATTCTGGCAAGTGGAAGATGAGGGCAATTGCATCGATTTTTCAATTGAGGGAATACTGATAAATGAGTATGCATCGTACAATGATTTGGTTGCTTCAATTTCTAATCAACTGGCATATATTTGAGCTCAAATTCCATTAAATTCAATACAAAGTAGAAGGAAATTGCACACCAATGGAAATACACAATGATATGGGTTACATGATGTATGTAAAGTTGAAAAAAGAGAACAGAGAATTCGATATGTATCCTTTGTGCATAACAACTACTGAAAAAGAACTTGTATCCGGAGGTAGTTTAAATCAAGGCGATATTGTGCAAATAGATGAAGCAGTTCAAAGGTATGATTCCGATACAGATGATACACTGGCTCTAGATTTTGTCAATTCAGGAGAAGCAATTGGGGTATTCGAACTGAACAAGTATTTGATAATTACAAAAACTAATCAAAGGGAGGTTGTGGCTGGACAAATGTATAAGGATAAAGCTACATTGAAAGAGGTGATGGAGAATTATGCTATATCTCAAAGGTTTCAATTCTAGGTTGATAGGTCTAATGCTGTCAGGTTTGCGTGTATTTAATTTTTTTTTATATTTTCTATTATTGGTTCGAGCTGTAGGCCAAACGTTGATGTATTTATGCGTATTTGTGGATTTCCACTTGATTATCACTGATTTGCTTAAGATATGTTTGTTTATGGTCCTTAAATACATGTATTCATATATATTTTACTAGATATAAGACATTACAGTGCCTCTAATTATTTTCTTATTTTGTCTACTGTGGGTTTAAGTGTATGCATATAAAAATAGTTGTATTCAATTGTATTTAAATGCATATAACTATAATTATAATCCATAGTATAAAAATTTATATATATAGTTGTCCGAATGTATTCATGTAATATTGTATTAGAGTGTACAGTCATGCTTTTTTTTTGTAAACCTTTATGCTAATCATATATACAATGATTAATTCTTTGCAGCTATGTACTATTATGTATTTCAGAAGATTGTGAATGGAGGTTTAAGGCATCAAGCATTAACAAATCAGAACTATTCAAAGTGAGAGAGTTCATTGATAACCATACATGTCCGCTGAAGGACAATGTGTATGAGCAGCAACAGGCAAGTAGAAGCCTTATAGGTGGTATGATTAGGCCTAAGCTTACTAATCATAAGAGAAAATACACCCCAAAGGATATTATTGATGACATAAAATCAGATTTAGGTGTAGATGTTAGCTACAGTTGGCATGGAGGGCTAAAGAAAATGCAATGAATTTTTTGAGAGGTGAACCGGCTGATTCATACAAAAAATTACTAGGATACTTATATACAATGGATATGACATATCCGGGTTACCATATTAGAATGGTAAAATCGCCCAAAAATGAATTCATGTACGTGTATATATCTTTGTATGCCTTTATAAAGGGGTTTGATCATTGTAGACCCATTGTTGTTGTGGATGGAAGTCACCTAAAATCTTACTACACCGGGACATTCGTTTCGGCAAGCACGTTGGATGGTGCAGGTGAGTACCTTAAATATAATAAAATCTGATAATATTTAAAGATTGAATACATGTTTAAAAAATATGTATTCAATTGTCTTTACATGTCATATATTGCCACTAACATATGGTGTTATTGATCCAGAGAATGATGCTGCTTGGACGTGGTTCTTTGAGCAATTCAAGATAGTATACGGTTACAGGGAAAACATGTACATCGTTTCAGATAGAAATGAGTGTATCATTAAATCTATATCGAGAGTGTATCCAGATGTACCACATTTTGCTTGTATATGGCATCTATGGAACAACGTATATAAGAAATTCAAAAAGAGTCATGCCAAGTTGATACTTCTCGATGGCAAAAGCATACACACAAGCTGAATTTGACAGTCTGATGTAGAAGGTGGAGAAGGTAGATATTAGGGTGAAAGAATACTTAGAGTTAGCTGGATACGAAAAGTGGGCTAGGTTGTATGCACCTGTTAACAGGGGATGGACAATGACGTCGAATATTGCTGAGTCAATCAACGCCGCACTAGTGTCAGCAAGGGAATTGCCAATATACGACTTCCTCGAAGAAGTTAGGAAGATGTTTGGACGTTGGAATTGTAGTAACCGCAAAGAAGCTACACAAACACACACAACGCTTGGAAAAAAATACCAGGAGATGCTGACTTTGAATGAGGCAATGTCTACACGCATTACTGTAAGTTTTATTTTAATGTCATTGTATTATATAACTTTATTGTTTTCTGAAATAACTGACATGAATACAACTGAATACAACACATTTTTTATAATACAACTCCCATAAATACAACTGAATTCAAATGCATACAAAACATATTTTATCTAAGTTGAATACATCTGAATATAACTAAAAACATTCTGCAAAAATCTGACTTTGAATACATCTGAATATAACTAAAAATATTCTGCAAAAATCAGCTATTCGAATATGTATAAAACAGAGTTGAATGAATTTCAAAACATGCTGCAAAAAATCAATTTCAACTAAAAAATTATGTATAATACAGATTTGAAATCTTAGTATTCATAATATAAGACGTAATTATAGCTTATAGTCTGCCGGTCTAAATGTATGATGTATTCCTGTATGCAAATATTTCAGTTGTATGTAACTGAGTAATTCAACATTATACATATGGTAATTCAGGTGTATGTACTCAAAACTTATATTTCTATTTTTAAATGTAGGTGGTACCATCAACTGCATACTTACATACGGTTAACGATGGAGGGAGGAATTACACAATATGCTTGTTAGAGAGAAAATGTGTTTGTGGGAGGTTCCAAGTTGATGAATTACCATGCCCACATGCTTGGGCTGTATTGAAGAGCATGTTACTAATGCCAGAAGAATATTGCTCTAACTATTACAAACCAAATACTGTTGTAATGACATACGATGTGCCTGTGTACCCACTACCGGACAGAAATAACTGGAATATACCAGCACATATTGCAAAGGAGGTTGTACTACCACCCAAATGGAAAAGACCTCCTGGAAGGCCAAAGAAGAAGCGCGATAAACCTTTAAGTGAATTGATGTAGCCGAAAAATCAACATTCATGTAACATATGTAGGCAGGGAGGACATAACAAGCGAGCGTGTAGAAATGCTCCACGTAACAAATAGTTGACACTCTGACATGTATTTGTTCATCAACGATTTGTCATTACTTATGATGACATTGTCAAGTAATAAATTCTCATTGTCAAGTAATAATTTCTGAAATGACTTTCGTGAATAGATTCTGTATACATGTAGTTGCCTTAATGTGTTGGATACAATCGAATATAACCTTGTCCACATATACTTTGACAATTTATTATAGACAGTGCCTGAGTTATATATATAACTAGTCAAAATTCATCGGAATACATCTATATACTCAGTTATAATATAACAGTTACAATAAATCTGAATTTATATTCTTTAACTAGACAATAACATGTTTAATACATCTGAATTTATATTATTTAACATGTATTAACTGAATTTGAAAGATACACATTAAAGAATATAGCTGAATACAGAAAATACATAAGAATAATACAGTTGAATACAACTGGATACACCTGAATAATACAATTGACTATTACTGGCTACAGCTGAATAAATTAGTTGAATACAACTGACTACAGCTAAATACGTATAACATGTTTGATACATCTGAATTTATATTCTTTAATATGTATTAACTGAACTTGAAACATAAATATAACTGAATACATGTGAATACAGCTGAATATAGATGAATAATACAGTTGAATACAACTGACTACAACTGAATACAACTGACTACAGCTGAATACAGATGAATACATATAACCTGTTTGATACATCTGAATTTGTATTCTTTAATATGTATTAACTGTACTTGAAACATAAATATAACTGAATACATTTGAATACAGCTGAATAATACAGTTGAATACAATTGAATACAGCTGAATACAGAAAAATACATCTGAATTCTTTAATATAACCTACCATCAGTATATACAAAGTTTCTGATTTTGATATTAACCTGTTCAATACCTAAAACCTGTTCAAGCCAAGTTACTGAATATTAGTACATACTTAAATCCTGTAAGATATATATGAATATAAACTGAAGAATAAGCATGAATACTTATGAACAAATCAGTGAAACAACGATTGAAAAGTTGCAATTGTCATACACAAACACTGTTGATAAAGTGATTAGTTTTTCTAACTAAATACCATCTTCACCAAAAAACTACTCAAAACAGTATTCACCTAAAAACTACATTCCAAAACTACATTAACTTAAAGCTACTCTAATATTATCTGCATCTTTGAATCCGACTCCATGATTTGCCGAGCAATCTTTGAGGGTGTTTCATTCTCGCTTATGGCATCAGCGTCTATCTTCCGCATAACATAGTCCCATAGGAGAGCACCATATTTTTGATGGAGTAGATTAGAATCAAATGTTGTTTGTGGAATCTCACCAAGAGTGCTCAGAAACTCTGCGTATGCCGCAATATGCACCCTACAATCCCTAAAAAATATTGATTGAAACAATTAAAAATAATTCATACAATTACATTTGTATATAACATACCAGAATGATATGATTGAATACTTACATGCTCCCAGCCTTCTGTTGAGGCAGATCTGATATGAAAAGAACTTCAAAGGGATCAGTATGTGACTTGTCAGTGTATACTGAGTAAGTAGACCAATCTATGCCTTGACTATATCTGTAAAAGCCACTAATTGATAGATACAGCGGTACAAGCTTAGCTATTTTATCTATCTCAGAAGCAACATAGGCATCATGACATGCAGATTTGTACGAGTCATACACTTTAATACATCTCTCCTTGAATGAGACAACAACCAATGCCCAGTGTAGTTTGTCCTTCAAGTTGTCTGGTATCAAGACATTGTCAACATTATGCCAAGGTACATTAGCTAGCAATCTGTAGCCTCTTATGTACTCACATACCACATCCTTTTCTTTGGCTACATTAGCATTACTATCTGTATCAGCATACCTGTCGAAAATTTCAGCTATTCTTGTCTTGAATATACAATCAACAGTTGTATACTTGAAGTTGCTTGTTTGATTGTACTTTCCCTTCTTTCTCAGATAGTAGAATATGACGTCAATATGCTATACACAAATTTAATTACATAGTATCAGTCCAATTAATCAAACTAAGAAAAAAAATATGACAAGTGAAAAATACATCTGAATATGCTGGAATACAACAGATATTCAATAATAAATACCAATCGATGTTAAAATACAGAGTATGAATACAGTTAAAATTCAGCAGATATTACAGCAGGTATGACAACAGAAACAGTTAAAATACAGCAGATAGTCCAATTCAAGATATTACAACAGATATTAAAGATATTACAACTAACCATTGATATTAAAATACATCTGAATACAGTTAAATACATGTATTCAGATTCAAAACAAATGAATTAGTTAAATACATATTACTGTAATACATATGTTAGTTATAACATATAATAACTTCGAAAATACATCAGAATACATTAAAATACAGCAGTACTTCAGGAATAATGATGCCATTAAATTCATCATAAAGATTCAGTTAAAAACATTTTACATTTTCAGCTAATAAACTTTTTTACAATACACCTGAATAAAATTAAAAAGGCAGATTTACATGTAACATAATTGTGAACTATACAACTTGACAAACCAGTACTAAAGAAATAAATTATAGTGGAGTTGGAAGGGGTAAAACTTACGTTGTCATCCCATAGCTTCCCGTCAAATGATAGAAGGTAAAACTAATTTTTAGAATTAACTTGATCAACTCCAAAATACAATGGTATATGAAATGTTGACTTGTTCTTCTTGTAATGGTCTTCCAAATTACTTCTACAAGTATGATATTAAAAAATATTATATACATTTTTTTAAATATAAAAACTTAATACACATACCAGGGAAAAACTCACTTCTGTTCATGTCTAGCGAGAAGACCATCACGAACCCATTTGTCATATTCCTGAATGATTAATGTAGGATGTGGCTTCGTTATTGAATAATCCTCAAAGAGGTGTGTTTTTTCAAAAATGAGGGTCAACTTTATTGAGGTACCTGTTGCTCATCGAATTCATGAATATATACTTTTAATTTTAAAAACCATGGGGAAATAGATCATTAGTTTATAAAAATACTAACTTGCGGAGTCGAAGTTAGACTCATAAGGCGAAGAATACCATCTACATGGTCGCCGATTCCTATAAGATGGTACTGGGGTTGATTCAACCTTGTTTGCACTGTTGTGTATCACAATTCTAGTTTCTGGAATTGACTGGGAAGAAACCTGTCATTCAGCTCAAATTGAGATACATAGAAATTTGTAGATACACCCTCTTGACCTATAGGTGGATTGTTGCACGGCACCACTGATGTAGTATTCCCCTCAATTATTGACTCCACACATTGAGCATTAAGCTTTGTTTTATGTTATCAGTATGCATCATTGTTAATGTAGTAACTTAGTGTATGAATACAGTTAAATACATATAAATACACTTTAAAACTGATTTTGGTAATGGAAATCTTATTGAAATACATCACACATAATCAAGAATAACAAATCTAAATATATTAAAATACGGCTGAATACATTTAAATACAGCAGTTAATTCCATCTACATATTAAGGTTAAAATACATCTGAATACTTTTTAATACATGTTATTTGTCAGTACTAGTGAGACAGTTAAATTCTTGTCGAATACATATAACTTTTAAAATACAATTAATTAAGAATAATATTGATCAATTACTGATAACTAACTACTAGTTACTTACAAACTGATTACTTTAAAAGTACATATGAATACATTAAAAACCTGCAGTTATTTAACAATAATGATGCCATTTGAAATAGATATGAATACAGTAAAATAAATCTTAAATTCATACATAATCAGTGTATGAATTTATATGAATACATGTAGACACAACATGCGAAGAGCACAAAAAAAACTGCAGAAATAAATTCAGGAAAATATAAATGCATATAGGATTAAGATTTGTAAAAATACTGAATAATTCTATATATGTACTTGTATTTCACAATGTTGCAGAACTGTTTTATATATGATTAATCCGAATAATAGCAAACAGGAGATATAAACATATGCTAAAGGAGATAAAAATGTTAAACCTCAACATTATCCCCGGCAGCTGTGTCAGTCTGTCTGTGGCCTTTTGGAATATCTTGCAAGTTGGCATCATATGGCATTTCAAAACCATCATCACGTCTCCTATGGGTTCCTTTCTCTGGTGTAAACTTTCATTTTGCTGATTGTGTTGAAGATGGTCAGAAAGCTTCTTAAAGTTATCATTGATCAATATCCTCAGCGACTTGAACTCGCCCACAACCTTAGCAAGTCAGAAATAATTAGAATATTGTGCGAAAAATATATAAATATTAAGCACTAAACTGTAATGTTTAATACGTGGATAAATACTCACGTATTCTTTGAATGGATTTAGGTCTTTCCTCAAAGAAAATACTTCATCATTTTTTGAATCTGCCAGCTGATTGTGATGCAAAATATTCTGTCCAATTTCAGATACACAAACATGAGGAATATTGGATTGAAACTCTGTATTTGAGGGATGCCTTTCTTGTTCCTTGCGATTTTTATGGGGCGGTGATGAAGATGGACCAATACTTGCAACATGTTTCTTCTTACATTGAAGATCAGGTGTAGGAGAAAAGTCATCCGAATCCTCTACCGACTTGTCTGAATGAGCAGAAGTAGGATTGTTCTCAACATTAATGCCTACGGGAGGAATCTGAATAACAGCAAGCTCTATATCGGTTGGATGGATGTCCTTGTAAACAATCTGAAAAACGAAATACAATCAAAGTCTTACTACAAACATACATATGCAGATCTGTAATCAAACTGTAATTTGTATTGAAATTAAGGCAGCACTATTGATTGGTAAATTATATGCAATTGTATGAAGAATTAAAACTCAAGGCAACAACAACTGTATACTACTATATGCTTATGTATGCAGTATTTGTATGCAAATGTATGCAGTATCTGTATGCAAATGTACAAGTGTATGCAACATCTGTATGCAATCTGTATGCAGAATTAATGATTATTAAAATCTAAACTTGCCACGATACAAATTGTATATTACCATATTTGCCTTGTCATTGAACATGCCATTCATCAGATAAGCAAAGTTTGGCTGATTTTCGGTGGTTCTCCAATTGAGTATTATGGGGACCACGTTATCAACTCGGAGTGCAATTTTGGGATCAACATCTGAACAACATTCATAAAACCACACTTGCATAGCTAGGGGCATCCCAGCTATCCTGTAATACTTCTTCTGAGCATTCATCTTCTTGCTAATCGATTTTGTTAGCGTTTCAAATGCTTTTAAATCCCAATGATAATCAGAATAGCGCCCACTCTCTACCAAGTCAAAATGTAGCCTTGGTATGGTTGTGTTGTTCTTCTCGGATGAAAAATGAAGGTTTGTATGAAATACAACAAAGTTATCTTCAAGGCATCATCATCGTTGTCGTGACCCCAGTTCCTGTCAGCAAAGCATTTCATCAAATGTTTCTTCTTGACAAGATTGACACCTCCAAAGTAAGTCTCAATAAGCCGGTTAGGAACCTTTTCACTAAACTCAAAATCAGAATCATTACCAACACATTTGAGGCCAGTCACAAGCGCAAACTCCCTTAATGAGAAATATAATGAAGTACCATTGACGTGTATTGCAAATATATTGTTAAGAGTTCCTTCTAACTGGAGAGCCATGAAGCATCTGAAGAGTTGATGTTGGACTTCACAACGTTTCATTTGAAGGAAATTTTCAAAACAAGTATTACCCAGTTGTTTGAACTGCTCTGGAGTAAGATTCTCTTTTAGCTCGAAGACTATGTCAGTGTTAGTATATGCACTGATATGCGGTGCAAATATTGGTTATTTTTTCACAAAAAGCTTAATTCCCTGCATTTAACAAGAATAAATACTTTTAAATACAACTGAATACAACACATATTTCATAGTAAATCTTACATGAATATATATGAATATAACTAAATACACTTAATAATATAAATACAACTGAATACAACGCATATTCATAGTAAATCTGATATGAATACAACTAAATACACTGACAAGACTAAATACATGTAAACATAACTGCACACAATACACATGACATAAATATATCTAACATGAATATATATGAATACAATTAAATACAGACTGGAAAATTAAACATATTAAAACAACAAATAAATACATTGAAATTAGAATAAAAAACAGTGATGAGAACTTTGAAAATCCTTAAAAATACAACTATAAAAAAAAATAGAATACATATACATAACTGTATCATTATTTTCTAAAAGTACAAAAATACGTTGAATAACCTTTTTTGAACAGAAACGTTGAACAAATGTTATATGTATAAATACAGATGAATACATGAATAATATAGATGAATACATAAGAAATTACCTTTTCTTCGACTTTGTCTGAGCTTTTACTTGCTTCAACCTCCTTCCCCTTGACAGATGAAGCTTCAAAGATATGGTTTTTCCTCTTTTGCGGAATGGGAAGTCTTGTTTCCTTCAATGATTTCTCGACTTGGGTTTCTTTGAAATTTTCTTGTCGAGATTTTGTTCTCTGCTCCAATGCCATATTTTTGGTTAAACCTGCATCTAATTCCCCTTGAGTGATTTGCAAGGAGAAAGAGGGCCCATAAAAATTGAGAATTTTAGTGGGTATACCTCTAGTAATCACCTTGCGGAGTGTATTCTCAGACATTGGATGAATATGACTTAAAGATTGAAAAATATGAGAATGGATTAAACCTGTAGCAAAGGAATAAGCAAAAATTTGGTGAGTAGAAGGAATGAGAATAAGCAAAAATGGCGAAAATAAAAAAAAAACAAATACTTACCACACTAATTATAGAAGCAAATTAGTACAATGTAGATGATATTAGGGTTTACCCAAGATTGGGCAATGAGGAAGCAGCGTTTTGGGTGAGGATGATTCTGATTTTTAGCGCGATTATATGAGATTGTATCAATTAGAGAAAGAGAGAGAGAGTGAACTTGTTTTGAGAAGTTGTATGAAAAACGTATCTATGAGAGAGAAAAATCTGAGAATGGAGAGAGGGAAATAAAACACAGCGTGTATAGTGGCTAAAGTGTAGGAGAAACCCAAAATTAGAAATTTTGCTATAAAACATATAACGTATCTATAGGAGGTAATTTATCTAAATGATATTTATTTTAAATAAATAGGGGTAAACCTTTGCTATAGGAAGTAAAAGTTCCTTTTTATAATCCATTTTGACCCATGAACTAGCCCAAAACTTCATGAAGCTCACCCAAAATAAAGGGATCTCAATCCAACTTATCTAGAAATTTACTTAGTTGCCCCAATTTTATTGTATTTTCAATTTTCTGCAGCACCCACCCACCCTAACCCCCTCCCCCGCAAACCCCTTAATTTTTTTTTATTTTCTATTTTTTTTTTATTTTTCTACACCACCCACTCACCCCCCAAACCCCCTCAAAAAGAAAATTTCTTTTTTTTTTGTATTTTCAATTTTGCGTTTTCTGTTTTTTTGTTTTTCTTCACCACCCCCACCCCAACCCGCAAAATATTTTTCAACTTACACATTGTAAATACTAATTTTTTATTTAAGAAAATATATTTTGATTCTTAAAATACTAATAGTATTTATTTATCTTTTATACATATATGTATAAAAGGTAAAAGACTTTGTATATGCAAGATGACAATGATTTTAAAACATGGGTCAAATTGGGCGGGTTGGGCTGTGACCCATTGTTTAACTCTATTTTGACCAAGCCCATCTTAGCTCAAATACACTTTGGGCTGGGTTGGGCAAATGACCGATTAATTGACCTAACCCATCTTCACCTGCCCAAATTTAACCTAATCCACCCATTTGCCACTCCTACCTACGACTCAGTGGAGTGAATTTATCTTAAGCAAGTTATTATTGGTATGGGATTACCTAAGAAGTTCACCAAATGGGTTCTAGAGTGTGTTCAAATTTGTGAATTACTCTATGATCATCAATGGTGAATCATCTGCTCTATTTGACGCTATTAAAGGGCTTCGGCAAGGTGATCCAATGTCTCCTTTCTTATTTGATATAGCTATGGAGTACCTAAATAGGAACCTCAATGCTCTAAAGGAGATGAATTAAGTATCACCCTAGATGTGCTAAATTATGAATTACTCATCTAAGCGTTGATGATGACCTGTTTCTCTTTGCTAGAGGTAATCTCACTTCTGTCACTTTAATCCAGCAATGCTTTTATGAGTTGTCTACTACCTCTGGTCTAAAAGTTATCCTATACTGGGAGGGTTCAACTGGTTAAGACTGTGACGTTTGACATCCAAGATTATTGGGCCCAATTCTTTCTAATCTCTACTAAATTAATGAAGGCAATAGAGGCATACTGTAGAAGCTACATTTGGTCGGATACTAATACTATCAGTAAGAGAGTTTTTTAGTAGCATAGGACAAGATGTGTACACCCAAATACAGTTGGGGCTTAATCTCATTAACATGCTCTTGTGGAAAAAAGCTGCACTTGCTAAAACCTGTTGGGACCTGACTCACAATCAAGTAGGGATGGCAAGTGGTGCGGTGCGGTTGCGAGGCAAACCCGCATAAACCCGCGAAGATCTCAACCCGCCCCGCCCCGCATAGCATTTTCACCCGCGTCCACCCACCCCCACACAGACCCGCGTCCACCGGCCCTGCATAAGTTTTTTTTCCATTTTGTTTAATTATTTTACTTTCTTGTTAATCAATCAGTCTGTTTTCTCAGCAAAGAAGATTAATTAAATGGCAAACGAATATGATCAAATATTCAAAATCAAAATTGGTTGTAATTAACATTATGTGTTTCTCTTGCCTTCTTTGTTTCTGCCTTTGTTTTTGCCCTCTAAAAAATACAATGCACTTCTACTTAACCGAAGGCCTCTAATTAACACAACAACAAGAAGTATGACGCAACAATATCTTAAAACAACAATTTTTTATGTTTAGCTTCTCTTGAAAGTGACACTGGAAAATGTCAACATAGTACATCTAGTTTTAGTTTTTAAAACTGAAACGATAATCTACAAAATTAAATTATAAAGTAGTTTAAAATTATTGTGACTATTCCTAGCGGACAAAACGAGTCACAAATGTTCCCGATTCATCTCATCCACACCACGCACCAACAGAATCAAAAAGCTTGTTGTTACTAAATAAGGATACAAGGTCTGATCGGCATTATCTATTGGAGATGAAGACTTAAAAGGCAAAATGACTCCATAAATTCTTCACCCGCATACCCCCCCCCCCCAATCAGTTTCTATGAAAAGTATTTTAACCCGCCCTGCCCCCGCCCCGTATAGCTTTAAACCTGCACCGCCCCGTTTGTCATCCCTACAATCAAGATACAATGTGAATTAAATAGATTCATATATATATATATATATATATATATTATATTAAGGGAAAACAAATACTATAGGATATGGCTATACCAAAACAATCAAGCTAGAAGCTAAGGAAGATTCTAGAAGCAAGAGAAGTTGGGCTGCTGAACCAGCTCACTGTGAAGGAAGGGAAAAGTGTGATAGCCAAATGTACCTATGATTACTTGACAATCAATACAGGATTCCTTGGAAGAATCTAATGTACAGAAATGATGCCATGACAAAGCAATCCTTTGATCACTAGGCTGTTTACTATGGTTACGCAACCAAATCACTTTTAAGGCAATTAGAGATATTTTTTTATGATAAGTATTATTGGTAACCCAACAAATATACGCATATATGCCATATATTAGCAAATTTTGCATAAGGCTAAATTTAAACCAAAACCCAAAAAAAGAAGAAGACATATATGAAAAGCATTTGCAAATGCTAGATGAACTTTCAACTTTCAAGTTCAAAAAAGCAGTCAAATCTAAATTCATAATTACTTAGCTAGCGTTTGGTCATGGATTTTTAAATTTATTTTGAAAAATTTGATTTGGGTGAAGTTTGATTTAAAGATGAAAATGTGTTTGGACATCACTTTTCAAAACATATTTCTCAAATTTGTTTTGGAAAAACATGAAACATGACTTATACCTACAAGTTCTAAAAACTATCACAAATACCCAACAATATCATTATCAATAACATTCATTATATTATCACAAACCATAGTCCCGAACATAAATAAATTTGGTACAAAATTATCATTTTTATAATGAACTACATGATACACTATCAAATGACCGAGAAGACGAAGCAACATTGTTACAAAATAATAAATGGTGAGCTCTTTTATAAAATATAAAAGTTTGAGGCAATTTTTAAAAATATAATAGTGATATTTTTGTGAGATTTGGGATTTTGCCGAAATGTAGGTAAAATCTATGGCCAAACATGTGTTTGCCAAATAAAACTCAAATTTATTTTGGCAAAATCTATGGCCAAACTGGTCCTTAGAAGTTAGAACCATTGATTTTCCAAGCAAAAGTTTCAAGCTAACGAAAGTACATAATTCAACTTAAACAACAACAACACAACAACAACAACCCAGTATAATCCCACTTAGTGGGGTCTGGGGAGGATAGTGTGTACGCAGACCTTACCCCTACCCTTAGGGTAGAGAGACTGTTTCCAAATAGACCCCCGACATCCTTCCCTCTAAGAACTTCCCACCTTGCTCTTGGGGAGACTCGAACTCACAACCTCTCGGTTGGAAGTGGTGGTTGCTTACATAGTTCAACTTAAAGACTAGATTAATTGCATAAAAATCAGCATATTTTAACACCCTGTTAATATCATCTTCCCCAACTGTACACACCGGATGTGTCAAATAAAATGTGCCAGGAGTTGCAGAAGAGAAACTCATACCTAGATAAACTAGTTGGGATTAAATAATATCTTACAGCAACCTAATAACTTATAGAACACAAGGTTCTACCAAGACTCCAGATAGAAATATTAACATGCTGAAAACATCAGTAGAAATATCGACAGCTAAAAACATCATAAGAAACACCAACGTAAGCCTAACAGTTCTGATAGCAGCCTTTACTCATTTACAGCCTTAACCTTCGGCCTGACGATAGGAAACTCCAAATTATAGTTTAAATCTTCCACCACCTTTGCTTGAAAAACTTCATGCTCGCCATTCTTGACAGAAAAGGTAAGATAGTAAATAAAGTCACGACAACCACCGCCATTCACCTTCAAAACGCTCTCGACCTCATAATTGGTGGCCTAAAAAAATCAGTAGAAGTAAATCTGTGATACACAATATTGCATGCACGGTGGGATTACAATTAGCTAAAGCGCAATGAAACATATTAAAAATGGTAATGTATACACAATATTTTACTTGGCTGAGGTATAGATATGCAAAAGACATACTCCATTACTAAAGTCATTTATTTTTGTTTTAGAAATGAAACATGAATAAGCAATTTAGTCAGGTCCGCTCTTAATCTTAACACAAAGGTCTAACAATGCTACCCCCCCCCCCCACAAAATAAGCTTTGGTGCACTTACTGAGCCTAAGATTTTACCCCTTTAAATTTCCAGTTGAAGGATCTGCGCGATTAGGATACATGGGCAGCCCTGTTTCCCCCACGATTATGTATCATAAACTCTACAATGTTTAAGAAAAACAGTTTACAGAGACAAACTAGGCATGCACCAATTGCCAGACAAACTAACTAAAAAGGGGGAAAGGATGGATGTGAAGCCTGTTTAGGAGTTTTGCTACACATAATTTAAAATGCACAATAAATACAGTGCTAAAAACTTCAAAGGTTGAACCAATCACGTTTAAATCCTGGATCCGTTTTTGCCTCCTAACACTCAATGACATCGAGAGGGTACTAATAAATGAAATTTTGTATCAGATATACTGCACTATTTATAAATTTGCAGTTTGTCGCAACCTAAAACTGACCAGATCAAACATCAAACTATATTAATGCCATCTGTATAACGCTAAGAAAGATCTTTTGGCACTTTTTTTTAGGAAAATATTTAAGAAATATACAATCAGTTTCTTTTTTTCAAGTTCTCTTACCAAAGAATACAAGTGGAGCACTTCTATAAAACCAGGAACTTGCAAGCTACTCTTTGGCATATAATTACATATAGCATATTACGCGCATTACACGCCTACAGCTTGCTGGAAATGGCAAGTGGACGGCCATTGACTAAGTTACTTATTGTTGTAATAATGTTTTCAGTAGCAGTAGCATTGATGGGGATTTCTAAAGGCCAAACAGATTACCCTCGCCTTCTCCTGCCCTCCTCCAAATTGTGGCGATAGAGAAAGTAGTCCAGCTCCCTCTCCTGCTGTTTCTCACTTCTCTCCGCATTTCCTTGTGACCAAATCCCTCGTGTCGTTTTTCTTTTCTTCCTTCTACTAGATACTCATCTGTATAATTTCTCTTTGTTCATGGTGATTGTGAGATTAGAGGGAGATGAATATATATATGGCTCCTTGTCACATCATATTTAGTTGGGTTTGTATCCTATTGATGATTGTTCTGTTTTAATAAAAACTTGAATCTATTTCTTTGGCTTACACATAAGATAAACCAATATCACATGCTCTTTATTTAGTATACTCCCAACTTGTGAACTTGTGACTGTACATCTTGCTCATCAGATTGAAGCCAATCTCTAGAAGTTCTTAACATGATGAGCTTAATAGTTGAGAGTTGAACATAAAAATTCCATTGTTTTCTCTTAAAAATTTATGAAGGAGATTAGTAGTTAGTCTTGGCATCCAGGGAACACAATCTTATCAGTTGGTAGAGTATTCCATTCAAAATCAGCTTAAGACACTTCCACTTATTTCAAGCCATTCAAGGACTGTAGTTTGAGAGGTAAATAAAAGCCATAGGAACTATGAGCCTGAACCTTCGAGCTTACATGGAACATAAATAGATGGGGAACGAGAAAGAGAAAACGATGAGCCATCACTTTTTCTTTTACTTTGTTTTGCACTCACTTAACTAGGTAGTATTTTTACATTATAATCTCGGATGCATAATCTCTTACTCACCAGAATGTTGGGAGCATCTGACCATGATCCACTTCTCAAAGTAGATGCCTTTGTTATTCCAAAATTTATACCCTTTCGTTTTTCCACTAATTTTCTGAGAAAATCAATAATCAAATGCTAATTCTAGACATTATTTTGAATCTCAGATGATTTTACATTCCTTAAGGGTTTAATTTCGACTAAATTTTTTAAAATTCATCAAAGCAAACTTCCAAGTCTCAAATACAATTTCCGAGTGCCTAAGAAAATAACAACTTTTGAAAGAAAATTAAAGTACTTTCAATTAGTATTAGGTAGGATGTTTTCATGTAGTTATTTCCATTTAGCACTCCAACAAAATGATAAACATACTTTACCCCATACTTTATTGCTATGCAGTACCATTCATACTATCTATTAAAGAATAGCAAGAATAAGAAAACAAGAACTTTAAATTCTGCCAATCATTTTACTCTTCATCTCATGTCACCTCTTTTCTTTGTTTTGAATAGCTTGATGGCCCTTTATAAGGATTCAAAGCTATAAATCAAACTCATGGTGCAAATTAGTGCCATCACAGACTCTGTATTTAAAAGTTATCTAAACTCATGTCCAAAGGAAATTAGACAAAAAGATACAACAACAACAACAACAACCCAGTATAATCCCACTTAGTGGGGTATGGGGAGTGTAGTGTGTACGCAGACCTTACCCCTACCCTGGGGTAGAGAGGCTGTTTCCAAATAGACCCTCCGCATCCTTCCCTCCAAGAACTTCCCACCTTGCTCTTGGGTAGACTCGAACTTACAACCTCTTGGTTGGAAGTGGAGGTTGAAATTAGACAAAAAGATGGAAAATAAGAAATGAAGAGAAGCATTTTAGTCCTTGATCTCTCATGGAAGACGAAGACTAACATCTTAATACAGCATGCTCAATTCACATAGGAGGAATATGCGGCTCAAACTCAACTAAATTCGATTTTCTGGTAAGCCATCTATATTACAAAACGAAAACAACAAGGACGAAAAAATAATATGCCTGAAACTTCACAAACAGATATCCCAAATATCCTTATGTTACTTACATGCTGCTATACAGGACCATCTATCTGGCTCAATATGAGAACTCGCGACCTCGAAGTAAAATATATTTCTTAACTCAGACGGCAATGTCCTAGGCACAAGCCTACGACAATCTATCATATACTCTACAATATTTAAACAAATCAGTTTACACATTTACTGAAAAGGATGTGAGGCCTGATTTATGCATTTTGTTACATGTTGAATCGGAAATAAATGGAGTAAACAGGCTGAGGCCGTTAGGCAACCTGATATCAGTGGCGGAGGCAGGATCTCCACGAAGGGGGTTCAATTTTTTTTTTTGTAGCTAGTGGGAATTGAACCACGACCTTATGTAGATTTTGAACCACCTTAACCACTAAACTACACTTTTGGATTGTGTTAAGGGTGTTCAAAACTTAATATATAGAGATAAAAAATAGATTTTGCCTTATATATATAGTGTAATTTTTCGGCGAACACCCTTGCGCCCCCTAAATCCGCCCCTGCCTGATATATATATATATAGATATAGACTACTAAATCAACTGGAAATCTAAATGATAAAGAGTAATTTGAACGAAACGGTAATAAGGTTACCTGGCTCTCCTCGATCTGTTTGTAGTACCTTTCCCAAAGGGCTTTATCCATCTTCTTTGTGCCCGCTGGGCAATAATCTTCCTCTGAATCATAGTCACTATAAATAAGCGTTTTTAGCGGACTGGACGTATCATCATCAACCTTTTCTTCATCAGTGAAACTCATGCTATCGTCAATGGAAGTTTCGGTACCGATCTTCTCACCTCCTTCATCGATCTTATGATTCTTTTGCGGCGGGGACTCCGTTTCCTCTGCTATTGACAACGGCACGTTCTGTATCACTGAGCTCGACGATGGCTGCGACGGCGAAGGCAGTGCACGATTCATGTCGAACTGATTTGAATGAAAAACCGGCTACAATCGCCCGAATCTTGGATCACAAAGCTACCGCATTGACAAATATATTCTCATGGTTGGAATAGATTTAAAATAGTCCCTTAAATATATTTTTGAGCAATTTGATCCTTAAATGTGGCATCCGTCAAATATTTAAAAAAACTCTGTGATACATTTTTAACGGAAACTCTAAAAATAAAAGATTTAACCAGACACTAAGAAAGTTTTTAATCCAGAAACAGCAATTGAAAAAATACATTAGATACCAAAAACAGCAGGATTTTTTATTTACATGACAAGAGCAATTTATTCCTTCTCAGGATCCGAGGTCCTCTGATAGATCGAAAAGAGCAAAGTTTTTAATAGGAGGGGATTTCAATAGCCATATTGGGACAGCATCCGGGGGTTATTATGACGTGCATGTAGGCTTTGATTTTGGAATTAGGAACGGACGAGGCTTTGGTCACGCCCAACTCTAGTCCTAAAAAGAATAAGTGGTCGCTGCAAATATAATCCGGTCTAAAAGTTCATAATCGAATCTCACTGAGAATTAAGGCTTAGCTACAACTGTTCAAAATCACTAAAAAGGCAAGCTCGAATAGTTTCTAAGTTATAAATATTAAGATTCTTATGTTTAATTAATTAACTAACAAATTAAAATAGTGAATTAACAACTAGAGATAATAAGGGTTGGAGACAAGATTAAGGAGGTCTAGAATTATGATTTCCCCAAATGTCGGAATCTTTCCCGCTACGTCTTCTATAAATTCGCCTAATTATTCTCTACCTATTGTGAGCACTCGACTTATTGTAATTCTCTCTCGAGCAACTGCAATAATGTACTAGTCATATTCTCTCAAATTAAGCTAGCTCACACTTTTTCACCGCTCGCTATGATTACGTCAAAGCTTCATTATCTCTAATCCCGCTTTTAAACCCGCTATATTGATCTCTCATAAACGTTAGGAATGACGTTCAACAATCACCTAAATATATATATATGTACTCTTTTTCAAGCAATACATAATAAAATAGGCACCGTTAATTGAGAACTTTTCAATTAACTAAAATAAGCACGTAGTTGAGCAAATAGAAAAATTCAAAGACTCAGTTATATCAAAATGTATCAAGAATTCATCGTACAAAAGGTTACATCAAAACCCTAGATAACAGAATTAGCTACTCATAAAAGTATATAAAACAACCATACTAAAATTCATAACCAATAATAGAAATAGGAAGAAGAAAGTGAAAAACTCGTAGAAGAATTCTCTGCCTTGCTCCTTGTGTGTTCTTGCCTCCTTAGGTCCAATCCTTTCTTGGGTCGAATCTCCTCCTAAGTGAGTTTAAGGACTATTTATATGTGATAGGGTTTGCATGGGGCGAAATAATACAAGCCCACTTCGGAACAGTCTTTTTAGGTTAGCTCGTTCACTCTCTCGTGCGTACGCGAGAGTGAACGAGCGAAGTTCTTCTATTTTTCTTTTCCTTCTAGGTCTCTCATGCACTTCCATATCTTTTCGCTATAATCCGCTATTTTTCTTTTCAATCTCCCCTCAGATAGCTCGTTCACTCTCTCTGTGCACGCGAGAGTGAACGAGCAAAGTTTTTTATTTTGTCTTTTGGTGCCGAATCAACTTTGCTCATCTTTCACCCAGCTCGCTCCTGCATATAAGAATGTACATAATGAGCATAATTCACTAAAAAAACTCATGTAACCTCCCGCATTCATACAATCTATAAGATGAAAGTGCACCCAATAATATGCATTTTTCATCATTTATCACTTCGCTGCTGGATTTTGCATTGATTTGATGATACCTAACTTGAGTTTTCCGAAGAAGCAAGAGCACTTGCTTACTTTCCAGATTTCGGCTGCCAAGACCCAGATTGTCACGACCCAAATTTTCCTCTGTAGGATGTCGTAACGGCATCTAGTCTCTAAGACTAGGTAAGCCTAACAAACATACGGAATAACTGAATAAATAATTAAACCTCAAACTTAGCAACTATATAAAACAAACTTTGTAACTCAACATATACAACTCCCGAGACTCGGTGAAATACAAGTCACAAGCTCTACATAAAATTACTAGATAATCTTATACATCAATGTCTATATATGAAAAGATAATGAATAAAGAGATCTAGAGAGGGGGGACTCTGAGGCCTGCGGACATCGGCAGGTATACCTTGAAGTCTCCGCAATAGAATCCTAGCTAATGCCTAGGCTGATAGGAAATGTCTGGATCTGCACAAAAAGATGTACAAAAGAATAGAATGAGTACACCCCAACGGTACCCAGTAAGTGCCAAGCCTAACCCCGGTAGAGTAGTGACGAAGTTAGGTCAGTGCCCTATGGGAAGTAACTAAGAAAACTGAACAAGTGTAAGGCAGTATAATACTGGCAGTAATGAAATTGAAACAACAATAGCATGTCAAGGTTAGCTACACAGAACTAAAGCAATTAATACAACACGGAGAAAACAATTAAAAATATGCGAAGGAAACACCAACCAAAGACAAATGCAAAAGAGGATAAATGCCAACAAGAATCACTACTGAGGTACCGTCTCGTAGTCTCACATCACAAGAATAAGTCATAATCTTTCTTTATATCACTGCATGAGCTTTTACATTTTGTTTTTAAAATTATTTTCCCAAAATAGCATCCCGCGTTTCAGTCCACCTTATCACACCGCATGACTTCTAGTAGTTACCCTACCAGACACGCGTATCAAGCCCACATTATCTTATTGCATGCATTTTAACCCCAAAATCTTATATCACCGCATGCGTATCAATATCACAACGTATCACAAATCGTACCTCAAGTTCCCAATATCACAGCTTGCCATAGAAATCAAACAATAACTCAGTATTTTCATAATAAAGAGCCCATGGCTCAACCACAAAGTACACAAGAGTCTCAACAATAACAAACCGGAATGAACAACTCATCAGAATGGTGTTTCCCAACTTAACATTTTGCCTCAATGTGAATCATAGCCTTTATATCTCAATACCAATTTCAACAACAAAATATTCCATGATTTAACAACTTCCAATAAAGAGTTCAACAATTAAGTAATGAATACAGAATAAAGGAAACAAGAACTTCAACTAAACATGTAGGGCAATTAACATGTACTAGTAGGTCTTTCCCTCGATTATCCAACTCCGAACGGCTCGAATCTAACCAAAACAACTTTGTATTATAAATATAAACTATTGGATACGATCTTTACGAAGAATTAAAAAATCAACTCAAAAAGTAAACCCGGGCCTGCGTCTCGGAACCCGACCAAAATTACAAAAAACTAAACACTTATTCAATAACGAGTCCAACCATATAAGAATTACTCAAATCCGACCTCAAATCGCCTTTCGAATCCCCAAATTTTATCCTAAGAAGTTTCACAAATTTTTCTCAAATTTTCAACTCCATAATACTAATTTAATGATGAAAGCAATAATAGATTCGTGTAATTTAACCAAAATCAAGTTAGGAAGTCTTACCCCAATGATCTATTTGAAAAACCTTCGAAAAATCGCCTCCCACCGAGCTCTCTAAGTCCAAAAATGGATTATGAAGATTAACCCTCGAACAAGACCTTTCTGCCCAGCGATCCTCACTTCTACTGGCCTAGGGTTGCACCTGTGAAAAATCCATCGCAGGTGCGGATTCCACTTAACTCCCGAATTTTCGCTTCTGCGGACCATGGCTCGCACTTGCGAGCCCGCTTCTGCGGATAAGGAGATCGCACCTGCGGTCCTGCCCAAAGCCTCCTCCTCCAATTCCGCTTCTGCGCAAGCTGGTCCGTGCCTACGTAGGGCATCTGCGAGCCCAGCCCTAGGCTCTCCTTTTCGCTTCTGCGCTTCACCTTTCGCACCCAAAATTCCGCACCTGCGGTCAATCCCTTCGCAGGTGCGATGACACCAGCAAGCTTGGGACTTCAACAATTAAGCTAAGTCCAAAATTGGTCTGAATTTAATCTGAACCACACTTGGGGCCCCCGGGACCCCTTATGAATATACCAACAAGTTCCAAAATACATAATGGACCTACTCGAGTCCAAAACTCATCAAACAATATCGATTCTATGAATCGCAACCCAAATTCAAGCCTATGAACTATGAACTTCCGAAATCCGAAACCAATGCTGATTCATACCAAAACAACTCCGATTGACTTCAAATTTTGCACCCAAGTTGTAAATGACATTACGGAGCTATTCCAACTTTTGAAATCGGGATCCAACCCCGATATCAATAAAGCTAACTCCAGGTCAAACTTTCCAAATCTTCCAAACCTTAATTTTTTTTAGCGTTCACCCATTCATGCCGAAACGACCTGAGGGCCTCTAAATCCATATCCGGACATGTTTCTAAGTCTAAAATCACCATACTGAGCTATTGGAACCATCAAAACTCTATTCTGGAGTCGTCTATACTGAAGTCAAACTATGGTCAACTCCTTCAACTTAAACATCTAACTTAGGGATTATGTGTCCCATTTCACTCAGGAACTCACCCGAAACCAAAACCAAAACCAAATACCCCGATAAGTCACATAACCACAATATAACACTGTTGAGGCAAGGAATAGGGGATCGAGGCTAAAATATTCAAAATAACTGGCCGGATCATTACACATATTGACTACCTACTCTTCACGAGATGTAATAAAGGTTTGTGCATGGACTGCAAGATCATCACGAGTGAGAATATCACGTCCAAGCATAGGCTCCTGGTCATAGATTTGGAGATTATGAGGAAGCGAAGAAAGAGGGTTGTGTATGATTTACCTAAGAACAAATGGGGAGCTTTGACTAAAGACATAGCCCATGAGTTGGGAGATAAGTTGCTGGCTATGGGGACATGGATGAGTAGCAGGGACGCGAGTGGTATGTGGATAATGACTGCGAATTGCATTAGGGAGGCTTCTAGGGAGGTATTGGGGGTCTCGAAGGGCCCCTCTGAGGGTTGCAAGAGGACTGGTGGTGTAGCATTGAGGTCCAAGATAAAGTAGAAGCCAAGAAAACATCATATGAAGTTTTTGGAGAGCGGGGACAAGGAGGAGAAGAGGACGAACAAGGAGCGATATAAAGTGGCTAAGAAGGACGCGAAGTTAGCAGTAACAACGGCTAAGACTGGCGCGTTTGAACACATGTATGAAGAACTTGGAGGCAAGGGAGGGGATAATAAGCTGTACTGGCTAGCCAAGGTGCATGGAAGGAAGGCCCGTGATCTAGACCAAGTAAATTCGAGTACAAATTCTTCATACCTTTTAAATTAAAATTTACATATATTTGTGAACCTCATGAAAAGTACTACAAATCAATATGGCTAATGATTCAAAATATTTAAAATAAGTTTGAGAAAATTGTAGTTAAACAGAGAAAATTGTAGTTAAACAAAAAACTATTTGGCTTCTCAAATAGTAATATTTCCACAAAAAATTGGTTGGAGGGAGTAGTATATTATTTGATCTATTGCATTGTTATTATAGCTCTTATATGACTTGAAAGTGTGTAAGTTTTAATTAGTTGGATAAGAAATTTGTCATTCACATCGCAAAACTATTGTGGAAATATTAGGGAATCTATCAGTTATGTTCATTTATAAGTATCTCATTATAAAAATTGGCCAATTCATAAAATATTACTAATATTGTCCAAATATTACTAATATTAGTCAATTAACTATTTGTAGTAAAAAAAAAGTCAAATTTTTACTTTCTTTTGAGTGGTGTTATTAGGTTAGATTGGGTACATCTTAAGGAGCTTGAATCTCAGTTTTGGAATGATTTGGTGAAGTTTTGAGGTGGTTTGAATTGAAAATTTGAAGTAAAAACTAAACATGAAAAAATGATATGTGTATCATTTGTGTATCATATTTGTATCAACTATGTATCACATGTATATCCAAGTATACCTGTGTGTGAAATACATACGTGGTACATGTTTGATACATGTGTCACAGAAGAATTTTTTGAACTCAATTTAATTACGAATTTTGATACAAAACCAGTCCAAATCATCTCTAATCTTCCTCAAATCTTGTATATTGACTTATCTATATGTTTTCAATGAATTTCAACTATACCCATTGAAAAAGTTCCTTTTTTGCTTAGATTTTTGGAATATTATATTTTTATTTATTTTTTTGTATATATATATATATATATATATTATATTTTATCACCTTATTTGCTACCTTATCCATGAAATTTCCTTTCCATATTACATCTAATGTTGCTAATCACGCTTAAAAATATAGAAGGAGATTTTTGCACGTGATTCTTTGAGAAAAAGAACCTCATTTATTTGATTTTTTAATTTTTATATGTATTTGGCTAGTTTTGGGAAATCTATGACTAATGGCTAGAGGTTGGTAAGTTGAGACTTATTTGGGACATTTGTGTAAGTTTCCGGAAATATTACTCTCTTTTTATCTAAAGTTGCATTTGAAGTTTTTATAGTCAACATGGACAAAAGGAATTAATGAAACTGCAAAAGTTAAAAAGGAAATCGTAGAATATTTGCTGCAGATTAAGGAATTAATGAAACATCAAAAGCTAAAGTTGCTGCATGTTGCATGCTGAAAAATGGAAAGTATATATTTGTATTACTATGTACTACTCCTACTGGTTTGGACTGTTGCTCCTTTAATAATAATAATAATAATAATAATAATTAAAAAAAAAAAAAAAACCCCGAGGAAATGAGTCTTTCGATTAGGATTTAAGTTATATACTTTTATACTGTAAAGATTTTTACACGGGATATAATTTAATTTGTTATAAGTTGTAATAGATTACTTATCATATTAAAGAGTTTCAATTGTCTCTGTCTATTAACTACATAGTTGCGTAATTATCTTTTTAATTATCTAATTATTTAAACTACGTCGTTAGCACTTTTGCTAAAATAGTATATTTGTGTTAATAAATTCATTAAACATATCAAATTTTATATTTAGAACCCAGGTATTACCACTTGAAATCGTCGTTCTAAATTCTAGAATCCATAAAGTTGAAATCTTGGCTCCGCCTTTGAATGCCTATATATATTACACACAAAAAAATCACGTCACTTATTATATATTTACATATAATTCCTTGGTAAAAATTAATTATTAATTTTCTAAAGATGGCAACTAACCCGCTTTATTATTTAATATTTGGATTTTGGTTATACACATTGACTGTGTAAAGATTTTTTTCTACATTTTCATTTTTGTTTAACTTATGATGATAGGTTAGTTACCATTTTTATCAGGCTATCAATTTTCTCATAAAGATTTACCTATAAATATTTCATACGATTTGATTATGTAAATTTTTACATTGTTAGTGTATTTAACTTAAGTTATTTTTCATTTTCTTTTTGTATCTTTTACATAATCTATCTCTACAAAATGACAAAATAGCTATAAAAAAAGGTACTCCTCTGCTATTGATTTCTTTTGCACCAAGATTTCTTATGCCAATTCTTATATGAATTCACTAATTCCAAAATTACCCTTCATTGTTTATCCAATAAAACAGTACGTAACACTTGTACATGCACAGATATACATACCCAATACACACAGCGGTACACAGCCACAGGTAGCAACAACCCATCATTTTTATACTATTGTTAAAGGTGGCAAGTGGGCCGGTCCAGGACCAGGACCGCGGCCCATGTGGGCCTGGGCCTAAACGGTCCTAGCCCATTTAAGACGGGGACCGTGTATATGTGGGCCTATAGGTGGGCTGGTGTTAGATGTTTGCCATAATTTTCTTATCATATTTGATTTTCCTATTTGTTGAAGGAAAAGACAATATAATTACCTTAATTGGGTTTTCCTTTTTGTAGAAGGAAATTATAGTTCTCCTATACTTGGCTAGTCCTTTTTCTTGTAGGAAAATGTTTGGACTTCTATAAATTGAGGAACCTTCCTTCTCATTCAGCAACATCCACAATGTAGTCATATGGTTTGAGAGTCGTATTTAGGGGGAAAAATTTACGGGACAGGTGTTAGTGTGTCACTTGTGTTTGCCTCTTCGTGAGGTTGTTCTCTCGATATTTTGTACTCTTTTTTATTTTATTATAGTGGATTGCTCATCTCCGTTGTAGACGTAGGTCAGTTGACCGAACCACGTTAAATGTTTGTGTCTCTTTTGGTAGATTTCTCTTTTGCTATGCAGTTTATCGTCGTTCAAGATTTGCTTTGCTAGCTCCCGCATGACATCTGATTTTTCGGTCCTAATAGCTGGTTCCAGTGAAGAAGCCTGCGAGATTGGGACCGTTTGGGCCTGGAATCGGTTCCTAAGTGGGCCGGTTCAACCGGTCCTAAACGGGCCCAAACTGGCCCAACGGTTATTTTTTTTTAAAAAAAAATCCAAAAATTTTGTAACAGTTGCAACATTTAAAAAATGGTCGTTGTCCTGCAAAAATAGCCGTTTGGGCATTTGTAAAATTGTCATTTAACCCCCAACTTTGTTTTAACTCCAAACTTTTTATAATTATACTTTTTCCCTATTTTCAACTATAAATACCCTCTCATTCTTTCATTTTTCTCACAAAATCATCAATCTCTCTCTAATTTTTTTCTATAGTTGGTTACTTTATTGTTGCAATTTGTGTGAAAAATTGTGAAGTTGATGAATTGAAATATTCAAGTCTTCAACGATAATTAATTTTCAACAAGTTGTTCGTCAATTCGGTAAACTCGTTCCAACTCTTAAGTTTTAATATTATAGTTTAGTTTGTTTTCTTTACTTTTTTATATTGTTTAATTAATTAAGATGGATTTTTCGTTAAAAAAATATTTAGTAAAAATAAGGAAAAATCCAAGAGTGGTGAATCTAGTGGCCAATCTATTCCTCCTCAATTCCCCGGACTCCCCTACCCAAACCCCATACCCGCCCCTCCACCTGCTCCTATTCATGATTGTGATAATACTTTATTATAATTTACTAATAGTCAATATATGCATAATGTTGGTGGCGGTGAACACTTAGATGATGAATATATGAATGCTCTTTATGGTAATCCAACTATTGATGAAGATAATGAGGAGGAAATAGATTTTGATGAAACGCAATCGGATGACGATACACCCACTAGTCATGTTGTTGAAGTTAACCCAACTAATCCAAATGATGCCCCGTCTGACCCCCCGATTATTACCCCTACTTTTTCTAGACAATGTTCTAAACGGGCCGAAATATCTCTTGTTTGGCCATTTTTTATTCAAATAAGAGAAAAGAATAAGGCTAAGTGTAAAACTTGTGGCAAAGAGTTAGCTTTTAACTGTGTTACTTGGGGGGAGGGGGAGAGGGGGAGTTTGAGGAGACAAATAATGATACACCCTCAAGATAAAGTTAAATATCTTCATATGAAAGCTTCGGCCGAGGGGACAAGTATACCTAATCAGGCTGATCCTAGTACCGGGTGTACCTAGTCAGGTTGACCCTAGTACCGGGTTAAATCAATTTCAACCGAGAATTAACACTGTTACCGGTGATATTTTATATTATGATTCAAAAAAAGATAGGGAAGAATTGGCAAAAATGGTTACTGACTTACTGTTATGTGCTTACACTACAATTTTCCTTCTAACCCTCACTTTGTGCATTATATTAGAACTTTTTTTAATCCTATTTATAAAGGATGGCCTCGCACAGCCGTAAAGAGCGATATTTATAAATACAAATATGAATATGAACAATATTTGCACTATTTATTTACTCATATTAATTATCGTGTTGCTATTACTACTGATATTGGTAGAAGTGATAATGACTGTGATTATCTTACTATAGCAGTCATTAGATTAATGAGGATTGGATAATGCAAAAGCGCATTATAGCTTATAGAATAATTAATTCACGTCACACATGGCAGTTTATTTCTAGCACGATTACAGATATTTGTAGATATTTTTGCATTAGTGATAAGATAATGTCAATTTCAATGGATAATGCTACTAGTAACACTAATGTTGTAGCCTTGCTTACCACTACACTAAATCCTGCATTTAGTAATATTTTTCATGTTAGATGTATTTGTCATATTTACCATTTAATTGTGGGTGATAGTATGAGAATTTTAAATGTTGAAATTGAAAAGGTTAAAAATGCTCTTCACTGACTTTTTTATTCAAACCGTAGAAGTAGACTTAGAGAATATTTTAAAAGATTCGATGAATTTCGCCTAAGAGAAAGAAAGGTTCCTAAACCTTGCCCAACTAGATGGAATTACATGTATGAAAGTTTAGTTGTTACATATGAATATAGAAACCCAATAAACTCAACGTTTAATGCGCATGTAAGTGATGATGATGAGCACCTTACAAATGCGGATTGGGCTAATGTTAAAGTACTTGTAGATTTTTAAATTTTTTTTATATTGCTACAAATGAATTTTCTGGGCAATATTATCCTACTATTTCTAACTGTTTAGTTTATCTTGCAGAACTTGCAAATTTGTTTGTTTATTTTTCAGAGAGTGGAGAAAATTTATGAACAAGCTATTGATTCTATAAGAAAGAAATTTAAAAAATATTTTTGTCCTATTCCCCCTATTTATGGTGTTGCTGCCTTGTTAAATCCTACTATGAAATTAGGAGGTCCTCAATATTGGTATCAATCTATTTACCATGGTTTAGCACTTGAAAATGAGGAGTTGTCTGGTCTTTCGGCCGCACAAGCCTTAATTATAATGCTAGACCAAATGTTCCAACTCCTTCTTCTTCTAGTTCTCAATCATCTAAAAGAACTGCGGGAGTAAGAGCACTTACTACTTGGGCCGAGTTCAGGGGTTCTCAAAGTTCTAGTACTAGTAATTGTTCACAACTAAATAAGCTTGAAGTTTATTTGTCACAAGGAATTGAGGAAGTGAATCCCGACGACTCCTTTAATATTTTGGAATGGTGGAAGGACAAAGAAAAACACTTTTCGATTCTTTCAAGGATGGCCCGAGACATTTTAACCATTCAATCTTCAACAGTGGCATCAGAGAGCGCTTTCAGTCAAGCAAGACTTCAACTTGGTGATTATAGAGCGTCTATGAGGGAGAGCTCGGAAAAATCAGTACTTTTCAGAGATTGGATCCATTCGGAACGAAGAAATTTTGGCTTGCTGAATCACAACCAGAGGTAGACGAAGCTTACGAAGAAATGCTAGCTGAACTTGCGAAGGATGCAGCTTCGCCCGAAAGCGGTGATGAGCAAGCTTCTTTTCCGCCACCACCAATTGAAATTCCTCCGAACCTTGGATGATTTATGAAATTTGTAAGAGATACCATGTAAAATTAATATGTAACTTGTATTTTGGCACATCTTGATTAGTTTCTTTTTCTTCTCAATAGTGGTATTAACATCTTGTTGTGCTCATTCCATGGGGGGAGGAAGACTAAGAAAGATATTACCATATTTTGTTAATGCTATAATAAAAAATTATAATGCATTGCTTTGAATATATCTTTACAATATTTTTAAATTTGAATATCTCTTTACAATATTTTTATAATTATAATTAATTCACAATTCTATAATATAGCTTTTACAAGGAATTGCCTTAACAAATTTTAAAAAAATAAAAATTGAAAATTAATCGTTGGGCCCACAAAGCCCGGGACCATTAGTTTGTGGTCCCGGTCAGGTTCCTCCCATAAGCCCACGAAGCCTGGGCCCATTTAGGACCAGCCCACGAAGCTCGGACCCACTTAGGACTGACCCCCGAGGGCGGTTTAGGCCCGGGCCCGACCCAGAATACAGCCTTAACTACTGTAATCTTGTTCTCCGTGTGAGCTACTAAGTTTAGACACAAAAAAATGATTATTTTGCCATCGAATATGGGTAAGGAAGATTTTTCTTTTTATACTCACAGCCTTTGAAAGCTTAGTAGCTTTTATGGAGAAAATTTACAGGTATTTAGGCCAAGACCCCCCCCCCCCCTCCCACCCCAAAATAGTAGGTGTTTTTTAACAAATAAAAGACACACACACATATATATATATAATACTATATATTTTCTTGTATTATCTGAAACTTAGTTTTTGCTGCCAATACATGAAATTTTCTCTCTATGTATCGCATTTGAAACATTAACCAGGAAACAAAGATGAAGAGATTGGGTTTGGGTATGGTTAAGGATCTTTGAATTTCCCTTTTGGATGGTATTTCAATATTTTTTTTTTTTTGGTTCTATTTGCCTTTTAGGGTTGCCGCTTTTTGCAAATGAGAGTTTTTTTTTAATGTACGTGAGGTTCAACTTGCCACATGAAATTTTCTCTGAGTTAGGCATTTTGAACATTTTATATTGTATGATTGTATTAATACAGTGGATTAGAAATGTATTCACTTTTGGAAAAAATAGAAGGCTAACATAATGGAAAAATTATTAAGAAGTACTACTAAAATTAAGATTGTTTTATCTAGCCTTATTAACTTGTTGCATCTATTGACTACACGTCTAGGGTATATAATTTGTAACTAATGGCAAATCTTTTACATTGGTCTAATGTTAATATTTTTGGATGTTTCAGATCGAGTTTAGTTGGGTGGGCAAAATTGCCTTCTAAAGGTGGATAATCAAGGACATTGTTGTATGTTTCACTCATTCTTTATCCCTTTTACTCAGTTCAAATATGATTGTTATGTGTTTGTCTTACTCTTTGAAATTCATGAAAAATAATCTTTTTATTGATAGGTTGTTGTTGGGCTTCCGGCGCAACAGTAGCTATTACTGCGGTGCATGCTCGTAAAAATGGGGAGATAATTCCCCTTCAAAGCAACATTTATTAGATTGCATGTATAATAATAACTGATACGATATATGTTTTGATTCTGTGCAAAAGCGTCTCAATAAAACTCGTGGCCTAAAGTCAAATTTTAATAAGGGACCTTAATTTTTTTTCTTTTATGTTTATAGTATAGTTATCTTGCAGTATATAGTATTAATATTACATTAGTTTCTTTTCTTTTCTTTCTTTCTTTCTTTCTTTTTGCATGTTATATATTTATCTTGTAAAATATACTATTAATATTCACATTGGTAAAAAAAAAAATTTAAATTAATAAGAAGTTAGTCACGTATTTACAATTTATTATCTTGAATCTTATTGTAAAAAGCGTTATTTATCAATATGAAGATTTGAGTATCTTAATTCAAAGTTCTAAAATATTTCTAGTGTTGAAAAATATATAGTCTTTCTCTCCATTTTTACAAGGATTTTGTATTTTTTTCCCCTTTTTTTATGAACTTTAATATTTTTTAAGTGAAAATAAAATAATAAATCCACAATTAAAAATATTTTTGGGGTTCCAAAATTTAGGAGACCTAAGGCAAAGATTTTACTAACCTCCCCTTTGAGCCACCCTTGATTGTGCGTTGTGTTTTTTGTTTAAAAATAAAATTACAGAAAGTATACATGACCCCCCAAGCTAGAAATTGAAGCTACAAAGAAACTGATCAAAGAAGGTCAAAAAGAAGCTATGCATGCAATGTTAATTGTTGGGCATGGTGTAGAAGATGGCTTGGAGTTCTGTTTGGTGAAAAATATTTGGGGGAAAGGAATGGGGCCACAAGGTTATGCGAAGATTGAACGTGGTATGTATGCTTTCTAGATTATCTTGTAGACAATTAAAATTTGATTAAATTTAAATCCATAAAAAAATGGATTTTATCTCAAAATTAAATATATATATTAGTCCAAATAAATATTATGGACTAGTATAATTGGTTTAATTATTTAAATCTAATCAAATTGATTTAAATAAATGTCATATAATATTGGACTAGCCCATTAGTTGGCCTTCCATCAAATAGGTCGGACTATGAGCCTCAAGCCCAATAGTCCACTAGGGTTTTCTTGGATGTTACTCCACCCTAAACCTATATAAAGAGGTCAAAGGAGAAAGCTAGAACAACAATGAATTAAGCAGAAAGAAAGGTTAAAGAAGCTCTGAAGAATGACATCAATTACTCTGAATCATGCACTGAGTAAAGCTCCTTTCAAGTCATTCACTGCCTCAATGCATAGACATATATCCTACCATTACACGATACTGTGTGATAGCAATGCACGAATCGTCATAACAATCAATGGCAAATCTCAAAACCTTAGATAATACTGATACTGAGCTGAAACAGCAGAACGACCTTCCACAAGGCGATGACAATAGCCCAATCAAGTACGCAGAGAGAAACATCCTGCACCACATCTGTAGTACCATTACAAATCCTCGATTCCCAATTTATAACAAGCACTTCACGTAACATAAGATTGAATAGGAAGGAAATGAAGGCACAAGCCTCAAAGGAATCAAATTGCACAATGAGGAATCAAGAAGGAAAGTGCTCCTAACAACCCTATAGCCTCTCGAAGATAATTACAGACGTCTTTGTACCGATCTGCAAGATTCTACTAGACTCACTCATGACTCGTGAGACCTAAATGAACCTAGTGCTCTGATACCATGTTGTCATGACCTAAAATTCATTAAAGGTCGTGATGGCGCCGGACACCACTATCAGGCAAGCCAACACTAAGTAATTAATTAAATCCTCATTTTAATATTATCGAAATCATAAATTTCCTTCAATTTAACTAGTAAACAGATGAACTTTACAGAATAATTAATAATATTTTCCTATTTCAATACTAAATATCCCATAATCATCCTAGAACCCGTTGTCACAAGTGCATGAGCATTTACTAGGAATTTAGAATACAATACAAGAACCGTTCGGAATACAAATTTCGACAGAAAAGAATATACAAGTACTCTGAAGGAGACTCTGCTGGCTGCGGATCGTCTCATAAGATGCAGCTCACCTAAATCCTCGTATCAACCGCGCCGCTGCGCCCATAATGCCACTGAACACACATGTGCCTGTACAACAAAATGTACAAAAAGTGTAGTATGAGTACGAAAATAATGCGTACCCAGTAAGTATCCAGTCTAACCTCGAAGAAGTAGTGACGAGAGGTCGACTCTGACACTTACTAGTGGTCCAATAATATGATAATATGAAATTCTAATTAAGCAGGATATACAACAATAAGACTCAGAACAAGAAATAACTTAACAGGTCTTCCCCATTTCAAGAACTTAAATCACTTCCTTCCTTTAAAAATATGAT
Source organism: Nicotiana sylvestris (assembly GCF_000393655.2). Classification (NCBI taxonomy): domain Eukaryota; kingdom Viridiplantae; phylum Streptophyta; class Magnoliopsida; order Solanales; family Solanaceae; genus Nicotiana; species Nicotiana sylvestris. The sequence continues at coordinate 192,779,157 of NC_091065.1, read as the reverse complement.
CACACAAACACTGAATTTATACAAATTATAAAAGGGACTTCTAGTTCTATCATCAGACATGAATTCCATCGAGGACGTTCGGCCCGATCCAACATAAAAATTAAACTGTGCACTGCCGAGGATCGAACGGCGCGAACCATAGATGCATCTATTACCCCTCTCACGAATCATACATGCAACGCGGTCAAATACAAATTTAAGGAATAACTATGTTTGCATATCATACTTGCGATGCGAGCACACATAAATTTCTTAAGTTATTATAGTATTCTTCCATTCTTTTCAAAATACGAAGTTCAAATGAAAACTTTTAATATCCCAACTTTTCCTCAATTTCAACTCCTTTCAAAACATATAATAAGAAAACTCAATCTCCCTCCCTCTCGAGGCAAACAATAAACATAAATCAATAATAATATCAACAAGGCATGATGTAAGCCTCAAACTACCCGGACATAGGCATAGCTAATAGCTACGTACGGACTCTCGTCACCTCGTGCGTACGTAGCCTCCCATAAATAGAAGCACATAATAATTTAGTTCACCTATGGGGTTAATTCCCTCTTACAAGGTTAGAAAGGAGACTTACCTCGCTCCGAAATTCCATCATCGGCTCCCAAGCCCTTCTGACAACTCAAACCGATGCCCAACGCTTTAAAACTAGTCAATAGATGAGCAAATCCATAAATATATACTCTAATATTCATTATAATCCTATTTACATCAATTTCCAACTTCGTTCGAAAAGTCGATAAAAGTCGCCCTCGGGACCACGTGCCCAAATTCCGAAATTTTTTGAAGATAAAGAACATCACGAACTCAAATATATAATTTATTCTCAATATCTCATGCCCAAATTCGTAGTCAAAATCCAAAATACCAATTTTTAGGTTTCTACCAAAACCCAAATTTCCACTAATTTTCCATGAACTTCCATGTTAAAATCTATATATAATCCAAGTATTTAACTTGCAATAGGTGGGAATCACTTACTCAAGTAGATGATGAAGATGAAGCTCAAAGATCACTCCAAGTTCGTCTGCCATGGAGGAAATGAGATGAAATGAGCCAAATACATTTTTGCAAACGTATACACCGCTAGGCAACCCTTCTTCGCGTTCGCGGGCCTCCCATCGCGTTCACGATGAACAAAATTCTCAAAAGCCATTTCCAAGCTCTTCTCAGACAGCCTCTAGTATAATGACCACAAATTTTTATACAAAACTCCAAATGACAAATGGTTTAACTTTCTGACAACTAAACTTTTATGTTTTGGTCATCTCCCAATTCCTTATAGATTTCGATATATAAGTTTTCAAAGTCAGCCATGTGCAACACAAATTTCTTCGTCATCTTCCCAGACAGCATGTAGTGTACCAGCCATAACGTTTTGTACACAAATCCAAATGCTAAATGGTTTACTTTTCTGAAAACTAGACACAAAGGACTACAACTTTTATTGTTGGACCACCTCCAAATTCCTTAGATTGCGAGATATGAGCCTCCGAAGTTAAACCTGTGCAACAAAAATTTTCTTCTTCGCGAACGCGAAGAACAAAATCTCAGAAGCCAAATCCTTCTTCGCGAACGTGAAGAACAACACCAGGCATCAGTAAATCAGCATCCAAAGTAACCCAAAATGATCCGAAATATACCCGAGGCCCCTGTGACCCCGTCCAATCATACCAACCTATCCCAAAATATGACACGAACTTGCGTGTGGCCTCAAATCACATCAAACAACATTGAAATCATGAATCACATCCCAATTCAAGCTTAATGAATTTCAAATTTCCACATTCGATTCCGAAACCTATCAAATCACGTCCGATTGAACTCAAATTTTGCACACAAGTCACATTTGACATTAGGACTTACTCCAACTTCCGGAATCGGAATCCGACCCTGATATTAAAAAGTTCACTCCTGGTCAAACTTCTCAAAACCTTCAAATTCTAACTTTCGCCAAACGACTCCAAAATTACCTACGGACCTCCAAATCCACTTCTGGACGCACTCCTAATACCAGAATCACCATACGGAGCTATTCTCAAACTCGGAATCCCAAACGAACATCAATAACATTGAAATGCACTTCAACCCAAATTTATGAAATTCTACCAAAATGTTAACTTCCAGAATAGGCGTCGAAATGCTCCTGGGTCATTCAAAACCCGATCCGAACATACGCCCAAGTCCGAAATCATCATACGAATTTGCAGGAACCTTCAAATTCCGATTCCGAGGTCGTTTACTCAAAAACTCAATCTTAGTCCATTCTTCCATCTTAAAGCTTCTGAAATAAGATTTTTCTTTCCAGATCAACTCCGAACTTCCCGAATTTCAATTCCGATCACGCGTACAAGTCATAATACCTGAAGTGGAGCTACTCATGGCCTTAAACCGTTAAACGACACGCTAGGGCTCAAAACGACCGGTTATGTCGTTACACTATCTAACAAAAAAATCAAGAGAACCCAAATATGAAGACCCAAATAGAAGAGACATTTGGCGATAAACTTGCGGGTGTTTGGAGGAATCATCATAAATGATTAAAGTTTGTCGTTCACAATACATAAATTATTCAGCCAGAACTGCTCCTGTATAAGGAGCATACATCTTCAAATAACAAAGATTCTGCTTATATGATTAAAACTATTTATATTTCTAAATTTACTAAATTTAGAAAGTTCTCTTTTCGACATCATTATTTGAAAAAAAAAATTAAGAAAAAGGTTGTCTTTGTACTGAATATGAGTTGGTTTAGAATTGAATCATTTGGCCAAAGTTCATCCTTGATGGCCACTGCCTATAAAGATTGAGACTGTTAGATAATCCATTGCCAATGCTAAAGCCTAGAGGTAAAAGACACATTTAAAAAGTGAATAATATATGGGAAAAAGCAACAGAATCGGCAGAAAAAATAGAAGTCCGACTAATTCCACGAGATATCTGTTACCTCCCACTAGTAACATGTACCAAGTAACTCTATCCACCAAGGCTTTGATAGATGGATAAAAATCACCTAGTATTTTTTACTTCCGCTAGGATTTGAACCTGAGACTTTAGGTACTCACCCACTTCATTGACCACTAGACCACACCCTTGGATGCTCGACTTCATCCAACTCTTGTTTATTCAAAAAATCCCAAGCATCTCAATAGCAAAACATAGAGCTAATTTACTAAAGATCAAAGAGCAAATGTCTCTTAAAAATCCCAAACATATTAGAGAGAGCATTAGAAGCTTACACCATAAGTGCGGTTACAGGAGGAGCATAAATACCTCTGTGACTGTTGTTATATTGCAATCATTATTTGGTATGAGAACAAAAGTGACTTACGCTAAAACTTAGGCAAAACATTTATAACAAATAACTTCCCTAAAAACAAGGAAAATTTGATCGTTCTCATTTGCACATATAACACAGATCTATACAAGTACTATATAAGAACCGTCATCATGCAATTAAAAAAACAAACAAACCTGGATTTCACCAGACTGACGTTTGTGACCAGTATCAAGTCCATGTGGGGCAGATAACGCTTTGAAGTGTTTTTCATCTTAATATGAAATGAGGCACCACCTTGATTGACAATGGCCACCGAAATCCTGATACGAAAGAGAATCATTTTAACCTAATATAAACAACTACAACTATCCAATTTACTTATTACCTCAGAAAAAGGGGCTTTTGTTTTTGGAACAAACGGCAGTGTTTTCTGACACCTCTAATCAGGCTTTTATTGCGATATGTTATGCTTTTTCCCCATTGCTAGTATGTTGATGGGTCGCGCGCCCGGCACACATGTTTTCGCCTGGGATGTCCATAACTCAAAGTAGGTGACCGTTCCTAACGGCCACCGCCCGACTAAACATACCCATCACCAGATTCATATGAGCTACTGAGGAGTAAGCAATGATCTTCTTAAGATCGATCTGCCTTAAAGTGTTCGAGATAGTATATATTATAGCAATCGCGCTTAAAGTATAAATAAAAGGAGTGCAACAAAGTGTCGCTTTGGGAAACATGGGCATTAAAAATCTTAAAAACCCGTAGGTTTCCAATTTTAAAGCAATTCCGGCCAAGATGACGGATCCTGCTGTAGGTGCCTCTACATGAGCTTCGGGTTACCAAATAAGAACCGGTACCATAGGCACTTTGACGGTGAAAGAGGCGAAAGAAGCAATCCATTGAACCTTTCTCAGCAATGAAAATGAATAAAACCAGCCATCATCCTCAAACTTTAATCGACTACCTTATTCTTTCCTATACGAATATGATCTTTATTCATAAGATTTATACTTCTGATAAACATTTAACAAATTGCTAAATTAGAAACTGGGAAGCTAGTTTTTAGCAATTAGAAATTCTTTTTCTTTATAGGCTAGGCAAAACTTTCATAAGGAACTGCATTTTAAGCAGAAAAACCAAGTCACAACTCACAAGCAACCATATCGAAATAGAAAGCCTCACAACGGGGGAAAGAAAAAAACATTTAACACTAAATACTCAATTTGAACTTTTTATGCTCACAGCTAGTGGTGACAAAATGGTTAAACGAAAGCTGTTGTGATATCAGATAAGTAGTAGGGGTCAATTTTTGTAATTAGAGAAAGTTGTAATTAGTCGGTTAAAAGGGTAGTTAACACTGTTCTATATAAAAACAGTGTACTCATATATGTTAGAGAGGCTATAATGAGAAATCTTCTTCTTCCTTCTCTCTAGAACCTTCCTCCATTGTAGAACATCTCATTGCATGTTTCAATTACTGAAGATTTACGTGTAAATTGACATGGTATCAGAGCAGCAAGACTGAGGACACTAGCTCCGATGAGAGGTTCCGGCGAGTCAGCTAAAGTTTGAAGAAATTCACCGGAGACGAAGCATAATTTCAGATCGCCATGGCAGGAAATGAGGCAACCTCACTCGAACACAATCATCCTCTATTTCTTCAAGCAGCAGATGCACCAGGTCTAGTTTAGTTCCAATTAAACTCGCAGGGCCAGAAAATTATGCTCTGTGGAGTACGGCAATGAAACTAGCACTTATGGGGAAAAGCAGACTTGGATTTGTAGATGGAACATGTGTTCAAAGTTCGTATAGAGGAGAATTAGTAGCACAATGGAAAAAATATGATGCGATTATAGTGTCGTGGATTGGAAGCACAGTCTCTAATGAATTGATGCTAAGCATAGTTTTTGCACCTAGTGCTAGGAAAGTATGGAGTGATTTTAAGGAGAAATTTGATAGATGTAGTTTAACTAGAATATATCATCTCTGGTAAGAGATTGCTAGGCTTACACAAGGCACTAATTCTGTGACTACTTACTATACAAAGTTGTCAGATCTATGGAGTGAATTAGATGTATTGGTACCTCTGCCTTCATGTGATTGTGAAGAATCAAGGCCTTCAATAGAACATCTGAGAAATCAGAGACTTTTGACATTTCTCATGGGCCTAAATGAGAGCTACAACAATGTAAGAAGCAATGTGCTTCTCAAAAGACCAGTTGTGACTGTAAATAAAGCTTATGCCATAATGGCACAGGAGGAGAGTCAACAAACACTAGGTGTAGTTGACACAAATGGAGATCCATTAACTATGCTTGCAGGAAAGGGACAGGCTTTAAAGCCTAAAAAATTTGGACTGATTTGTGAACATTGTGGCTACAAGGGACATTTGAAGGAGAACTATTACAAAATTGTTGGCTATCCAGCTGACTTTAAAAGAAAAAAGAAACCTCAGCCAGGAGGAAATAGATCTTTTGCCAATGCTGCAAGAACTGAAGAAACAGGAGGGACAAACACTCAGCCACAAGGACATTTCCTCACTGAGGAATAGTATTAGCAGCTTATAGGGCTTCTGAACAAGCAAGGAGGTGAAGAATTCTCTACAAACATGGCAAGTATTATGACTTTACTATCCAATATTCCTCTAACTAGTTGGATAGTAGACTCTAGGGAAACTTATTATATTGCTCATGATAAGAATATAATGAGTGATATAAAACAATTTGGAGGACATAGAATTCAATTGCCAATAGGAAATAAGGCAAAGATAATGTATACTGGAAAATCTACTATTTTAGGAGGCAAATGTATAAAGGATGTACTGCATGTACCAGATTTCAAGTTTAATTTGTTGTCAGTTGCAAAACTCACTAGAGACCTCATTTGCACAGTGAAGTTCTTCCCTGATTTTTGTGTGTTGCAGGTACTTTATAGTGGCAAGGTATTGGGGATTGGTAGAGAATCTGATGGTCTATATATACTAAGGGAATATGCACAAGCAGCATACATAATAGTAGGAGCAGTAATAAAAGAAGAACAAACACAACTTTGGCACTACAGACTGGGACATGCATTATGGAATTCTATACAACATATATCATCTCTACAAGACAAGATATGTGCAGGACAATCAAGAAATTATAGTGTTTGTCCTCTAGCCAAACAGAGTAGATTGCAGTTTCCTAACAGTATAAGCAAGTCTAAAGTAGTTTTCCAACTAGTTCATTTAGATGTATGGGGTCCTTACAAGACACCTACATATAATAGAAAGTATTACTTTGTGACTATGGTTGATGATTTTACCAGATACACATGGGTATGCTTGATACAATCTAAGTGTGAAGTGTGTGCTGTATTGAAAATTTTTATTGCAATAATAAAGACACAATTTGATACTGACATCAAGACCCCGAGATCAGATAATGGTACAGAAATTTTCAATGCCAAGTGTAATGAATTGCTGGCTGAAAATGGGATCATGCATGAAAGTAGTTGCCCATATACTCCTCAACAAAATAACATTGTTAAGAGAAAACATAGGCACATTCTAGATGTTGCTAGTGCACTGAAATCACAGTGGAGTACCTTTGAAATTCTGGAGTGAATGTGTTAGGACTGTTGTATACTTAATCAATAGACTCCCAACACCAGTACTGCAAGGCAGGAAACCATATGCTATGCTCTATGAGAAGTCAACTATCTTAGATCATTTGAGAGTGTTTGGATGTCAAAGTTTTGCTTGTAGTCTTCCTAAAGGAGACAAATTTTCTCCCAGAGCAAGGAGAGCAGTGTTCATTGGATATTCTGAGACATAAAAGGGTTATAGACTATATGATCTTGATAATCATACGGTCTTTGTTAGCAGGGATTTCAAGTTTCAGGAGTATGTTTTCCCTTTCAAACAGGCTTCTAACAACCATGATGAAGAAGCATTGTTTTCAACATCTGTTGAGCCTGTTTTTGATCTCAATCCCCCTTCCCATCATACACCATCTACCTCACAAGATGAGGAAGCCACCTTTACACCCATCTTGACAGAACCTGAAGTAACATTAGAAGGTTCTGAGAATGTTGCTGTTAGTGAAGGCCAAGATACTCTTCCACAAGTGGAGGAACCAACTTCCCAGGTGAAGGAACCAGCTCTCCAAAATGACATGTTGATCAACTCACCTTCCTTTACTACCATACCTCCACCTGCTCCAATTTTCGAAAACCCTAAACCTCACAGACAAACCAAGTGTCGCACCTCCTTTTTCCGCCCCCGCGAGGGTGCAATGGAGTTTTCTCCAATTGAAGGACAGTCGAAACGGGATTTATTAATTATTTAAGAGTCGTCACCTGGGAATTTTAAGGCGTCCCAAGTCACCAATTATAATCCCTGAATCGAGGAGAATATGACTCTGTTTATTATTCTGCGAACCAGAAATCCTGAGTAAGGAATTCTGTTAATTCGGAAGAAGGTGTTAGGCATTTCCGAATTCCGTGGTTCTAGCACGGTCGCTTAACTGTTTTTATTATTGGCTTAATTATCTTGATTTTTATTAAATACTTTTTGTTACATGATTTTTCTACCGCTTTTACTTATTGTGGTTAAGAACCCTTCTTTGAATCGAATTACGCGTACGTATATTCGTGTTATAAATTAAAAAAAATGCGGAATTGTGTCATGCGCACGTGTACACAAAATAACTTTTGACAATATATTTATTGAGCACATTTTTTCGAGATTGTGTTGAATCAAGAATAATTATTTTTCTTAAATAATGAACCGCACATCGCGAGTTTTCATGAAATTAATTTAACGCCTTTAAAGGAAAAAAAATCCTTTTATTAAATATTCGCTCGAAATTGCGCGTACGCATAATCCGAATTTTTGCTTTTAAAAATATAATCAGAGTACGCGAACGTATTCCTAATTGCGCAAAATATTTGCAATGATGTTAGAGATTTTTTCACAAATTGTTTGTTGTATCTATTCTATATGAAAATACTGAGAAATTCATATTCAAGGGGTGTCTTTAAATTCTTTTAAAAGAAATTCACAAATTTGAATATTGCCCGTTGACTATAATTTCCGAGTATTAATTATGCTCATCCCAAGACTATTCAAACTCTCAATGAAAGGATAAAAATATGATTAATACTATTTTTAAACAAATATGACATATATATATATGCCAAAGAATAAATTGCATATGAAACTGAAAATAAATGATTCATAAAGGAAGGAAATATTTTCCGAGAATTTTCATTATTTACTTAATGCAAATTCTACTTCTAATTATCATTGATATGAAGTGTGGCAATTTATGCTTATACATCTCTTTTCATTCTTATATGCTTGCTTTTAATCTAATAGGCCTAATTATTTGGTTAATTTGTTTTATGAAGGTAGATAGACATCGAGCTATAATGGCCGAATTATTATACAAGTTAATTTAATAAAATTACCTTACATGTAACTTAACTGTATATCATATTCATAACGTATTGTAATAAGCTACATCATATCGCCTTTCGCCCACTTTTATACACATATCTATTATTTTATCGACATCACCATCTTAACCTTATGTAACAATAAATATCACTACTATAGTTATCTTGGCACTTCTATATCATTTCTTACTTAACCAACAACAAAATTTAAATAATGACCAACATTCATACCATATTCCCTACTTCGACAATTTAATATGATTAAACTAATGAGATAATGAGCTAATGTTATTACAAATCTTTATACGAACTTTCAAAGTAAGACAATTAGCTCATAGCTATCAAATTGAATTCACTACTAATTAACTAACATAAAAAATAAAATTTAAATTGATGAACTTGGACAAATAAAAAAATAGAATTTCAATTCAATCTTCGTTTATCCGCCATATTGAATCTCTTTCCAACATAGAATTTAAAAGGATATGTACCTGAAAATGGAGGTAGAAGTAGTAAGTTTCAGCAGTTGCAGCAGTAACAAAATCAACACAATACTAGTTTTTCCACAGATTTGAGCAATAATAAGACCCGAAGAACCCAGATGAATAGGGACAGAAACTTGAGAAAAAATTTCAGATTTCACCGAACAATATTCGCAAGCAAACAACGGACAGATTCTAGAAAAGTAACATTTTTCAGATTTTTCAGTTTCTCTCCTGTTTTGGACTTCTTGTTTCTGATTTTTCTATTTTTGTTGCTGTATATCTGCGTGTGTGTGTGACTGCCCTCTTGTTCCTTCAAAACTCTCCTCAAAAAATTCTCTCTATGTCTTAAAAACTCTCTTCTGAAAACTGATCCTAAAATCTGTTTGCTTTCCCAATTTCACACTCTCTTTTTCTCTTAAAACTCTTAAAGACTGCCCTCTTAAAATTCCTTCCAAACTCTCCTAAAAATTCTCTAGGGTCTTAAAAACTGATCCCCTTAAAGTCTGTCCAGCTCCTGTATTTATACAGGGCTGGTTCTATACTCATTAGTATTGGAGGGACCCTTTATCCCTTTAACAACCAGAAAGTTTCCATTGAAACTTCTTTTTAATACTTTATGTGATCCTAACATGATTTTCAGCAGCCCCATTATCCCTTGTTCCCCCTTTATTACTTAAATATAGCCATTAACATTACATTATAATACACTAGCACTAACACCCTGTTTTTACTGTTTCATTCCCAGAAATGCCCCTGACCTACTGTTATTACTTGAAAAATCAGAACCCACTGTAAAACAGATTCTACAATCTGTATAGACTTAACTATCCTTCTGATTTACAGCTATAACCAATCCTATGACTTTGAGACAGTATATTACATTCTAATAACTGATTGACAAAAACTGCATTTAAATAGGGAATTCTCAACTGAATACTGAAAAAACAACCTTAACATTATACAGAATATGCAGGATTATTTCCACTGGAATTCAAAACTGAATTAAAAGCAAACAAATACAGGAGCATTGTCAATATACTGACAATGTCCTGTTTAGAAAACAACAATACAGCATACATTTGAATTCACTGATTCACAAACAAACATGATTCAATTGACGAGTACTAATCAATTGACTATTTACAACATTTGTCAATAATTAGTCTAAACAATAGAAGCAGACTGTTTCAGTCAACATTTTCAGAAATGAAAATTCGTAATATAACTAATCGACGAACTTAATCGAGTCGATTACACACATTGTAAACAATCACAACCAATAGAAACAATTCACATTCGGATCAAGTAGATAGGTAGGGGACAGAAATGACAGAATTGATCAAAACAAATATGAAAAATCAGAAAGCTATTGACACAGACAACAATATACTTAGAATACACAAAATAATAGAAAATAATACCTCTGAATTTTAATCAGACTCGAACTCAACTTGGATTTCGGATTTTTTGTTTGAAATCAAACTGACCTTAGTCGAAGTATTTTCCACTGAAAATACTTCGACTAAGGTCGATTAAACCTCAATCTTCATCATAATCTGAACAGAATCCGGAAGTTTGGTATTTTTAGGGTTCTTAAAAACTCGATTTGGGATTTAACCATTTCTGGTCAGATTCGAGAAGAACCAAACATGACACAATGGTGAGGGTAGCCTAGGGGTCATTTGGTGTTAGTTTGAAACGGATCTGAGTTCATCTTTGTTTGGTCCGAATCTTCAAAAGAAGATTCGAGAAGTTCAGAGCTGATTCGAACCAAACTAACTTCAGATCCATAACAAGGGTTGTTAGGGGAAGCCATGGTGTTAATTTGGGGCTGATTGGTTTAGATCAAGTTTTCAGGCTTCAAATGAAGATTCGAGAACCTCCTGGGAGATTCGAACCAAGCTGGTAACATATTCGGATAGAGGGTGTTCAGGGGGTCCTAGGGTGTTAAGTTGGTGACCGGCGGCGTTGATGCCGCCGGGTTTCAGGCGAAGGGGAATAGGGGCGGCTAGGGTTAGGGGTCTGTTTTGGAACGATAATGAACAGGAGCGGAGAGGGGGGGTGTTCAGTTAGGGGCTGGGTAGAGGCTTGGGATTTATATAGGGGTGGGGTGGACTGGTATCGTCCGTTGGATCAAGTAGAATGGATGGCTGAGATCTACTCACTTAACCAAACGGTGTCGTTTGGTTTAGGTTAGGGGGACGGGTTGAACCGGGTATCGGATCGGGTAAGGGTCTTGGGTTAGGGTGATGAGATCTTGGCCGTTGGTTGGATTTAATCCAACGGCCCTTGATAAGGGGTAACCAAACGACGTCGTTTGATTCTGTTTTGAATTGGACCGGACATGGTCATTTGGATTGGGCCTGATTTTGTTTAGAAAATTTGGCCCAGATCCGTTTTTGCCCATTTAATTCCACTCTTTTTAATTTCCAATTTAATTCTTCAATTATAAAAACAAAATTACTCCTTCAAAATATTAATCAACCTTTAACAATTTAACACATAGACAAAAATATTAATCACATAGTGAAACATTAAAATTAGAACAAACACATATTTTTGTAATTTTATTTAAATTAACTTAATTAAATGCATACTTAAATCCTAGACGAAACATGTATTTTTATTTTAATTTTGTTTAATTATAACAAAGCAAACATTTTACGGACATAAACAAATATTTATCACCACGCAAATTCAGAAATTACACAGTAAAAGAAATTTATTTTGATTTATTTTGGAGCAGTTTTTCGTAAGGCAAAAATCACGTGCTCACAGCTGCCCCTCTTTGTGCGGAAACTCGAAGAGTTTTCGTACAAAGATAAAGTGAGCGGACACGAGCGATTTTTGCCCGTTCGAATACTCCGTGGGAAGCATTTTTAGAAAGATTTGACCGAACCTCTGCTTCAGAGGTTTCCTACATATCCTTGGCTATAAAGGAATCAGGTCAATGTAGTTCGGGAAGTTTTGGGTAACTGGGATTACCGCGGGACTGTGATGTTACTGCTGCTTCGTGCTGCTTTTACTGCTTGCTGACCTCCTTATTACACCTTACTTTAAAGGAAATACAAAAAATTTAAACTAGATTATGGTACAGGAATTGTAAAAATCTTATCTAGATCATGCCCTTGCGTTTCTTGTTGTCTTGATATCTTGGTGACTCTTGGGCATTTGGCTTATTCCGTATTCTTTTCATTATGTCCCGTATTTTCTTTTGGGACTCTTGTTGTTTCTTGCTGGGGATTCTGTTGGACTCCTCTGCTTTATTGATTCTAAATGTGCTTCTATCATATGAGCGAGCTTTTGATTTCAGCACTTCGATTTCATTCCCTCGTTCTTCAGGTGGGTGCCTTGACTGTTTCTTTTCTTTCTTCATCTTCATTCTCCAGGTGGACGCCTGACTTCTTTAATTCTTTATCCTCATTCTCCAGGTGGACGCCTGACTTCTTTAATTCTTTATCCTCATTCTCCAGGTGGACGCCTGACTCGTTCAATTTTCATCCTCATTCTCCAGGTGGACGCCTGACTCGTTCAATTTTCATCCTCATTCTCCAGGTGGACGCCTGACTTCTTCTTTTCTCATCCTCATTCTCCAGGTGGACGCTTGACTTCTTTAATTCTCTGTCCTCATTCTCCAGGTGGACGCCTGACTTCTTCAATTTCTTTATCCTCATTCTCCAGGTGGACGCCTGACTTCTTTAATTCTTCATCCTCATTCTCCAGGTGGACGCCTGACTTCTTCTTTCTTCATCTTCATTCTCCAGGTGGACGCCTGACTTCTTTAATTCTTTATCCTCATTCTCCAGGTGGATGCCTGACTTCTTTAATTCTTTATCCTCATTCTCCAGGTGGACGCCTGACTCGTTCAATTTTCATCCTCATTCTCCAGGTGGACGCCTGACTCGTTCAATTTTCATCCTCATTCTCCAGGTGGACGCCTGACTCGTTCAATTTTCATCCTCATTCTCCAGGTGGACGCCTAACTTCTTCTTTTCTCATCCTTATTCTCCAGGTGGACGCTTGACTTCTTTAATTCTCTGTCCTCATTCTCCAGGTGGACGCCTGACTTCTTCAATTTCTTTATCCTCATTCTCTAGGTGGACGCCTGACTTCTTTAATTCTTCATCCTCATTCTCCAGGTGGACGCCTGACTTCTTCTTTCTTCGTCCTCATTCTCCAGGTGGACGCCTGACTTCTTCTCATCCTCATTCTCCAGGTGGACGCCTGACTTCTTTTTCTCTTTATCCTCATTCTCCAGGTGGACGCCTGACTTCTTTAATTCTCTGTCCTCATTCTCCAGGTGGACGCCTGATTTCTTCAATTTCTTTATCCTCATTCTCCAAGTGGACGCCTGACTTCTTCAATTCTTCATCCTCATTCTCCAGGTGGACGCCTGACTTCGTCAATTCTTTGTCCTCATTCTCCAGGTGGACGCCTGACTTCTTTAATTCTCATCCTCATTCTCCAGGTGGACGCCTGACTTCTTCTTTCTTCATCCTCATTCTCCAGGTGGACGCCTGACTTCTTCTCATCCTCATTCTCCAGGTGGACGCCTGACTTCTTTTTCTCTTTATCCTCATTCTCCAGGTGGACGCCTGACTTCTTTAATTCTCTGTCCTCATTCTCCAGGTGGACGCCTGACTTCTTTAATTCTCATCCTCATTCTCCAGGTGGACGCCTGACTTCTTCTTTCTTCATCCTCATTCTCCAGGTGGACGCCTGACTTCTTCTCATCCTCATTCTCCAGGTGGACGCCTGACTTCTTTTTCTCTTTATCCTCATTCTCCAGGTGGACGCCTGACTTCTTTAATTCTCTGTCCTCATTCTCCAGGTGGACGCCTGACTTCTTCAATTTCTTTATCCTCATTCTCCAGGTGGACGCCTGACTTCTTAAATTCTTCATCCTCATTATCCAGGTGGACGCCTGACTTCTTTAATTTTCTCATCCTCATTCTCCAGGTGGACGCCTGATTTCTTTAATTCTCATCCTCATTCTCCAGGTGGACGCCTGACTTCTTTAATTCTTTGTCCTCATTCTCAGGTGGACGCCTGACTCATTCAATTTTCATCCTCATTCTCCAGGTGGATGCCTGACTTCTTCAATTTCTTTATCATGTATTTCCTAACACAAATATTGTATTTGCCCCTGTTTTAAATCAAAGAAAACTTCGTTAGTTTAAAGCAGGGTGGTTGACTGGGGTATTCTTGCCGATGGTGATGCTTCTCTTCGTTTCTCTTTGTTGCTTTAGAATGGTTGAAAAGACTGTTTTGTCTTTGTAATTGATTCTCGACTATAGGATTTCCCTCTGTATGTTTTCCTTCAAAACCTTTTTAACTGTAATCATATGTCCCTTCTGACTTTGCTGATCCACTTTTGATTTCACCCTTCTTATACCCATATCTTTTATTTCCCACCTTTCGTGGTTGTATTTTGTAGCCTTGGATCTTGGTAGCATACCTTGACATTCCTTCTTGTTTGTTTGGAATAAAACTTATCTCAAAGTTTTTAGAAAAGTAAGATTATTAGTGACGAAATACGTTGATTTCGACAATTATAAAAAGAAAAATCCAATTTTGGATGACTGTTTGAGAAAGAATAAAAACTTATCTGATTGGAGTTACTGGCACCAATGATCAGGGTATGCATTTTGGATTAATCAACCCAGTCTTTTAATCAATCTCCTTTCAATTGTCTCATTTTTGTTTTCGCCAAAATTTTCATAACTCAACTTCATTTTTCATTACACAGACCTGTTGGACTTGTGACGTTTCAAAAAGTTTTCACCAATAAACCTTCCTCATTTGTTCATTCCTTACTCCCTTTTCGCCTTATGGTGCCTACAAAGGTTTTCACCAATAAGACTCTCTCATTTTACTTTTCTCTCAACTTCCGTCGCCTTATGGTGCCCGTTTGGGTTTTCACCTATAAGACTCTCTCGTTTTTACTTTCTTTTCTTGTTTGTACCAGAATGTTATGAACCATCTTCATTTGCTTGACTTAGCATTTTTCTAAGATTGGTCGAAAGGTCTTTTTGGTATGGGGTTAGAAATGGAAAAGCTTAAACAATTTTGGTATGTGTTTGAAATTACAACTCTTGGAATCTTTTATTATTCCTAATACAATTTTTGCCCCAGTTCCTTGATTGGGGTCGCTTAATGTTTCTTTTTGTGCACATTTTATGTATGTTGTGCACCCTATGAGCGAGCTGTGAAGCGCCTACGTATCCTTCTTTGAGGAATCAGGTCAAACGTAGTTCACTTCATCATAATGATGATTTTTTTTTTAATAATACTTGATTTTATTGATTCCAAGAGAGGGTAGTAAAGAAACAAGTATGGCTCAAAGGGGAAGCAAATGGTATAGTGTTTGGATAGCAGAATAAATTGCCTTTGTCATTCCAATCTTCGAAACAATGCTAAATATAAACACTCAAAAAGTTATGCATAATATCTCTTTACTGCGTCAGAATTGATCGCCATATCTATGCATTTGCCTTCAATGTCTGTTAAGCATAGTGCACCATTTGATAATACTCTGGTCACAATGAATGGTCCTTGCCAATTCGGGGCAAATTTGCCTTTTGCCTCGACCTGATGCGGAAGAATACGTTTCAGCACATGCTGACCTACTTCAAATTTCCGGGGACGTACCTTTTTGTTGTATGCTCTTTCTATTCTTCTTTGATATAATTGACCATGGCATACTGCGGTCAATCGTTTTTCATCAATCAAGTTTAACTGTTCTAGACGGGTTTTGACCCATTCATCATCATCAATCTTTGCTTCGGCGATGATCCGAAGGGAAGGAATCTCAACTTCTGCAGGAATTACTGCTTCAGTGCCATATACCAACAAATAGGGGGTTGCTCCTACTGAAGTGCGAACAGTAGTGCGGTATCCCAATAATGCAAATGGTAATTTTTCATGCCATTGTTTTGATCCTTCTACCATTTTCCGAAGTATCTTCTTTATGTTTTTGTTGGCTGCTTCTACTGCTCCATTCGCCTTGGGCCGATATGGGGTAGAGTTGCGATGTGTAATCTTAAACTGTTGACATACTTCCTTCATTAGGTTGTTGTTAAGATTAGCACCGTTATCTGTGATGATCACCTTCGGGATTCCGAATCGACATATGATATTTGAGTGGACAAAATCGACCACAGCTTTCTTGGTTACTGATTTGAATGTCTTGGCCTCAACCCATTTGGTAAAATAATCAATAGCTACCAGAATGAATCTGTGTCCATTGGATGCTGCCGGCTCAATTGGTCCAATCACATCCATGCCCCAAGCAACGAAAGGCCATGGTGCCGACATTGTGTGCAATTCGGATGGTGGAGAATGAATCAAATCTCCGTGTATTTGGCATTGATGACACTTGCGTACAAAACTGATACAATCTCGCTCCATGGTAAGCCAATAGTAACCAGCTCGGAGGATTTTCTTTGCCAACACATATCCACTCATGTGGGGTCCGCAAACTCCTGAATGTACTTCAGACATGACAGCTGTAGCTTGTCTGGCATCTATGCATCTTAATAATCCAAGATCTGGTGTTCTTTTATACAAAACTCCTCCGCTCAAGAAGAATCCATTTGCCAATCGCCTAATGGTCCTCTTTTGATCTCCTGTGGCTTGTGTGGGATATATCCCCATTCTGATATACTCCTTGATGTCGTGGAACCATGGTTCACCATCAAATTCTTCTTCAACCATATTGCAATAAGCGTGCTGATCGTGGACTTGAATATGTATTGGATCTACATAAGCTTTGTCCGGATGGTGCAACATTGATGCCAGGGTAGCCAATGCATCGGCCACCTCATTATGGATTCTTGGAATATGTCGGAATTCCACTGATTGAAACCGCTGACAAAGATCATGTAGACATTGTCGGTATGGTATGAGCTTCAAGTCTCGGGTTTCCCATTCTCCTTGAATTTGATGTATCAAAAGATCCGAATCTCCCATGACTATGATTTCTCGGATACCCATGTCTGCAGCTAACCTTAACCCCAAAATGCAAGCTTCATACTCAGCCATATTATTGGTACAATAAAATCGCAATTGAGCCGTAACAGGATAGTGATGCCCTGTTTCAGAAATGATTACAGCTCCTATTCCGACTCCTTTCATGTTGGCGGCTCCATCAAAGAAAAGTTTCCAGCCAGGTTTTTCAATTTGTTCCACCTCGTCGATATGCATTGTTTCTTCATCAGGAAAATAAGTCTTCAACGGCTCATATTCCTCATCGACCGGGTTTTCGGCTAAATGATCGGCCAGTGCTTGAGCCTTCATTGCAGTTCGAGTCACATAGATGATGTCGAATTCCGTGAGCAATATCTGCCACTTTGCAAGTCTTCCTGTTGGCATAGGCTTTTGAAAAATGTATTTCAATGGATCCAACCGAGAAATGAGGTAAGTAGTATAGGATGACAAATAGTGTTTCAATTTTTGAGCTACCCATGTTAGGGCGCAACATGTCTTTTCCAGATGAGTATACTTAACCTCATAAGCTGTGAACTTCTTGCTAAGGTAGTAGATGGCTTGCTCTTTTCTGCCAGTGAGGTCATGTTGCCCCAATACACAACCAAATGAATTTTCCAAAACCGCTAAGTAAAGAATCAAAGGTCTTCCTGGCTCTGGCGGGACCAACACGGGTGGGTTTGACAAGTACCCTTTTATTTTATCGAACGCTTCTTGACACTCATCGGTCCATTTGACTGCAGCATCCTTTTTTAACAATTTGAAAATTGGCTCACAGGTTGTTGTGAGCTGAGCAATAAACCTGCTGATATAATTTAACCTCCCCAACAAACTCATTACTTCAGTTTTGTTTTTTGGAGGTGGCAGTTCTTGGATGGCTTTAATCTTTGACGGATCTAGCTCGATGCCTCGTCGACTGACTATGAATCCCAGCAACTTTCCGGATGGAACTCCAAATGCGCATTTGGCAGGGTTAAGCTTGAGGTTGTACCTGCGAAGTCTTAAGAAGAATTTCCTCAAATCCCCAATGTGGTTGGCTTGATGTTTTGATTTTATGATCACATCATCCACGTACACCTCAATTTCCTTGTGTATCATATCATGAAACACTGTGGTCATTGCTCTCATATAGGTCGCTCCGGCGTTCTTTAAACCGAATGGCATTACCCGGTAGCAATAAGTTCCCCATGGTGTGATGAATGCCGTCTTTTCTGCGTCTTCTTCATCCATTAGAATTTGATGATACCCGGCATAGCAATCCACGAAAGACCCTATATCATGCTTGGCACAATTGTCGATCAAAATATGGATATTGGGCAATGGGAAGTTATCCTTTGGGCTTGCTTTGTTGAGATTGCGATAGTCGACGCATACTCTAATTTTGCCATCTTTCTTTGGTACAGGAACGACATTAGCCAACCAAACAGGATATCGAGTGACTCGAATGACCTTTGCTTCCAATTGTTTGGTGATTTCTTCCTTAATTCTCATACTCATATCAGGCTTGAATTTTCTCAGCCTCTGCTTGACAGGAGGCACCGTTGGATCGGTGGGTAATTTGTGGACCACTAAATCAGTGCTCAAGCCCAGCATGTCATCATACGACCATGCAAAAACATCTTTGAATTCTACGAGTGCTTTAATTAACTCTTCTCGGATCTTTGGTTCGAGATGGACACTTATTTTAGTTTCCCGGACATTACTCGTGTCCCCTATATTGACGTCCTCGGTATCACTCAAGTTAGGTTTGATTTTTTCCTCAAAGTGAATTAACTCTTTACTAATCTCTTCAAAAACCTCATCTTCATCATATTCTGATTCATAATCACAATATATTTCTTGAATTATTACTTCAGAACTAGATTGATTTTTAAGACTGGGCTGAGGATTCCTTATGCATGCCATATCACTAGAGCCAGCGTAAAAGGAACTGTACAGAAAAGAAGAAAAAGAAAAGAAAGCTATTAGGAATGATAATAAAAAGGAAACTGCTTTTTATTGGATGATGAAAGATAACAAGGTTTTGCACACTTCAAACCAACTGTAAGATAAACTTTGGGATTACAACCTTGAAATAACCCAAACAAACTGAAAGAAAATCAAAATAAACTACCAAGACTCCTTTCGAATTGGGAGAGGAGTGGCTTTCCAATTATTGAGCTTTGTTTCTGGCCCAACGAATTGAACTTCTGCGTTGCTACACCCTTCTCCGCTTTCCAACATATTCACATCACTAAACAATTTCTCGAACCTTTCAATTAATTCCTCTTCAGGATTGACCCGGGATTTAGGAATTGTTGTTATCGGGCGATTTTTAGCACTGGTCTTGACAAAAGACTTTGACAGATGTGGTACTGGTTTTGGAAGAACCCATGCTCGGTGTTTCAACTTCCTGGCCCTTATCACGTCATTGGCGGTGGGTATGAACCCTAAACCGAATGTTCCCCAGTTCTCGGGGAGAGATACTGGTTGTACAATTCCTTGCAGAGATAAGCCCAGACCTTTGCCGGGTATAAAGCCATTCTTTAACATTTCGTAAGCTACCATGACTGATGCAGAAGATATCTTTGGATTCGGAAGGTATTTCCCTTCTGGAATTTTCTCTACTGACACCGTGTTGGTCACTTGGTATACCCATGGTCCTTGGTCAATTTCTGTTCCCTCGACCGGTACAATGGTACTGCTGTGAGCATTTAAACTTTCTTCTCCATACACGACTACTTCTTGATGATCCCATTCAAACTTGACAGCCTGATGTAGTGTTGACGGGACTGCTTTAGCAGCATGGATCCATGGTCGACCCAATAACAAGTTGTAAGAAACAGATATGTCCAACACTTGGAACTCCATTGTGAATTCAACTGGCCCTATAGTTAGTTCCAACACTATGTCGCCAAATGAATCTCTGCTTCCACCGTCAAATCCTCGTACGCAGATACTATTTTTCTGGATCCTTTCCTCTTTAATTTTTAATTTGTTTAAAGTGGAGAGAGGGCATATGTTTGCACTGGACCCATTGTCAACCAATACCCGGGTTACTACGGAGTTTTCACATTTCACGGTGAGGTAAAGAGCTCTGTTGTGCTCGGTACCTTCCACAGGTAATTCATCATCAGCAAATGTAATTCTGTTTGTCTCAAAGATTCTGTTGGCTATTTTGCCCAAATGATTTACAGAGATCTTTTCAGGAACATGAGCTTCATTCAGGATTTTCATCAACGCCAGACGGTGTTCCTCTGAATGGATCAGTAATGACAACAATGAAATTTGAGCGGGGGTCTTCTTTAATTGATCCACAACAGAATAATCATGGAGCTTCATTTTTCTTAAAAACTCCTCCGCCTCTTCTTCCGTCACAGCTTTCTTTGTTGATATTGGATTGTTTTTAGTTTTTCTCAACTCTTCGGGAGTAAAACATCTTCCCGAACGAGTCAAGCCTTGCACCTCACACACTTCTTCCTTGATTTCTTTGCCCTTGTACATTACGGTCACCCGTTCATAGTTCCATGGGATGGTTTTGTTGTTGATGATTGGCAGCTGGATTACAGGTGCAATAATAACCCGATCTGTACGTGCTCCTTCCACGAATACAACGGGTTTGTTAGCAACCCCTGGTACTATCACCTTCGGCCTCTCTTGTTTTGCGGCAACTCTGCTCGATGACCCCTCGTCGACTATCATAGACGGTTCATCACCATTTTTGTTCTGTTTAGACACCGGCTTCTCCTCCATTAACTGCTTATCTGGCTTGGTTTCATGAGACTTGATCATCATGACAGTTTGTGACGGCTTCTTTGTCTCCCCATCAGCTTGTATGATTTCTATCATGTTAGCCTCTTGATGAGCTGGCATTGGATTTCTATTGATATTTGGAGCTTCGGGGGTTTGAACCTCGATTTTATTAGTATCAATCAGCTCTTGTATTGCATTTTTCAAATGCCAACATTTCTCCGTATCATGGCCTGGTGCACCGGAGCAATATTCACAGCTAATGGTGTAATCCAGATTCTTTGGTGGAGGATTGGGTAGTTTGGATTGTATTGGTCTCAGCATGTCTAGCTGTCTCAACCTGTGGAACAGACTAGTGTAAGACTCTCCCAATGGAGTGTAAGTTTTCTTTTTCTGTTCCCTTTCTCCCCTGAATGCTGGCCTAGGCCTGAAACCTGGTCCGGGATAGGCTCGTGGGTAAGTATTTGGTGTGACAGGAGCACGCCAATTGGTGTGAACAGGTGGCTGATTGTATGCTTGAGCATGGTTAATGGCAAAATGAGGCTCTGAAGGGTGATAGTAGTGTTGGGATGAATCATGGTGGTAAGCTGATTGGCGAGGTCGTTGTTGATTATAGTAAAGTGGTGAACCTCTGGGTCCCGGCCAAATTCCTGAATCAACTACTGCTGTTTCCTCCCTTTTCTTTCTTCCGATTCCTCCTACCCCGCCTTGAATGGCTTGAGTAGTTGCCTTAATTGCTGAATAGCTCATGATTTTATTTGTCTTGAGGCCTTCTTCCACCATACCTCCCATCTTCACTACTTCGTTGAATGATTTCCCAACCGCTGAAACCAAATGGGCATAGTAAGTCGGTTCCAAGGCTTGGAGGAAGTAGTCTACCATTTCGCTCTCCTTCATAGGAGGATCTACTCTTGCTGCCTGTTCTCTCCACCGAAAACCATACTCTCTGAAACTCTCATTGTGTTTCTTCTCAAATTTGGTCAAAGATAACCGATCTGGGATGATTTCCAGATTGTATTGGAAATGGTATGCGAATGCCTGTGCCAGGTCATCCCAGGTGTACCATCTTCCATGGTCCTGGCGTGTATACCACTCCAAAGCTGATCCGCTTAGACTTTGACTGAAGTAAGCCATCAATAATTCATCCTTTCCCCCAGCTCCTCGCATCTTGCTACAGAAACCCCTTAAGTGGGCTACTGGGTCGCCGTGCCCGCTGTATAGGTCAAATTTGGGCATCTTGAAGCCAAACGACAATTGTACATTAGGGAATAAGCATAAATCTTTGTATGCTACACTGACTTGCCCACCTAATCCCCGCATGTCTCGGAACGGTTGTTCTAGACTTTTGACCTTCCGGAACATCTCTTCTTGCTCAGCATTTTTGGCTGGCTTGTCAATTTCGGTTGGGAGATCAAAATGAGGAGTGGTTGAATGAATTTCGGAGGCTTTGAGGGTGGGCTCCGGAGGGTAATATTGGTTGTCCTGGGCCTGGAATGTAGGCTCACTAGGAGATTTGTGAAATGTAGCAGGGGGAGGTGCTACGAAAATAGGAGTCATAGGTGGAGGAAAGTAAGGAACTGGCTTTGGAGGTGGAGACTGTGGTGTCTGAGAGGTGGTGCCTCGGTAGTGCTGATAAATGGGGAAACTTGGGGATAATTCAGTGGTGATATTATCCTGAGTTTGGGTCATTGATGGAGCAGGGTTATTTGGGTAAGATGGGGGTAACTGTCCTGTAGACCAAGCTTGGTACATCTCAGCCATTTGCTGCTTGAGCTTAAACATCTCTTCTTTCATTTTCCCGACATCCATCTCTTCTATCTCCATACCTGTGTCAACATCTGGGATAGACATACTTTCGGGTATTGGTCCTTTTGATCTTGTGTGATAGTGATAATATGCCAGTATACTCTTTAGAGAAACTAACTGCTTGAATTCTGGAAATGGACAAACTTGTTAGTTTTGAGAGTTTAACACATATATAATCACACGTTGAGATGCAATGCTCCTAGACAAATAATCCCTTTCTGTTATGCATTCGCTCGGTTGCTTGTGTCGTCCCAGCTTTCTTGAAAATTTTATTGTTATTCATTTTATATATATCTTTTATCGTGGTGGTCGAATCTGAGAGATTGCCTACGTATCATGCTCTTACATGAATCAGACCTTGCGTAGTTCGGACTAAAGGCAATCACTTTTATTAATTACACAAAGATGTAATTTCATTTGAAAATTTTAAGAAAATAGCTTGAAATACACACACTTAAATCAAAATAAAAGATACAATTCATAACATCTCACAACATGCCCCACTTTCCACTTTTGTTCTCTAATATTGGATTATCTGCTCAATGTGGGGCTTGACCTGGATGGCCTCCCAGCGTACGATACATCCTTTCCAACTCCATTGCTAGATGACGAGCAAAAGTGGGCGCATGCTCTGTAAACCTTTCATAATCCATTCCTTGGCAGTTTACATAACTTTGAGATGTGAAGACTGCCAGGTCGTGGATTTGTGCCCTGAAACCTTGGAGACGTTGGTCTTGGTCTTGCAATTGCTGTTGATGAGTGGTGGTTATGTCTCTGACACGGTTTTCATGATCTAAAGCTGATTCTAATAGAGCTCGGAGTCTGGCCTGCTCTAATCTTGCTTGCGATCTTTCCCTGTCGAGGTCTGCTTGTTGATATTCTCTGTTGCATCTTCTTGCCTCTTCTAGTTGTGCACGAAGCTGGTCTTCTGATCGCATCCAATAGTCTTTTTCCTTCTTGAATTGAGCCTTGTCTTTTTCGGATTGCCTATCTTGGCGTTCCTTGTTAGATCTGGCTTCTTCGTTTAATTGTTGGATCCTTTCTTTTGCTTTGCTCAATGCCCTTTCGTTTTCCGCAAGAATGGAATCATAATCTTGCATTCTTTCAAAGAGATTGGCGATGGTTTTTTGATCCTTCCAGCTCCTCTTTGGCGTTTCAGAAACTCTTTTCATTTTTTGGAATCGAGCATGAAGATTTTCATTCTCACAAGCTAGACTCTTTTTCTCGCCTTCGGCTTCTTGTTCTTGCAAATCTTTCTCCAAACTGAGGCTTCTTAGATTTTCTTTTAGGGCATGGATAGTTGCTTTGTACCCTTTTTCTTTTTCTCCCCAGATCAACCGCTCTTGGATTTTATCATTGAAGTTTTGAACATGGGGTCTTTTTGTTGGCCTTTTTAGCTCAGGGTTCTGGTACATCATCCACGCGAGACCGCTTTTCGAACCACCTTGCATATCCAGGATTTATCTCACCCTTGGTAGTGTCTAGGACTTGAGTATCACTTTTCAAGTATCGGCACCCATTCCACATTTGCTGAAGTAAAGCTTCGGGAATAGTGGCTTCTGGGTGTAATTCGATTACTTGCATACTCAAATCTTCCTCATCAGGAACTATTTGATATCTCCCTAGTTGCCTTAGGACTCTTAGTGGTGCATACGGCTGAATGCTTCTCAATCCCAATAGTAGTAGATAACTATTTGAGGTTGACATATGTATTACTTCCCTCATCGGGAGCCATCCCAGAGTCCATTCAATTTGATTTGCCGTTAAAGCCTTTAGATGAGATACCCATGCTTCTATCCCTTCTGGAGCTTGATAATTTTTTGTTCTTTCCTCATAGCTCTCGATGCAATTAGCTTTGTTCGACCCATACTGTATGATCTTGGGTTGTTGTTGGAGATGTTCAATCACCCACATTTGCAACAAAATTTTGCATCCTTCGAAAACTTTCGCTCCTGATTTGCATAAAGTCAAAGCCCGATAAATATCTGATAGAATGATGGGGACAAGGGTGTGATTTTCTTTAGTGGTGAGGATTTGCACAACTTTTGCGGTGCGAATATCAATTGTTCGCTCTTTATTTGGGAAGACCATGACTCCTAGAAAAGCCACCATGAAAGCAAATCGACGGTGCATCTGCCAAGTGTCTTTGTTTTGCTTATTAGTAAGGCCTTTCTCATGAATTTCGAACCCATCTGACTTTCCAAACCTGGAATACAAAAAATTGAAGGAACAACATCCATTGATGACATTGCTTTTCCTGATTTGACTGCTGATGTTCAGAAGACCGAAGAATCGATGTATTGAAGGAGCCTTTGTGAATATCAAGCTTTGATTTCTTAAACTTCCGTCAAAACCAACATAGCCAGCTATCTCCTCTAATGTAGGAGTAAGCTCGAAGTCAGAGAAACGAAAAACATTGTGAACAGGATCCCAGAAAGTTACTAATGCCGTAATCAGATCATCCCGAGGCTTAACTTTCATAATGTCCGTGAGATTTCCCAAATGCTTGACGACCCATTTTTGACCGTCTTCGCCTAAATCATACCACCACATTTGAAGCTGACATAAAAATTCCTCCGTACTTGTGGATGAGGGGCTTTGTGTAGTGCTCATTTTGTATCTGAAATTTAATTTTAATAAAGTCAAAATTTATTTTGGAAAAATTTATACTAAAAATCATTTTCGAAATTTTTTCTTTTATTTATTAAATATCTTTATTTCAAAATTTAAAACTATATTTTTCGAAATTTTTAAAGCAACCCATTTTATTCCTTTCTTCTTACCAAGATTTTATTTAAGCTGGTCAACAAGCATGTTCGAGGCGAATGAATGCACACATAACAAGTAGGATGCATCATGATGGTCTTTTAATTTTGGGTTCACCTGTCCTAGACAGACCCAACCCCTGTATTGAGTCTCCAAGGCCAAATTCATATGATGCAAATATTCGTTCCTACTAGGGATCCGGTACATGGCTGAGTTATTCTAAGTGTAAAATCTTAGGTTGATTGTTCTAAACCTGGCTTATCCAAACAGACAGTTTGAGCGGAAACGGGGGCAACGTACCGGGAGCACGAAAGTCTGCCCGGCCTAGTTACTTGTCCCAACTCCGTCTTATTTGGTATGACTCTAACAGAAAGGTGGGTCACGCGCACGTGTATACCATAAATTCAGAAGACTCAGAAAGAAGGGGGTTTCGTAGCAGTTGTATATATTCACAATTCAAATAATATTAAAGCGGTAGACAGCAACATTTAGCATTTTGGCATATAAACAGTTGAAAATCTCATAATAAATAAAACCAATTATCACAGATATTTTAAGCTCGAATTCTTTAAACCCTGAACCAATGGTTCTGGGTTACAGTTCACGACTTTTATCCCCAGCAGAGTCGCCAGAGCTGTCGCACCTCCTTTTTCCGCCCCCGCGAGGGTGCAAGGGAGTTTTCTCCAATTGAAGGACAGTCGAAACGGGATTTATTTAATTATTTAAGAGTCGCCACCTGGGAATTTTAAGGCGTCCCAAGTCACCAATTATAATCCCTGAATCGAGGAGAATATGACTCTGTTTATTATTCTGCGAACCAGAAATCCTGAGTAAGGAATTCTGTTAATTCGGAAGAAGGTGTTAGGCATTTCCGAATTCCGTGGTTCTAGCACGGTCGCTTAACTGTTTTTATTATTGGCTTAATTATCTTGATTTTTATTAAATACTTTTTGTTACATGATTTTTCTACCGCTTTTACTTATTGTGGTTAAGAACCCTTCTTTGAATCGAATTACGCGTACGTATATTCGTGTTATAAATTAAAAAAAAATGCGGAATTGTGTCACGCGCACGTGTACACAAAATAACTTTTGACAATATATTTATTGAGCACATTTTTTCGAGATTGTGTTGAATCAAGAATAATTATTTTTCTTAAATAATGAACCGCACATCGCGAGTTTTCATGAAATTAATTTAACGCCTTTAAAGGGAAAAAAAATCCTTTTATTAAATATTCGCTCGAAATTGCGCGTACGCATAATCCGAATTTTTGCTTTTAAAAATATAATCAGAGTACGCGAACGTATTCCTAATTGCGCAAAATATTTGCAATGATGTTAGAGATTTTTTCACAAATTGTTTGTTGTATATATTCTATATGAAAATACTGAGAAATTCATATTCAAGGGGTGTCTTTAAATTCTTTTAAAAGAAATTCACAAATTTGAATATTGCCCGTTGACTATAATTTTCGAGTATTAATTATGCTCATCCCAAGACTATTCAAACTCTCAATGAAAGGATAAAAATATGATTAATACTATTTTTAAACAAATATGACATATATATATATGCCAAAGAATAAATTGCATATGAAACTGAAAATAAATGATTCATAAAGGAAGGAAATATTTTCCGAGAATTTGCATTATTTACTTAATGCAAATTCTACTTCTAATTATCATTGATATGAAGTGTGGCAATTTATGTTTATACATCTCTTTTCATTCTTATATGCTTGCTTTTAATCTAATAGGCCTAATTATTTGGTTAATTTGTTTTATGAAGGTAGATAGACATCGAGCTATAATGGCCGAATTATTATACAAGTTAATTTAATAAAATTACCTTACATGTAACTTAACTGTATATCATATTCATAACGTATTGTAATAAGCTACATCATATCGCCTTTCGCCCACTTTTATACACATATCTATTATTTTATCGACATCACCATCTTAACCTTATGTAACAATAAATATCACTACTATAGTTATCTTGGCACTTCTATATCATTTCTTACTTAACCAACAACAAAATTTAAATAATGACCAACATTCATACCATATTCCCTACTTCGACAATTTAATATGATTAAACTAATGAGATAATGAGCTAATGTTATTACAAATCTTTATACGAACTTTCAAAGTAAGACAATTAGCTCATAGCTATCAAATTGAATTCACTACTAATTAACTAACATAAAAATGAAATTTAAATTGATGAACTTGGACAAATAAAAAAATAGAATTTCAATTCAATCTTCGTTTATCCGCCATATTGAATCTCTTTCCAACATAGAATTTAAAAGGATATGTACCTGGAAATGGAGGTAGAAGTAGTAAGTTTCAGCAGTTGCAGCAGTAACAAAATCAACAGAATACCAGTTTTTCCACAGATTTGAGCAATAATAAGACCCGAAGAACCCAGATGAATAGGGACAGAAACTTGAGAAAAAATTTCAGATTTCACCGAACAATATTTGCAAGCAAACAACGGACAGATTCTAGAAAAGTAACATTTTTCAGATTTTTCAGTTTCTCTCCTGTTTTGGACTTCTTGTTTCTGATTTTTCTATTTTTGTTGCTGTATATCTGCGTGTGTGTGTGACTGCCCTCTTGTTCCTTCAAAACTCTCCTCAAAAAATTCTCTCTATGTCTTAAAAACTCTCTTCTGAAAACTGATCCTAAAATCTGTTTGCTTTCCCAATTTCACACTCTCTTTTTCTCTTAAAACTCTTAAAGACTGCCCTCTTAAAATTCCTTCCAAACTCTCCTAAAAATTCTCTAGGGTCTTAAAAACTGATCCCCTTAAAGTCTGTCCAGCTCCTGTATTTATACAGGGCTGGTTCTATACTCATTAGTATTGGAGGGACCCTTTATCCCTTTAACAACCAGAAAGTTTCCATTGAAACTTCTTTTTAATACTTTATGTGATCCTAACATGATTTTCAGCAGCCCCATTATCCCTTGTTCCCCCTTTATTACTTAAATATAGCCATTAACATTACATTATAATACACTAGCACTAACACCCTGTTTTTACTGTTTCATTCCCAGAAATGCCCCTGACCTACTGTTATTACTTGAAAAATCAGAACCCACTGTAAAACAGATTCTACAATCTGTATAGACTTAACTATCCTTCTGATTTACAGCTATAACCAATCCTATGACTTTGAGACAGTATATTACATTCTAATAACTGATTGACAAAAACTGCATTTAAATAGGGAATTCTCAACTGAATACTGAAAAAACAACCTTAACATTATACAGAATATGCAGGATTATTTCCACTGGAATTCAAAACTGAATTAAAAGCAAACAAATACAGGAGCATTGTCAATATACTGACAATGTCCTGTTTGGAAAACAACAATACAGCATACATTTGAATTCACTGATTCACAAACAAACATGATTCAATTGACGAGTACTAATCAATTGACTATTTACAACATTTGTCAATAATTAGTCTAAACAATAGAAGCAGACTGTTTCAGTCAACATTTTCAGAAATGAAAATTCGTAATATAACTAATCGACGAACTTAATCGAGTCGATTACACACATTGTAAACAATCACAACCAATAGAAACAATTCACATTCGGATCAAGTAGATAGGTAGGGGACAGAAATGACAGAATTGATCAAAACAAATATGAAAAATCAGAAAGCTATTGACACAGACAACAATATACTTAGAATACACAAAATAATAGAAAATAATACCTCTGAATTTTAATCAGACTCGAACTCAACTTGGATTTCGGATTTTTTGTTTGAAATCAAACTGACCTTAGTCGAAGTATTTTCCACTGAAAATACTTCGACTAAGGTCGATTAAACCTCAATCTTCATCATAATCTGAACAGAATCCGGAAGTTTGGTATTTTTAGGGTTCTTAAAAACTCGATTTGGGATTTAACCATTTCTGGTCAGATTCGAGAAGAACCAAACATGACACAATGGTGAGGGTAGCCTAGGGGTCATTTGGTGTTAGTTTGAAACGGATCTGAGTTCATCTTTGTTTGGTCCGAATCTTCAAAAGAAGATTCGAGAAGTTCAGAGCTGATTCGAACCAAACAAACGATAGATCCATATTCAGGGTGACTAGGGGAAGCTGTGGTGTCGATTTGGGACTGTTAGGTCTAGATCTGAACTTGGCTCGAATCTTCAAATGAAGATTCGAGAACCTCCAGGGAGATTCGAACCAAGCTGGTAACATATTCGGATAGAGGGTGTTCAGGGGGTCCTAGGGTGTTAAGTTGGTGACCGGCGGCGTTGATGCCGCCGGGTTTCAGGCGAAGGGGAATAGGGGCGGCTAGGGTTAGGGGTCTGTTTTGGAACGATGATGAACAGGAGCGGAGAGGGGGTGTTCAGTTAGGGGCTGGGTAGAGGCTTGGGATTTATATAGGGGTGGGGTGGACTGGTATCGTCCGTTGGATCAAGTAGAATGGATGGCTGAGATCTACTCACTTAACCAAACGGTGTCGTTTGGTTTAGGTTAGGGGGACGGGTTGAATCGGGTATCGGATCGGGTAAGGGTCTTGGGTTAGGGTGATGAAATCTTGGCCGTTGGTTGGATTTAATCCAACGGCCCTTGATAAGGGGTAACCAAACGACGTCGTTTGATTCTGTTTTGAATTGGACTGGACATGGTCATTTGGATTGGGCCTGATTTTGTTTAGAAAATTTGGCCCAGATCCGTTTTTGCCCATTTAATTCCACTCTTTTTAATTTCCAATTTAATTCTTCAATTATAAAAAAAAATTACTCCTTCAAAATATTAATCAACCTTTAACAATTTAACACATAGACAAAAATATTAATCACATAGTGAAACATTAAAATTAGAACAAACGCATATTTTTGTAATTTTATTTAAATTAACTTAATTAAATGCATACTTAAATCCTAGACGAAACATGTATTTTTATTTTAATTTTGTTTAATTATAACAAAGCAAACATTTTACGGACATAAACAAATATTTATCACCACGCAAATTCAGAAATTACACAGTAAAAGAAATTTATTTTGATTTATTTTGGAGCAGTTTTTCGTAAGGCAAAAATCACGTGCTCACACCAAGCAACCACTGTGGCTCAAGGACTATGTCACCACTAAACTACCAGGCAAATATATATATATATATATATCCTATGTCCAATCATCTCTCTTATACTCAACTTTCAACTATATATCAGACATATCTTCAAGCTTTTTCTACTTCAGTGGAGCCTACATCATACAAGGAAGCAGCAGCAGATCCAGACTGGGTACTTGCTATGCAACAAGAAATCCAAGCTTTAGAAGACAATCATACATGGGAGATTGTCAATCTTCCACCAGATAAACAGGCCATTGTATTCAAATGGGTGTACAAAATCAAGTATAAAGCCAATGGTGAGGTTAAAAGGTTTAAAGCTCGATTGTATCCAAAAGATACACACAACAGGAAGGCTTATATTATCATGAAACTTTTTCTCCTGTTGCTAAGATGGTGACTATCAGAACTGGCATTACTTTTGCAGCATCTAAAGGCTGGCCTCTTTTCCAAATGGATGTCAACAATGCATTCCTACAAGGGGACTTATATGAAGAAGTCTACATGCAGCTACCTCAAGGATTTCACAATCAAGGGGAGTCTAAAGTATGTAGACTGCTTAAATTCCTCTACGGCCTCAAGCAAGCCTCGAGGCAATAGAACATCAAGTTAACACGTGCACTATTACAAGCTGGTTTCACTCAGAGTCCTTATGATCATTCACTATTCACCAAAAGGGATAAGGCAGATATTGTCATTGTATTGGTATATGTGGATATTCTAATATCAGGAAGTAATAGTAGTTTGATTCAGGAAGCAAAAGAGACTCTACTCAACAATTTTAAGATGAAAGACTTAGGGGAACTCAGATACTTTCTGGGAATTGAAGTGATGAGATCCAATAATGGCATTTTACTCAATCAGAGAAAATATGCCTTGCAACTGATCTCAGAAGTTGGACTAAGTGCTTGCAAGCCAGTATCCACACCAATGGAACAAAATCACAAGCTTACCATAGTTGAATATGACAAGCATGCTGGAAATATCAATGATGCAGAGTTGCAGGAAGCAGGCAACTATCAAAAGCTAATTGACAAGCTATTGTATTTGACAATCACAAGGCCAGACATATCCTTTGTTGTCCAAGTATTGAGCCAGTTCATGCAACATCCTAAAGAGTCACATATGGAAGCAGCCCTAAGGGTTGTCAAATATGTTAAGGAAGGCCAGGTCTGGGAATTTTGCTAAAAGGTGAAGCCACTGATGAGCTCACAACATACTGTGATTCAGATTGGGCAGCTTGCCCAAACATTAGGAGGTCAGTGCCAGGTTATGTGGTGAAACTAGGTGATTCTCTATTGTCCTGGAAATCCAAGAAACAACAAACTGTTAGTAGAAGCTTTGCAGAAGCAGAATACAAAAGCATGACAGCAGCTGTAGCAGAGCTCATATGGATGAATGGTTTGTTGGAAAAATTGGGAAACAAAGTGAAGGAACCTATACATCTTCATTGTGACAGTAAGGCAGCATTACAAATTGCAGCAAATCCAATTTTTCACGAAAGAACAAAGCACGTAGAAATCGACTGTCATTTTGTAAGGGAAAAGATTAAGGAAGGAATGGTCACAACTAACTACATTCCCACAAAGCAAGAGATGGCAGACCTAATGACAAAAGGACTTGCAACAGCCCATCACAAGTTACTCTTTGGACAAGCAAGAAGTGCTCGATGTATTCCACCCTCCAGCTTGAGGGGGAGTGTTGTGATATAAGATAAGTAGTAGGAGTCAATTTGTAATTAGAGAAAGTTGTAATTAGTTGTTTAAAAGGGTAGTTAACAATGTTCTATATAAGAACAGTGTACTCATATATGTTAGAGAGGCTGTAATAAGAAATCTTCTTCTTCCTTCTCTCTAGAACCTTCCTCCATTATAGAGTATCTCATTGCATGTTTCAATTACTGAAGATTTACGTATAAATTGACAAAAAACAGTTAACCACCCATATTATTAATTAAAAAAAGATTGGACATTGAACTTTTTAAAAATAGGTCAAATATGGATAAGAACCATATTATCCATTTAGAAAATGCATAAACAATGGATAACTAATAGGTTTAACTTTTACATTTGTAAAACCTCAAATCGGAGATTCCTAAAGTTTGAGAGACTAGAAATTTTTCCAAAAGTGATCATATTCAAGAAGCTATGTATATACGTTGGTTAACCCATTTTTTATCCGTATTAAATATGGGTCGGGTCAGATAATTTATCCGTTTTTATTACCCATTTTTGATTGCGGCATATGCGACCCGACCAGCTCGTTTGCCGCCCCTCAGCAAAACCAAAAAACCAATATAATTTACAATAGAACATTGGAAAAAACACAAATATGGAAACTTTTTAAATTAGGTAAGCGTTTATAGAAATAATACATATAAATTCCGCCTAAGGCTGTAGCCCTTGCCATATTTCTCAATCCTTTTTTCCGGCAATTGTATAGTTTTCTCTCTCACGATCGACGTGAATCTTTTACTGCCTCCATCGCCGTCTCCACCACCGCCGCCGTCGTTGAGCACAATGTCACAAAACGTGCCATTGTCAATAGCAGAGGAAACAGAGTCCCCGCCGCAAAAGAAACATAAGATCAAAGAAGGTGATGAGAAGATCGGTGGTAACGTAACTTCCATTGATGATGGCATGAATGTAGAGGATGATGATAGTTGTAGCGAGTATGATTCGGAGGAAGATTATTGCCCAAATGGCACAGAGAAAATGGATAAAGCTCTCTGGGAGAAGTACTACAGACAGGTTCGGGAGAGCGAGGTAAATCTTAACCTTTCACTTGAAATTGCTCTATAATTTAGCTTTCTCCCACTCTCTGACGATTAATTCGAGTCGTTTGTGAAATTTTTGGAGTCAAAGTAGCTGTTTTTCAGCTGATTTAGGCACAATAAGTGCAAATTAAGATATTGTTAGATCCTTGTGTTCAAGTTAAGAGAGGACCTGACTGAATTTTGCTTTATTCATGTTTTAAAGAAAAAAAAAATTACCTTAGTAATGGAGTATGTCTTGCATTATCTATACCTCAGCCATGTAAAGTAATGTGTATATATATACTCATTTTTATTTGTAAAGCCATGGTTTCGTTGTGCTTGCGTTAATTTTAATCTGACTGTGCATTTCTGATTTTGCATAAATTAGCGAGGAATAAACTTAGACCGAAGCTGTTCACTCCGGGAGGGTAGTGTGTACGCAAACCTTAACCGTACCCGAGGGAGTAGATAGGTTGTTTTGTATAGACTATCGGCTCAAGAAGACGAAAAAAGACAATATATCAGTACTATCAACAGAAACCATTGAAGTAATAACAACACCTTAAGAACCAAAAAATAGATGAGAAGCAAAAACAATAACCAGTAAATAAAGTCCGGCACTATGAAAAACGGAAGAGTAGTGTGAACACAATATTAACCACTAGCAGTCTAAGATAAAATCCTAGCAGACTAGCCTCACACTGGTACGAAGTAGAAACATGCTCAACTGCCTTCTAACCTACAACCTTAATGCTTGACATCCACAACTTCCTATCAAGGGTCATGTTCTCGAAAATCTAAAGTCATGCCATGTTCTGCCTGATCAACTCTCCCCATTACTTCTTAGGCCGCCCTTTACCTCTTCTTGTACCTACCAAAGCCAGCAGCTCACACCTCCTTATCGGGGCATTTGAGTGTCTCATCTGTACGTGCCTGAACCATCTGACCCTCACTTTTGCTTACATAAAGAATGTTCTATATTATTGTATAGATAAAGGATAAAAATACTCTTATCCATCCTTAAGGGACTATCTAAGTTTATTCCTCTAAATTAGCAAAGAAGCAATTGGTGCGTGATAGTTAGTCCATGAGATGCATTTTGGTACGTATTCTTTGTTTACTGAGTTTAGTAATAATGATGCACATTTCACACAAATGGCAGGATCATGGGGTACAATGGACTCTGTCCACGCCTCCACGCCCTTTGGCTATTTCTATCTGTTATTAAGGATGTAGGGTGAGAGACAGAGTTATGAAAATTTACTTGCCCAAAGAAAAGAAAAGGAATAAGATAAATTATTTGTAGCTTTTACTTGGTTTTGAGTGGCTGCATTTATAGGGGTAACATATCCAAAGCAAAATATTATGTTATGTGGTACCAGCAGGCCCATGTATTTTTGGATACTCTGTCTATACGGATTCTGCAATTCTTGTAAGGTTATCTTGTTACACAGCAAATTGGTTGCAATAGGTGATGTTTGTCTCTTATTAGTTTGATTGTACTTTGGTAGGGTTTTGATATCGAAGATTTTCCAGGACGGTGCTGGATACGACTGTCTTCCCCATGCCATACTACTTGGATGATCCTAAGAATGTTGACAGGTTGAAGGATTATGCTGGAAAGGCACTTAAGCTATACAACGATAGTAATTTATACTTCCGCTGCACTTTTCTCAATTTGTCTTTTTCCTATGTTTTCTTCTGCTAACGAAGAAAGTTACCTCTGTTGAATTTTCAGGAAACCAGTTATGAGGTCGATGACATTTTGAAGGTGAATGGAGGTGGTTGTCGTGTCTTTATTTTCTATATTACCTTTTCTGTTAAAAATGGTGTGCGCGACACTTTTCAAGCAAAGGTGGTGAGAGATATAGTCTTCTTGAGTCGAGGGTCTTTTGGAAACAGCCTCTCTACTCTTTCGAAGTACGGGTAAGGTCTGCGTACACACTACCCTCCCCAGACCCCACTAGTGAAATTTCACTGGGTTGTTGTTGTTGTTGTATCATCATGCCAAAGGCTAAGGCTGTTTATGTCTTAGCTTGACATGGGCTGATGGCGCTTCGTAACGGCTTGTATGGAGTTCAGCGGCTCTCTAAGGTTCGATGTACTAGTACCTGCCACCAAAACATCGCGAATGATTCAGTGAACGTATTGAAACTGCAATCAGAACTGTTGGACTTCCTTTTTTTCTTCTGATGTTTTCAGCATGTTAATATTTCTATTGGGGTTTTGGTGGAACCATATATTTATAAGTTATTAGGCTGAAACTTTGGGATTGTTAACTTTCTCTTATGCTTATGTTGTTTGATCATCAGTGAATATGATGTTCAAATTTCTTATGAATTTTAAGTTTTGGTGACAAATTTCATTTATATGCAAAATTGTTCCCTGTTTTATTTTGTAGGCACTTGTCAATTGCTTTTAGTTTGCAAATTTTCATTTAAGTTTACTGATTTGTGTTTTGAAGTAATTCCTGCTATTTAGTCTCATGATTTATTGGTTGCGACAAAATTTAAAATTTTATAATTAAGTGCAGTATCTTATACAAGATTATTGGATGAAACATACGCGCGCGCATATATATATATCGAATGAAACGGAAAAAAAAAAAAGATGCTCTACTTAGTAATCAGATAATTAACGAATCATTTAGTCAAACTGAATCTGAAAATTGGCCAAATTCTTCAATGATAGAAAGCAAAATGAAGGATTTGATTGATAGAACAAGTACAATCAATAATCAAATAGAAAAAATTACAAAAGAGAAAAAGAAAGTAACTCCAGAAATAGACATTAGTCCTAATAAAACAAATAATATTAAAAAATTTGAATCGCCAAAAAATATTTTCCATATATATTTTTATATATATATATATATATATCATTACCTTGTTCTAGTCATTGATGTTTAGCGGTCCTTGTAGTTTACAAAGAAGCATATTATATTATACAGAAATCAGTTTTACTAATCTGCTTAGTCTAACCATTATTGTAATGATAACCATGACATCCTTTTTGTAAAATAATAATGCCATGCCACCAAATCAAGTTTGAATACATCAATGACGCACCTAAGAGACAAGTGCAGTTGTGGAATTACATGTACGTAGCATGATTTCTTTAACACAACAAAAGGATACTGCAGCGGCAGAAAAATATAGTGCATAAGGTGTATGCACTAAGGGTGTACAAAGGAAACCGATAAATCATACCAAATCGATAATTCGAGTCAAATCGAGGAAAAAAAAACCCCGATAATAATTTGGTTTGATTTGGTTTGGTGTGAGAATAAATACCCGACCATAATTGGTTTGGTTTCGTTTTAACTAAAAAAAGCCAAACCAAAACCAAACCAACCCGACATTACATATATACAAGTTTTAAAAATATTTTATATATAAAAATAATTATTGTAATATAATTTAAACTCTTTAATAGTTCTCTCTTTTAATGTATTATTTCAAACTTGCACTTAGAACTTTTGAATGGTCAAATATGTTTTATAGCCCCTAAAAGTTAGTAACTCAAATAAAGCCCAAAGCAAAATCAAATTAATACTAATGCTAACAAAAAAAAATTCAATTCAATACCAGAAATGACAATAGTATTAGATAGTATTTATTTTTTTAGTTTTGCATTGATTTAGATAGTGAAAATGCATAACTCACTTTTAATATTATTTAGTTATGTAATTAATACTTAGTACTTGTTAGTTGTACTTATTAGTCGTACTTATTTTAACATGACTTAATACTTTTAGATTATGTTTATTTTTATTATGGCTTATTAATTAGCAATATTTATCTTATGAAATTTGTTGAGTATTTTAGTATAATCATGACTCATCTCCTATTATTTTGTATCATTTATTGGGTAACATCTTATATAGTTTTATCCTACTAGGACCCAAGAAATATTAGAGTACAAATTATTAATTTTATGCTATGAAGGTTTTGTCGGAAAAAAACCCCGAAAAACCCGAGAAAAACGAAAAACCGAGAAAAACCGTGATTGAAAAATCCGATTTTTGTTGGTTTGGTTTGGTTTATAAATTTAAAAATCCGAGATAATTAGTTTGATTTGGTAATTGAAAAATCCGAACCAATCCTGCCTATGTACACCCCTAGTATGCACTATATGTGTCTGGGCTAATGGCCTTTAGCCCAACGTATACCGAAAGATAATTTATGCCATAGTATAAAATAGAAAGAAAAATTTGAACTTTTTTTGTCGA